>NC_062561.1:136347625-136655125 GCF_022837055.1 Prionailurus viverrinus | reverse complement strand
AGACTACCACGTGCAGCGCCTCATTTGGATGTGTCTGGAGTCTTGGAAGCTTGACTACCCTACGTTCTCCTACAAATGGACCTTGAGAGCTTGTTTGGAGGTTCTAGCAGGGAAGCGCAGCTACTCGTATACCCTTGACCGAAGAACGGTCCTCCTCTATCGGGGAAGGTCGTCCTCTTCGACCGAGCGCGCAGCTTCGGGAGGGACGCACATGGAGCGGTGAGGGAGGAAGGGGACACCCGCCTAGCCAGCCAGATCAGCCGAATCAACCCTGGCGATCAATGGGGTGACAGATGTCGCAGCCAGATCGCCCTCACATCCCCGATCTCATAGTTCTGATCTGCATGTTACTTATACATTTTACAGTTTTATTTCTTATATAAATGTGGACTCCCATCCACTGGAAAAAAAAAAAAAGACTGAGAAAGAGCAAAGTTTAGTCACTTATTTAAGATCAAAGAAAAATAAGACCCACCACTAGAAAATAGGTACCCTGCAAATGAGTATGATACCACCTGACCCCCATCCTACTCTGCCCACTAGCCTTAGTGAGAACTAAGGTTTCTAAGAGGCACGGCTTGTTGTTACGCTTTAACACCAACTAAGACTCATATATTTCTTTTTCTTCTACTGACCTTTCATTTAAGAGTTTTCAGGCTTTTCTTTGCAACTGAGATTATAATCACTTTTTTAAAATTGTGGTTTTAGTCACTTCACAACTTACTATCACAATTTTTAGATTAATTACATCACATACTGGGCATTGTTACTTTGATGGCAATAATAAGTCATTAAGAACATACACAAAATTTACCATTCTTTTTGGACAATTATTACATGGCCATTTTAGTGTGTCATACCTTTGTGGAAGATACCTTTGGTCTAAGAAAAGTTTTTGACATTATAAACTTTAATAGTTCCCATCCGTAGTATACAACCTGTAGTACATTAAAGTATACTTCACCTAGAGAAAAAAAGAAAAAAATTTCAAAATAGGAGAAACTGTAAAATAGAGATATGGTGACATATACCATTCTAATCAACAGGATAAGAGAAGTTCAAAAACTAGTGAAAGACAACATAGCAAATATATACAACGAAGTCAAAATGCTACAACAAAGTGTACTTTCAATTACTACAACAATGTCAAATAAACTACTTGTGTTAAGCGTTGTCTTTCACATGTACTCAATAATATATTAGAGAAAACAGAAAAAACACATACTTCACATTTTGTCAGTAAAAAAAAAAAAATAAGACAATTCTATTTGTGTTCTTATGCTGAAAATTAAAATTTCCTTCATTTTAAATTACCACTGCAGGTTTTTTTTTCCCCACAAAATTAAAAAAAAACAAACTGACCACATAACAAATTCATACTTCCACTTATTTTGGAAAAAGAGTTTAAATCTAACTGTATAATAACTGTAACTGTTTTCCTTAATTGAACATACTAGGAAATTTGCAGGTAACACTGTATTTTCTGACTTTAATAATTCTTTAATGTTTATATAAACTAGTGAATTCAACAATTTTAAATTAGCTAGAAGCAAAGTTTAAGGTCTGCAAACTTATAAATTGGAAACTGTATTGGGCTTTATGGTTTGGATGTACACAGTTTATATGTGTAAAAGCTTCCATACACGATAAAACAAACTGTACACCTCCCCCTCCCCCCCCAACACACACAAATTGTTCATGATTAGAGAGGTTTTTGCTTTGGAGTTTCAGAGATACATAGGTGGAAAAAAACACCTGTTGGATAAATATAGCTGGCAGGTCGAAATAAAAGATGCAGACTGTTTTTACGGTCAGGACTCTGGTCGCTCTTTGGAAACAAGACTGACAATTACCTCCTTTAAAAAAGAAAAGTAACTGTCCCAGATGATGGATGCCAGTTTCCTGAAATGAGACGTCAGAGGTAGAAAAGACCTTCAAGAATATTTCTGGCCTACTCACCCTCCCACCCCGCGCCACACACACTGCGGGGAGATACTAAGACCAGACATTCGTCAAACGTCAAAGCTACTAATCAGCCGAGATGCGTTCGCGTGCCCCGACCCCAGGCCAGAGTTCTGCACCCCCACCCTCTCATCTCCAAATGGGATGGGCAGGTCGGGAGGAGGAGCGAAGAGAGCTCGGGGAGGCGTTAAGGCAGAGATGGGTTCGCGTCTCTAGAACATATATATACTACAGCCGCAGCCGCGGCGGCCTTACTTTCCGGGAGCTGCATCCCCCTCGTGGGCGGAGAGGAGCGGAGGAGCCCAAGCTCTCCACCAGCGGAAGGGCAACCACCTGGCCCTACCCGGGCTCAGCGCCGAGCCTCTCAGAGGTCCCGCCTACCGGGGACCTTTTAGACCCGTCGGCGCTTCCGCGACACAGGCAGAAGGGCGGCCGCCAACGGCGCCTGTGACTTAGGCATCTACCGCATTGCCTGACCCGGAACGCGGACCTGACCTGTGCCCCATCCTGGGACACTGCACTGAAAACGTGCTATAGAAGGCCAGGTAACCAATGTTCAGTGACTAGGCGGTAGAGATGGGCCGCGAGCGCCGCGGAGGGCCTCGAGAACCCCGAGGCCGCTGGCGCTTGCCGCAGCTCGCCCCTTTCAGCTCCTCCCTGTCGTGCGTAGAGTGCGTGAGCCAAGGCGCCCAGAGCCAGCGCGGTGAGGACCATGTTGCTTCCGAACATCCTGCTCACCGGTCAGGCGCGCGGCGGGGAGGCGCTGGGCTGCGGGCAGGCTACGGACCTGAGTGCTGTGGGGCGTCGGGCGCCAGAAAGGGTGCCGTGCCGTTCGGTGTTTCGAGGCTAGTGGAGGGCGGCGCGGCGTGGCTGTGGTCCCGGCCTCTAGACCTGGTCCTCCGATCGTTGCGGGAGGCGGGGTGGGGGCGGGGAACGTTATTCTTTTGGCCTGAGGTCACTCGGTGAGGTAGGGAGAGAGAGAGACCTGTCCTGGTCCCTTTTCTGGCCAGAAATCTGATTCTGCCGAATCTTTGGTAATCTGGTTTTTGTTTGTAAAATGGTGTTGATTTTTTTCTTTGCTAGGGTTGTGTTTAGAGTTTTAAGCGAGATAATGTAAGGCAGTCATTTTGTATATAATGCTGGATGCCTCGTCCTTAGGCCTTTCTTGGCCATGTTTCATTTTCCTTGGTGTCTGATAATCACTTTTGGGTAAAAGGGTTCGGATATTTGTGACGTAGTTTGGTTAACTTGCTGTGTACGTTGAGTTAGTGTCAGAAGCTCTTTTCTGTTTGTTTTGTTTTGTTTTTTGTTTTTTCCTTTCAAAAAGAAAAGGCACCTCCTGAGCATCCCTGATCGTTTCTCTTGTTTAGATGCACTAAAGTTCCTGGGATGATAGTTTCGTCCCTTCTCGGTCTTTGTACCCGTATGCAGGGCGCTTGTTATACGGAAGGCCTACTGAACTTTCGCATTATGATTTTAAAGACTATTGTTAGCTGTTTAAATGTTTATTAAATTGTAGTTAATAGCATCATGGGGCATTCATGCAAAAGTCAAATGGGTGTAGATGGTGTTGGAACACAAAAATTGAGACGCTCTTCCTGGCAACAAAGCAGTAGAAGTTTATTATTTAACAAAACATAATCTTGTTGACAGCGCCCACGTCTTTTCGGTTTTTGAAAGCTACAGATAGTAATCTGTTTACCTATTATGATTCCTTAGGGGAAGATACTACAACTTCTGAACTGTTGGGGTCAGCCAGGGTCCTGGTATTTTAGTATCCAGCCGTACTGTCAAAAACCTAAAGGTGAACATTTTATGGAAAACACAGTAGTCCAGGAAAAAACAAACACAGGATAGTCCAGGGTTCAAACTTGGTGTATTACAGTGGACTTGTAAAAGTTCTTGTCGTGTAAACGGAGGCATGATTTGTCTCTGTTATCTTTAATTATTATAATGACCAAGTTTTATAACTCCACTGGCTCTAACCTGTTCTGAGCTGAAAATTACACATTTGATTATTTTGAAATAAAATAGATGTAAAAAAAGGAAAAGTGAAGAACAATGCCTAGTACTGCTATTTCTCTGAAAGGCAATGAACGTATGGTGTGTTTATTATATAAAAATGCGTGTAATACATATGTAATACATATATACATATGCACATATGTGTATATATATGGGTTGCCATATATATAAATACACATGTGTATACACAAACACATATGCATTAGGATTTCTTGAGAAAGATCAAAGAAACTGCTTTTCAGTGGTTACCTCTAAGGAAGAGGTAGTGGAGCCAGTAGTGGAAATGAGATTTGTCCCTCATACTGGTTAAATTTTTTCCATGAATAATTTCTTCATTTTTTTAAAATGAAAGCAAATAAATGATGGTAATTTGAGATCACTAGTGTTATTATTGGAGTATCTGTTATGGTGGCAGGCAGTCTGCATTGGTATCAGAATCACCCAAGCCTTAATCCTGATAGATCAGATATACTTGGCAAGATTCTGCTATCCAGCAGGCTTTGAGTAACTTTGATTAGGTCATAGTGTATAGTAATTCACAGAGGATTGCTAATTAGGAAATTTTTCATTTCAGTTGTTAAGCACTTTAAGAAGGGTATATAGGTGGCTGAAGTCTAACAAGTATTTTATGAACAGTATTCTTCTGTGGCTTGTCTTACAGGTACACCAGGGGTTGGAAAAACCACCCTAGGCAAAGAACTTGCATCAAGATCAGGACTGAAATACATTAATGTGGGTGATTTAGCTCGAGAAGGTAAGGGATACTTTGGTGCTAGTTTTTGATTTTTGGTTTTTTTGGTTTTTTTAAAGAGAGTAGATAATGGAGTTAGTACTATATTTGTGAGAGGTACAAAAAGCAGAGACAGTGCTTTTAAGGAATTGATGCTCTGTTGAGGACCCATAGAAAGAGAAAATAAGTGTATAATACTGTGTTCTGGTTGTTTTGACTGTTACATCCCATCCTCCCCTGCCCTCTTGGCCAATAGTTTTTTGTTGTTGTGTTTTGTTTTGGGGTTTTTTTTTTTTTTTTTTTTTTTGAGTGGTAATAATTGGGAATGTTTCCATGAAGAGATGGGATTTGGGGAGAATGTTTTTGAGATGGACAAACACATAAAAGTGTGGGTACTGCTAAGCGTATCTGTGGAGATAGTATATTGTTCTCACTGGAAGGACACATTATTTTGAACTCAGTCAGTAGGACATGACTGTTCTTTTTTTTCTTAGATTCATTTGATAGTTGCATGCCTGCACACAACTGAACATTATTCTGAAGTGATAAATGTTTTTATTTATTTTACTGTTTCCCCCCAGTCTTTTATCACTCCCTTATTTGTGTCTTCATTTTTGTATATCCTGTAATGATTTGGATAGGGTGGAAACTCCATAAATTTAAGTAAAGGGGACTTTTAAGTGTGCCTCATTAAAATTAAAAAGATTTAATATTTAAAAATTTTAAATATATTTTCACAATTTTAACAGTATTTAAAATTTAGAAAGTTCCTGACAGTTGCTACTAAAGTAACTATTTCAGGTTTGATCTAATGTACATATTTTTTTCAAATGATCTAAAGTCTGATCAACGGATATCATGGATTCTGGCAAGATGGCTTCTCCCAAGAGCATGCCGAAAGATGCACAGATGATGGCACAAATCCTGAAGGATATGGGGATTACAGAATATGAGCCAAGAGTTATAAATCAGATGTTGGAGTTTGCCTTCCGATATGTGACCACAATTCTAGATGATGCAAAAATTTATTCAAGCCATGCTAAGAAAGCTACTGTTGATGCAGATGATGTGCGATTGGCAATCCAGTGTCGTGCTGATCAGTCTTTTACCTCTCCTCCCCCAAGAGATTTTTTATTAGATATTGCAAGGCAAAGAAATCAAACTCCTTTGCCCTTAATCAAGCCATATTCAGGCCCCAGGTTGCCACCTGATAGATATTGCTTGACTGCTCCAAACTATAGACTTAAGTCTTTACAAAAAAAGGCATCTACTTCTGCGGGAAGAATAACAGTTCCGCGGTTAAGTGTTGGTTCAGTTACTAGCAGACCAAGTACTCCCACGCTTGGCACGCCAACCCCACAAACCATGTCTGTGTCAACTAAAGTAGGGACTCCAATGTCCCTCACGGGGCAAAGGTTTACAGTACAGATGCCCACTTCACAGTCCCCAACTGTAAAAGCATCAATTCCTGCAACATCTGCAGTTCAGAATGTTCTAATTAATCCATCATTAATTGGGTCCAAGAACATTCTTATAACCACTAACATGGTGTCATCACAAAATACTGCCAATGAATCAGCAAATGCATTGAAAAGAAAACGAGAAGATGATGATGATGATGATGACGACGATGATGATGACTATGATAATTTGTAATCTAGCTTTGATGCTTGTAACATGTGTACTTGGTCTTGAATCCATTGTACTGAGATTAAACATGCATGCTGGGTGTTTTCATGTTGTGTTGTAGAACATGTAAATTGTATTTAATGAGTAAATATAGTTACCCTCTCTGAGTTGTTGGATTTTCTTTAATAGGATTAGTAATGGTTTTTCATCAGCCTTCAAGTATAAAAAATAAAGTTGTTCATTACTTTGTTGGTACTTTGGCAATTATGTTTTTAGAAGCAGTTTTCTTTGTGTCACCAACAGGAATAACCCTTAAAACAACTTGAAGTTGTTGTGGCCTATTCATTACCACTAGAGTGTTACTTCTGGTGTGTTCAGATGTTTAGACCACAGTATGATCCCTAGTGTATAAGTCACTCTCATAGAACTATGTCTTTTTTGGAGAGACCACTTCATCTGTTTTGATGAATAATCTGTCAATTATTAACTTCTTCCTAGGTCCTATTTTTTTATCTCTTTGGTTGTATTTAAGGACCTTTGATGGGTCTCCCATTATCGTTCAACTTTAAAATTGCAAAAAAATTTTTTCCAGTAGGGCACCTGAGTGGCTCAGTCCTTAAGCATCTGACTTCGGCTCAGCTCATGATCTCATGGTTGGTGAGCTTGAGCCCCATGTCGCATGAGCCCTGTTTCAGGTGAGCCCCACGTTCTCCTTCTCTCTGTCTCTCTCCCCCTTCCTGCCCCCCCCCCCCCCCCGCTCCTGCTGCTCCTGGGATTCTCTGCCCCTTGCTCACTTGCCTCCCCCGCAATATCTTTTTTTCCCCAGTATCCTTTTTTGCAGGTCAGTTTTGCACATCTTAGCTTTGTCATATTCTTGATGCTATAAGTATCATGTTCATATTTTTTTTCAGTGTTTTGAGAGAGTGCATGCGCACACACTCAACTAAGAGGCAGAGAGAAAGAGGGAGAGAGAGAATCCCAGAGAGGCTCCACACTCAACCTGGAGCCTGATGTGGGGCTCCATCCCATGACCATGAGATCATGACCTGAGCCTAAACCAAGAATCAGATGCTTAACTGCTGAGCCATCCAGATGTCACTCATGGTGATATTTTAATCCAGGTATTTACAGTTCATAAAATTTAGGTATTTATTTGCTGTTGTACAAGGCTAGTCAGTCTCCCCATTTTATACCTATATAAAATCTGGTTTTCTTCTTTGCCTGTTGAATTTGACAAGTGATTTCACAGTCCCATACAGTTGTCAGTTTCAGTCTTCCAGTTTCTCTTACCCACTGACTTTAACATTTCTAAATGTAATGAAGTTGCTATATGATTTATCACGAATAGTATGAGAGGAATAATAACACTAGACAATTGGTTCCTGGTGTACTTGTACTCAACACTTTTAGCCAGTGTATGTACACCTAATGGAGTATATAGTCCCAAATGTCCTCTGTATTTTATTGATGAGATTGTTTCATAAGATAGAATCTAAGCCTTGGGTTCCCCCACTTCTCCCATAACGCCGGATAAAGGATTTCTGGTCTCTCTTAACATGGTGTTAGATAAAGTACTCTATAGGGTTTTTCGTAATGTACCAGATTGTTCTTTTCTCCAGATGCTATTTGAATATATCTGAAAATCTTAACTAGAAAATATACTGAGACCACTACCTGTTCATTTTTCTCAAATAGTGATATATTTTAAGAGAAACCATGTAATCATCTGTAAAGGAGTGGTTCCCAACTAGGTGTGATTTTTGCCTTTCAGGGGACTTTTGGCAATTTCTGAATACTTTCAGTAGTCAGGACTGGAGTGGAAGCCAGGGATTCTGTTGAACATCCCACAATTCACAGAATAACTCTCCATTCCCATAAAGGAATTATCAAGCTCAAAACGTCAGTATTTGAGATTGAGAACCCTGCTATAAAGCAATAAGACCAAAAACAACCCACTTGTTTTAAATAAATCTGTCTAAATAGAATTTATTGCCATTCTAGTAACCTGTTGAGTTGCTATATCATTTGTAAGAGACTTATGCCATGTGGAACCAAGGTAGGAAAAATTTGGTAAGGAATTAAGCTTAATAAAATGGGGAGTCCTAAATATGGTATGGCTAAGAATGCTTTTTTACCCTGTTACTCCAGTCTCAGATTCTTACTTTCCCTTATGCAATCACTTAATTACTTAACAGCGTCCTTAATTTTCCTGCCACAAGTTTATCAGTCTTCAGCCTCTGGTCATAAACCCCAGGATCCCCATATGTCTAGACAAAGTGTTATAATTCTATTAACGTTGGGTCCATTTGGAACATTGTTATGCATAGCTGAGCCCTCAGCACTTAAAATCTTGATCTCTTTCTAATCCAGGAGTTGACAAACTGCTGTTTTTTATAGAAACCACATTAGCTGAAGACTAGCGCACAAAGCATGAAGTGTTTGCTATCTGGCCTTTTACAGAAAATGCTTGCTATCCCCGCTCTAACCTCTTTATCCCATTTTTTTTCCTCCACTGGAAGCTACCCCTGGAATGCTCTGAAGCTAACCTCCCTGGTGGCCCCTCCAGCACTGCTGTCTCCCAGTCTGCATGTGATCCTCCTACATACACGTCTTCCCCCATAATTTCACTGCAGCTGTATTGTAGTTTTGCCCCTCCCTTTAGTAATCTCATTCACTCTGAACTAGTTACTCCCTTTTAAAAGAGCCCAGTTTCGGGGCACCTGGATGGCTCAGTCGGTTAAGTGTCCAACTTCGACTCCAGTCATGATCTCACAGTCTGTGAGTTTGAGCCCCGTTTCGGGCTCTGCTGATAGCTCAGAGCCTGGAGCCTGCTTCAGATTCTGTGTCTCCTCTTCTCTCTCTGCCCCTCCCATGCTCATGCTCTGTCTCTGTCTCTCAATAATAAACATTAAAAAATTTTTTTTTTCAAGATCCTACTAAAGGTAATCACCTTCTTGACAGTTGCCAGACCTTTTCACAAACTAAAACATTTAAGAAGCACATGCTCTGAAATCCTACTTGCTCATGCTTGATTCTTGTTCCCCTCGCGTAGAAACACAAACATGCTAACACAGATCCACTTGCCCCATAAATCTTGGTGGTTTGCCTGAAAAATCCCTATGGTATCCCTATCCTATTTTCAAGCCCATTTCTCCTAAATCTCCTACTCTTTAGTATCTTTTCCTCTTCTATGCCATTATTATGTCCTTTATAAAGAAGAGGGAGAGGGAATAAACAAGACTTGAACTTTTTCTGATAAAGTCCATCATCTGTAATGTATGGATTATGAACTGGTTTGAGTTTACCTTTAGCCTTACTTGCAGCCACTCCCCTAGGTTCCCTTCATTCTGCGCACAGTGCGCTTGTTCCTCACTGGGAATTGACCTCCAGGTCTTTACAAGTGCTGTTCCCTTTACCTGGAGATGCCCTTATCTGCCTTTTTTTTTTTTTAATCTGCCTTTTAAACAACTCTTTAAAAGACCCAACTCAAGGGGGGGCGCCTGGGTGACTCAGCTGAGTGGCTGACTCTTGATTTCTGCTCAGGTCATGATCCCAGGGTCGTGGGATGGAGTCCTGCGCCAGGCTCTGCACTAAGCGTGGATCGTGCTTGAGATTCTTAAAAAAAGAGAGGAAGACCCAACTCAAATGTCACATCTTTGGTGCTCACTAACCTCTAAGTAGGATTTATTGTGCTTTTCTCTACATAAAAGGTCAGGTATCAAAGCACTATATCTTTCTAAACCAATTAGCTTCTTGTACTAATTGCATCACAGTTATAAGCTGCTTGTTGGATTGAGGTAAATGTAAATTTTTCAAAGCAAGAAATCGGGGTTGGGGAGGGGGTGCCTGGCTGGCTGAGTCTGTAGAGCATGGGACTCAAGATCACAGGGTTGTGAGTTCAAGCCCTACATTGGGCATGGAGCTTACTTAAAAAAAAAAAAAAAAAAAAAGTACAAAGTAAGAAATCTGAAAATGTTTTAAATATTGGCAATAGCAACGAAATAGTTAGCATCCAACATCATTAAAGAACAGCTTTCATGTGAGTATAAACTCTAGGAGGGCAGTTAAAATGTAATGATTTTATTGCTTGACTAACAACAGGTAGGAAGATCTTTTGAGGTAAGAACTTAAGCCATTTAACTTTGGCCCCACAATTTGTTTTCTGCAACTAACTTTAAATCATAAAACTTTGTTGAGAAAATTGAATTTTCTAAGCTTTTGGTAGGTTAATCAATTCAAGCCTTTTTATCGTTTCTAGATTAGGATCCTGTACTTAGCTCTAAATTTGACTTCCAACTGAAACTTTGTAAAGTGGCATACATAAAAAAATAATAAAGTAGCATACGTTTTTCCGTTTTTTTCAGAAATTTGAAATGAACTTTTTTTAAATGTTTTTTTTAAACTTTTTTTTTTTTTTAACATTTATTGTTGAGAGACAGAGACAGACAGAGCATGAGCAGGGGAGGGGCTAGAGAGAGAGAGAGAGAGAGACAAAGAATCCGAAGCAGGCTCCAGACTCTGAGCTGTCAGCACAGAGCATGACACGGGGCCTGAACCCACAAATCGTGAGATCATAACTGGAGCTGAAGTCGGATACTCAACTGACTGAGCCACCCAGGCACCCTTTAATGTTTATTTTTAAGAGCTAGAGGGCACAAGTAGGGGAGAAGCAGAGAGAGGGGGACAGAGGATGCCAAGTGGGCTCTGCACCGACAGCAGAGAGCCTGACGCGGTACTCGAACTCCCAAACTCAGAGACCATGATCTGATCCAAAGTTGGACGCTCAGCTGACTGAGTCACCAGGGACCCCATGAAATTTGAAATGAACTTTAAAGGATTTTTTTTTTTTTTTGAGAGCAAGCACAAGCCGGGGAGGGGCAGAGAGAGAGAGAGGGAGAGAGAGAATCCCAAATAGGCTTTGCTCTGCCCGTGCAGAGTCCAATGCAGGACTTGATCTCACAAACCATGAGATCATGACCTGAGGTGAAATCAAGAGCTGTACGCTTACCTGACTGAGCCACCCAGCCGCCCCTAAAATGAACTTTAGAATCCATTTCTCCATTCCCTATGGTACGGGTTATAATTATCACTCACCTAAAATTCTGCAGTAGCCTTGATCTGGTATCCCTGTTTCTGGATTTGCTTCCTTCTAACTTACTCTCTATGGAGAAACCAAAATAATTTTTAAAAATTTGTAATTGATCCTGTCATTTCAGGCTTAAAATGTTTTAATGATTTTACTTTGCCTTAGGTTAAGTCTAACTCTGCAACCCTTTTTGATCTGGCCTCAATTTACCTGACCCTTTATCACCTATTTTATACATAGTCTAAGAAACTTTCCCTCCCTTGAGTCTTGCCCTCTTAATTCTCTCTGCCTTTGAATATTGTTTTTCTCTGTTGAAAATAGTCATCCCTACCTTTTTTCCCTAGGTACCTGCTTCAAGTCTCCACTTAAAAGTCACTTTCTCCAGGAAGCCTTCCCTAATGTTCCACTTTTAAAGTATTATCCTATTATAATTTCCAGGTTACTTTGTCCTCTCTAATTTTATTGCAAACTCTTTAACGGAAAGACTACGTTTGCCTTCTTGGTCATTGTGCTCATTATTAAATCCTTATTATCCCTACAGGCACTTGTACATGGTAGGTATTTGATAGGTGTTTTTTGAAATGAATGTTTTAAAGGTTGGATTACACTATTCAACTACATTAACATGATTTAAGAAATCCTGCATTTCAGCATTGCGGTATAAAGACTTTAATTCTGACTCAATATTGCAGTGGTTGTCTCTATTTTAGATAGCATATTTTTTAACAATTTCACTAGTCTTGAGAGTTAAGGATTTAAAATATGAAGGAACCTCAGTATTTATCTACTGCAGATTCCTACATAGTATGGAATCAACAGTAGGTATTAGATTTTGTGGCATTGTAAAAATAATACACCAAAAAAGTACTTCAAATCCTAATTTATTTCCATCTTTTGTATTTCTGATCTGTGGCCCTATTACAACTTTGAATTCTGCTTTTTATGTTTTACCCTTTGTGTCATAAGCATTTATCATGTGTGACCTAGTCCATACTACATAATACTACCTAATATTTATTTTCTTGACTTTAATTACATAATATTTCATCAAACTAGTAAACCGAGATTTAAGTTTTTCCTATTGTTGAATGTTTATCACTTAAAATTTTTTCTGGCTAGAAATTAAATGGTAGAGGAAATCTATGAATGGGTATGACATTTTTATTTTTAAAATTATTTTTTAAATGTCTTCTTTATTTTTAAGAGAGTGTGAGTGGGGAGGTACAGAGGGAGGGGGAGACAGAGGATCTGAAGCCAGCTCCATGATGACAGCATAGAGCAGGACACACTGCTCAAACCCATGAACTGATGATCAGATCATGACCTGAGCCAAAGTTGGACACTCAACTGAGTCACCCAGACACCCCTAAAATTATTTTTGAAATACATTTCCAATTTATTATATACATATATGATTAATGCAACAGGCATAAAAAGGGTAATTTTAGTTTGTATCTCTTTAATAGCTGGGAAAGTCCAACATTTTTTCATCATATGTTTATTATTTTCATTGTGTGTGAATTCTTTTTTGTTAAGGTACGTATTTTTAATCTTGATTTTGAAGGTCATTATGTAATCTACATTTCAGGCCTTTGTCCTACTACAAAAATTTCTCCCAGTAGTTGTTTTTATTGCTACATTATTTTTCACTGAACAGAGATTTAGCATTTTATGTGTTTTAAAATGAACAAACTCAAATGAATCATTCCTTTACAGATTAAATTTTCCACTAATTGTCTTTGAATTAAACAATTGGCTCTTTAATCCAGTTTATAGTATACAGGATTTAGATTATTTGTAAATCATTATCCAGTTTTCCCAATACCAAGACAGTTTAATTTTTTTAACTACAGTATCTGGTAATTGCGCAGTAATCCAGGGAAGCAGATGGCACAGGGAGGTGCTTGAGAGGTGCTCACATGGCCAGAATGAGTCCATACACTGTCCTGGCAGGACAAAAAGTTGCAACTGTCTCAGTGCCTCTCATTGACCCTCAGAACTACCCTTTTATTACTTCAGAACTCATGCTCATTTTAACCTAATTTCAACCTGGGCCAAAATATTGGAGGGAAAGATGTGGGAGGACTATAGCATGCTCTTAGAGATGGCTCAAAGGATGGTCTAAGCCTTATTACATATTTCTTAGAGATTTAGGTGAGCATAGGATTATGTCTCACCTTCTAAAGCAAGACTTCCTTTGAAAGCCAGCTTTGATTTGTTGGAAAATTCTTACATGAGATTTAAATCTGCCTTCTTTATAACTGCCCATCATTCTTGTTTTGCCTTCTGAATGTTTATTCAACTCATGGGTTTTGAGGATCCTGGAAATCTGGAAGTAAAAATACTGTTCAGGAGCACTTGGGTCAAACTGACTCTCCTTTCCTAGACCCCACAAAGATGGGACCTGTGTGACTGAGGGCTCATTTTTAGAATTGAGAAACTGCTGTTGCTTCTACTAAGTTCCATATCCTTAGCCTAAAATATTTGATAATCTATTGTTAATGTGTGCAAGTGTCTGTATCCCTGTGTCCCCTCTTCCCACCAAATAGCTCAACAAAAATAATGCAGTCCTC
This sequence comes from Prionailurus viverrinus, assembly GCF_022837055.1. NCBI lineage: Eukaryota > Metazoa > Chordata > Mammalia > Carnivora > Felidae > Prionailurus > Prionailurus viverrinus. The sequence continues at coordinate 136,641,120 of NC_062561.1, read as the reverse complement.
TTCTATTAGTCCCACAAATTCTGAAATCATTCATTTTTTTTTAGTTGGTTTCAATTTTGATATCTAAAATTGTATCAGATATATTGCTATCCAAGTTTCCCTCTAGGTAAAATTCTGATTTAATCAGCATTGCTCTTTACATTTGGTGTCCGTGTGACATCTGCTCTGTGTTAGTGCCCTCTCTAGTCTCTCAAAGAGTAATTGATGGTATATTTCCTTTCCTAAAGTCTAAAATTAATTGAAAGTTACTGACAGTTATGTATAAAATACTAGTTTAATAAGCCAGTGTAAATCTCTTTTAGGGCAGTTATATGATGGCTATGATGAAGAGTATGATTGCCCCATTTTAGATGAAGATAGAGTAAGTACAAGTTTTTTATAAAGTATACTTCTAAAAATTTAATAGGAAAGTTGACCTCATTTTTTTTTTAAAAGGAGCATTCTTTTTGTCCCTTTCTTACAGGTAGTTGATGAATTAGAAAACCAAATGAGTGAAGGTGGAGTTATTGTTGATTACCATGGTTGTGATTTCTTCCCTGAACGCTGGTTTCATATAGTTTTTGTGCTGCAAGCAGATAACAGCGTATTGTACAAAAGACTTGAAACAAGGTAAGAAAGGAAAAACACTGAATTCTTAAAGTATGATATAACCCTTTATTCAGATTCCTGAAATTAGCCAGTACAACCATGATAAAGGATTCCTTTCGAATATGTGACTATTGGTCTCTCATTATAAACCAAGTCTGTATGGTACCAATGCTCTGAAGCTAAGAGAAAAAGATGTATTTGTAAAACACAGGTAATAGTTTATAACTGAGTAAATGAATACTGCAACTGACAGTTTCATTAAATAAAATATACTGTCACAGCAACTCTATTTAGTCATGATGTTTCCTTAATGTAAAACCTTCCTGGGAAAACAACCAAGCCAATAACACTCTGACTGCTGAATGTACGTTACCCACTCAAAATATCCGCACAACATGAATGGGAAAGTTTATGAAAAACTGACAAGATAAATCAACATTTCCAACCTTTAAAATATATTTTGAGTTGGTCCCTCCAAGAGAGCATCAGACTTAATCCAGAATAAACAAAAAAGAGGAATTTTTATGGGAAACATTTTTCCACTGTCTTTTGAGTCAAGCTGTAGGAAGATGGAGGTTCTAGAGGATTTATGGGGCAATCTCAGAAGGAACACTTCAAAAGTCTCCCTGAGTTCAGGTTTAGAATTCGTAGTTCTCAATGACAGTAGTCAGCTCTGACTAACCATCACTGCATAGGATACTTGTAAAATCCTTATACCAAGGAGTATAGTAGCAAATATATGGGGAAAGTTGGAGCTAGACCTAAAACCGTAATCGTCTTTTTAGGCAGAGAAACGACATTAACAGTGTTTTAACAGAGAAGTAATGGAGACCATATGGTACACATTCCTTTCTGCAAACCAAACAATTTAAATTTTTTATTAAAAATGATTGTTTTGGGGCACCTGGCTGGCTCAGTTGGTAGACCATGCAACTCTTGATTTCAAGGTTTTAAGTTCAAGCCCCATATTGGTGTTGAGTTTACTTAAAATCTGTAAAAGAAGAAATTTACTGTTTTGGAGCACCTGGCCGGCTCAGTCAGTGGAGCATGCTGTGCTCGATCTTGGGGTTGTAAATTCAAGCCCCACCTTTGGTATAGAGATTGCTTAAAAATAAAATCTTAAAAAAAAGATTTCTGTTTTATATAAATAGCCAAAGACTAAGATATGAAAAAATTTGAGAGAGCTTGTCTTGTTTTTAGCCATTGAAAAAGTTACAAAGTAATCAATCACCTTAAAAAAAATAACAGCTTTACTGAGCTAAATTCACATACATACAATTCACCCATTAGAGGTATACACATTTGTTTTTAGTATATTCACAGAATTATGCATCCGTTACTACAGCCAATTTTAGAAAATGTTCATTGTCTCCCTCCTCCCCAAAAACCTGTGCCGATTAGCAGTCACTCCCCATATTTCCTCTCAGTCCCCTGGCCCTAGGCAACCAGTAATTGACCTTCTGTCTCTTTGGATTTGCCTATTCTGGACATTTTATGTAAAAGAAATCTTACAGTACATGATCTTCTGTGTCTGGCTTCTTTTATTTAACATAATGTTTTCAGAGTTCATCTATGTTGCAGCATGTATCAATACTTCGTTTTTATCCACTTACCAGAATATAGACATTTGGGTCTTTTCCATTTTTTGGCTATTGTAAATAATACTGCTGTGAATATTTGTGCCTGTGATTTTATGTGGACATTGTGTTCAATTATCTTGGATATGAAGTTTAAGAATGGGATTGCTGGGTAATAAAATAAACTCCATGTTTAACCTTTTGAGGAACCGTTAGCCAAAGTGGCTGTACCAATTTGCCTTCCTAAGAGCAGCGTTTGAAGGTTCTAGTATTTCCACATCCTCGTGGACACTTGTTATGTCTTTTCATTGTAGCCATCCCATTGGGTATGAAGTAGTATCTCATTGTGGTTTTGATTTGCATTTCCTTGATCGCTAATGATATTGAGCATCTTTTCATGTACTTATTGCCCATTTGTCTGTCTTCTTAGGAGAAATAGCTCTTCAGACACTTTGCCCAGTTTTTTATTGGGTTATGCTTCCTTCTTAATTAAGTTATGAGTTCTTTGTGTATTTTAGATGCAAATCCCTTATCAGATATATGATTTGCAAAAATTTTCTCTCATTCTGTTGGTTATGTTTTCATACAGTTAATCATCCTTCAGTAGTTCGATTTACTTTTTTTTTTAAATGTTTATTTTTGAGAGAGAGACAGACAGAGTGTGAGTGGGGGAGGGACAAAGAGAGAGGGAGACACAAAACTTGAAGCAGGCTTTAGGCTCCATGCTGTCAGCACAGGACCAGATGCAGGGCTCAAACCTACGAACCGTGAGATCATGACCGAGCTGAAGTCAGATGCTTAACTGACTGAGCCATCTAGGCACCCCATAAGTAATTCAATTTACTCTTGATTGTTACAAGGTTGAACTAATATGAATTTTTAAAAATCTTTTTCATTAGCTAATTAATTAGTTGGCTAATTTACATATCTGCCTAAAGATAATGTAAGTTAATTTTTTTTTACATCTTTGGAATTGGTAAAGCACAGATACATCTATCTGTATGATCAAGTACCCAATTAGTATATAGTGTTCCTATCATAAGTATTTAATTTTTTTTAATATTTTTTATTTTTTGTAAAGTTTATTTATTTTGAGAGAGACAGGGCAAGTGTGAACTGGGAAAGGGCAGAAAGAAAGGGAGACAGAGAATCCCAAGCAGGCTCTGCACTGTTGGCACACAGCCAAACGTGGGGCTCGATCTCATGAATTGTGAGACCATGATCTGAGCTGAAACGATGAGTCAGACACTTAACTGACTGAGCCACCCAGGCACCCCTAAGATTTTATTTTTTAACTAATCTCTACACCCAACACTGGGCTGGAACTTACAACCCCAAGATCAGGAGTTGCATGCTCCACCCACTGAGCCAGCCAGGGACCCCCCATAAGTATTTCATTTTTATACACTACCTCGTTGTTTTATCTGTCTATATCTTAATTCCTCTAATTTCTTTTGAAATCTAGGACCAAAGCTCTACACTTCTTATTTATCTCATAGCTCAATATCTGGCTTGAGGTAGGTAGATATGTTTGCTAATGGAATGGATGACAAATTTTGGGGGCCGAAATTAAGACAAACCTAAACATTGAATATTAGTTTTAACTTCTTGTCACAAAAGCCTCTCAGGGCACCTGGGTGGCTCAGTTGGTTAAGCATAGGACTTGGGCTCAGGTCATGAGCTTACAGTTCATGGGATCAAGCCCTGCATTTGGGCTCTTTGCTGACACTGCAGAGCCTGTTTAGGATTTTCTCTCTCTTCTTCTCTCTCTGCCCCTCCCCTGCTCATGCTCTCTCTCTGTCTCTCAATAAACCTTATATATTTAAAAAAGTCTCATATTGGGGCGCCTGGGTGGCTCAGTCGACTTTGGCTCAGGTCATGATCTCATGGTTCATGGGTTCGAGCCCCATGTCAGGCTCTCTGCTGACAGCTCAGAGCCTGGAGTCTGCTTCGGATTCTTTGTCTCCCTCTCTCTCTTCCCCTCCCCTGCTCACTCTCTGTCTCTTGCTCAAAAATAAATAAACATCAAAAAAATGAATAACTAAAAAAGTCTCATATTTACAGGTGCCAGTCTATTTTATTTAAATAAATAGACTACAAGAAGTATTTTTGCATGATATTTCATGTATTTAAAAATGTCCGGTTTCTCTTGTGTTCCTAAAACTCCAGTTAATGCCATTCATTTTGCTGTTTTTTTATCTTCTCATTGCCTTCCAGGGGTTATAATGAGAAGAAACTAAAAGATAATATTCAGTGTGAAATTTTTCAAGTTCTTTATGAAGAAGCATTAGCATCCTACAAGGAAGAAATAGTACATCAGCTGCCCAGCAATAAACCAGAAGATCTAGAGGATAACATCAATCAGATATTGAAGTGGATTGAGCAGTGGATTAAGGATCATAGCTCCTGATTTACAAGACTACTAGCCACTTTACAACCACTCTTGTTATATCTCGGCCATATTGAATAAATTGTCCAATTGTCGGTAAAGCTTTTTTATTAAAATTGAGCTGCAAGACTAATAGATGGATGGCCTAAAGGTTTATGTGTGGGCTTTCTTTCTCCATGAGAAAGCAAAAGTCTCAAGTATAGTATATATAATATCATTAAGGATTGATAGTAAAAACTGTTCATTTTAAATGCTTCAACAGCTAAAGAATAAATAAATCTGACCACATGGGTGGCTATCTTTTAAGTTCATTGCAGAATAAAGTAAAAGTGATCCCTTAAAGTAAAAGTTAAGACTGAAGATAAAACATCAGAGTTTTTCATTTTTATTTCTTTGCTTAAAAAACAAACACACAGGGGCTCCTGGGCAGCTCAGTCAGTTGAGCTTCTGACTCTTGATTTCAGCTCAGGTCATGATCACAGGGTCATGGGATTGAGCCCCGTGTAGGGCTCCATGCTGAGTGTGCAGTCTGCTGAAGATTCTCTCTCTCTCTCTCTCTCTCTCTGCCCCTCTCCCCCGCTTCCCCTCACCCTTCCCCCCATCTCAAATAAACACACACACACACACAAAGAAATGGTAATACTTATACTCTACAAAAACTGGAAGGTACAAAAGGGTATACTGGAAAGGTAGGTTTCCCTTCCAGGCCACCCCTTATTCTTCAGCCATCCCCTCCCTTTAAGAAGTAATGTTTCTGGTTTCCTAAGTCTCTTTTAGAGAGATTTTATGCCTGCAAAGTATGTATGTTTGTGTACTTTAGTTGCTTTAAGCATGAGGTAGCATATTATATACACTCTTCTGTATCTTCTTATTTTCATTTAACAGATTTTGGAGAGTATATCATCTCATAACATACAGACCTCCCTATTCTTTCAAATTAAGATAAAATTTTACTTTATGTGTTTTTTTAAATTTTTATTTATTTACTTGTTTATTTATTAAGAGAGAGAGCGTGGGGGCCCTGGGTGGCTCAGTCGGTTAAGTGTCCGACTTTGGCTCAGGTCATGGTCTCGCGGTTTGTGAGTTCAAGTCCCGCGTTGGGTTCTGTGCTCACAGCTCAGAGCCTAGAGCCTGCTTTGGATTCTGTGTCTCCCTCTCTCTGCCCCTGCCCCCCTAAAGAAATAAATAAACCTTTAAAACAAACAAACAAAAAAAAATAAGAGCACAGGGGAGGGGCAGAGAGGGAGAGAAAGAATCTCAAGCAGGATCTACACCCAGTGCAGAGCCCAACATGGGGTGGGGCTCGATCTCATGCCAATGAGATCATGACCTGAGCCGAAATCAAGGGTTGGATGCTTAACTGACTGAGCCACCCAGGTGCCCCCAAATTTGTCACTTTAAAGTGCATAATTGGGTGCGTGGGTGGCTCAGTTAAGTGTCTAACTCTAGGTTTCAGCTCAGGTCACAATCTCACATTTTGTGGGTTCGAGCCCCACATCGGGCTCCACGCTAAATAGCACAGAGCCTATTTGGGATTCTTTCTCTTCCTCTCTCTCTGCCCCTCCCCTGCTCACTTGCACTCTCACCCAAAAAATAAACTTAAAAAAAAAGTGCACAACTAGCTGGCTTTTATTATACTCACAAGATTGTGTAATCATCATACTGCAACCATCACTATCTAATTCCATACGTAACATTTTTATTACCCCACCTAGAAAAAGTCCAGTACTGTTAGCAGTCACTTTCCATTTTTCCCATCTCCTAGCCCCTTGGAATCACTAGTTTACTTTGTCTGTATGGTTTTGCATATTCTGGGCATTTCATATAAATGGAATCATACAATATGTAGCCTTTTATGTCTGGCTTCTTTGACTTAGCATATTGTTTCCAAGGTCATCCATATTGCAGCCTCTACTGGTAGGTACCTGGTTCCTTTTTATCAAGTAATATTCCACTGTACGTACCACTTCTTGTTTATCCATTCCATCATTTGCACAATTGGGTTGTATCCTTTCTGGGTCTTATGAATTATGTTATGAACATTTGTATACAGGTTTTTGTGTAGATGTAGGTTTTCAATTCTTGTGTATAGAGGGAAATTTCTGGGTCCTTTCGCAACTGAGTTTAACTTTTTGCGAAAAGACCAAACTGTTTTGCAAAATGGTTGCATTACTTTACATTCCCCTCCCCCTGTCTATGTAGTAGGGATCTAATTTCTCCACATCCATGCCAGTACCTGCTAGATGAACACTTGTTCATCTAATAGCCATCCTGTGCATGTATAGTAATATTTCATATTAGTCTTGATTTACATTTCCCTGATGACTATTGATGTACCTACTAGTCATTCATACATCTTCTTTGGATCCCTAATTTTTTTTTTTTTAAGTTTTATTTAAGTAATCTTTACATCCAATGTGGGCTTGAGCTCACGATCCTGAGATTAAGTCACATGCTCTTCCAACTGAGCCAGCCAGGCACCCCTGGATCCCTAATCTTTTTAAAGTTTGCACATAAGTCCATATAGGAGTGCTATGCTTGGTTTAATCTGTCCCTTACTGATAGACTTTTAGGTTGTTTCCAGCTTTTTACTATTACAATATTGCCAAGAATGGTAAGAAAGAAGGGTACCTGAGAGACTCAGTTGGTTAAGCCTCTGACTTTTGATCTCAGATCAGGTCATGATCTCATGGTTCATCGGATCAAGCCCCACGTCAGGCTCTGCACAGACAGCAAGGAGCCTGCTTGGGATTCTCTTTCCCTCTCTGCCCCTCTCCTGCTCACACGCTCTCTCTCAAAATAAATAAACTTTAAAAAAAAGGGGTAAGAAAGAATAACATGTATATTACATGTATATATTACATGTATCTTACATGCCAAGCACTCTTAAATACATTTCAAAAGTGAGCTCTATTAATCCACATGATACCATCTGAGGTAGGTATTATTATTTCCATTACAGGTGATGGAAACAGGGCACAGAATGAAGTGACACAGTCAAGATCACAGCTAGGAAGTATCAGAGTCAGGAGTCTATCTTAGCAGGCTCTTACCCATTAAGTTATACTGCTTAATGTACATGGAACTTGGCACATGAGTAAGTTTATCTGTCCAGTAAATTCCTGAGTAAATTGTAAGCAAAGATAACATTTAGTACATTCATTTTAATAATCATATTGCCTATTATATACATGCAAGACTCCAACCAAATAACTGGTGGGGAAAGCCTCAAGTTCTTGACCTTCAGATGATCATAACCTAGTATACAAAGAAGATATACATACAAATGGACCCTTTAGACAAATCAGGTAGACTGTAGCAAATGCCCTACTGGAGATTCTAACATAGAGAATAAAAGAGATAACTGTTTCCTACTATGAATATCAGAAAAGGATAAATGCTATAGGATGCAGGGCTTTGAAGAATGAGTATAGAGATAGAGAAGAGAATTACTCAGACTAAGATAATAGCACATAGGTGCTATCCAGTCAAATCACATATTTGACTATGTGGTCATTGTAAGGATATAAATAAACAGTGTTTGGCACATACTGTTATTATTTTTAGTAATATTAATGGCTGTTTTGAGAAGACAATGTTTTTTTCATTACTAGAATTCACTAAATTATCAAGTGGTTGCTAATTAGCTTAACAGTAAAACTGACTCAAAGATTTTCCTTCAACAGAAGGGAGATTATTATCTAAAAGGGAATCTAATACAGAGCTATACACCTTTCGGGAATTTTAATTAAATATTAATTAAATATTAATATAATTAAATTAAATATTAATATACTCATTTCAGCTCTAGGTTTTTATTTGAAACTAGTGATAGTGCTTTAACATGTTGTTACAATTATTTGAAGGTTGTAGGAATAACCCCATTTACTGTTTGTCTTTACTGGTTTTATTCAACCTACTTGTTTGGTTTTTAACTTAAGTAGATTGGTTTAAAATAAACCTAAGGAGGGGCACCTGGGTGGCTCGGTTAAACGTCAGACTTCAGCTCAGGTCATGATCCCACGGTTTATGAGTTCAAGCCCCACGTTGGGCTCTGTGCTGACAGCTCAGAGCCTGGAGCCTGCTTCAGATTCTATGTCTCCCTCTCTCTGCCCCTCCCCTGCTCATGCTCTGTCTCAAAAATAAAAAACATTAAAAAAATTGTTTTAATAAAAAAAAAATAAAACAAACCTAAGGAGATAAAAAGTATTCTAAATTTTAAATCATTTTATGTTTCTGTAAATAAGACTTCTTAATAAGATATATTTTGTTCCTCTTGAGTACCTTAACAAGCTTTGAAGTGTGTATAACCACTGATTGTTTTCCTTATGCCCACTCTTGTTGGTATATTTTTTATTTTTGTGGGCGTTTAAAAGGGATTTTGCCTCACTTCATCTGTATTTCTTTTGAATGTTCTACCACCAATCCCTACCAACATTTAAATTTGTTAGTTTCTAACAAAAAGTCATAGGGGTCAGGGGTCCCTGGGTGGCTCAGTCAGTTAAGTGTCTGACTTTAGCTGAGGTCATGATCTCGGGGTTCATGAGTTTGAGCCCTACATCAGCTCTCGGCTCTCAACACAGAGCCTGTTTCTGATCCTCTGTCTCCCTCTTTCTCTGCCACTTCCCTGCTTGCTCTTTATCTCTCTCAAAAATAAACATTTTTTAAAAAATCTTAAGAAAAAAAAGTCATAGGGGTAAAAACTGCCAAGAAGCATTTATCCTTTCCTATGGAGTGGGGAGAGTCCAAGGTAAAAAAAGAATCACGGTTCTTAGTAACTTTTTTTTTAAATGTTTATTTATTTTGAGAGAGAGAGAGAGACAGAGGACAAGCAGGGGAGGAGCAGTGAGAGAGAGAGACAGAGAATCCCAAGCAGACTCCACGCTGTCAGCTGAGAGCCCAACGCAAGGCTCAAACTCATAAACTGTGAGAGCATGATCTGCACCAAAATCAAGAGTCGGATGCTTAACCGACTCTGTCACCCAGGCATCCCAGTTCTTAGTAGTGAAAAACAACATCCTGAAAATCATTTATATATACGTATTTATATGTATAAATCGGCTTTTATTTAAAATTTAGTTCCTTAACACTTTTGATGACATAAATCCCTTTGACAGTCTGATATAAGCTATGAACCCACTTCCTCTAAGTAATACAGATATACATATTTATGTTTTTCAAAGACTCAAAGACCCTTGAAATCCATTCAGAGGTTTGTTTTTAAGGAACTTATTATTATGGAAGGGAGGATTCAAAAAAATATAATTTGTTACACGAGGCTAGCGAATAAAAAGCCAAGTGATCATTTGCTCATCCTGGGGATCCTCACCAGTGCATTAAGCAGAAAATAAATAAAAGACATACAGAGCTGTAAGGAAAAAAATAAGGTATTCTCAGGTAACATGATAATCTATGTAGAAATTCCAAAGAGAATCCATACAAAAACTACTTGGACTAATAAGTGACGTTAACAAAGTCACAGGATATAAGACCAATACACAAAAACTACTTCATTTCCAGATAGCAGTGACAAACAATTGGAAATTAAGATTAGAACAATACCATTTACAATAGTACCAAAAACATGACCTACTTAGGTTAAATCTAACAAAATATTTGCAAGATCTGCATACTGAAAATTCAAATGAAAGAAATCAAAGATCCAAAAAAGATGTATAAACCATGTTCATGAAATCGAATATTCAATATTATTAACATCACAATTTTCCCCAAATTGATCTGTTAATCCAGCCCCAATCAAAATGCCAGCATACTCTTCTAAAGTAAAAGTTGCTGGGCGCCTGGGTGGCTCAGTCGGCTAAGTATCCGACTTCAGCTCAGGTCACGATCTCACAGTTCGTGGGTTCGAGCCCCGCATCAGGCTCTGTGCTGACCACTCAGAGCCTAGAGCCTGTTTCAGATTCTGTGTCTCCCTCTCTCTCTGACCCTCCCCCGTTCATGCTCTATCTCTCTCTGTCTTAAAAATAAATAAACGTTAAAAAAAATTTTTAAAGTAAAAGTTGCTGAGTGCCCATTTTGGCAGCACATACACTAAAATTGGAACAATAGTGAACTTTAGCATGGCCTCTGCACAAAGATGCCACGCAAATTTGTGAAGTGTTCCATAATAAAAAGAAAAACTGCTAAGCTGATTCTAGAATTTATATGGAAACATGTAGGAGCTAGAGTAACCAAACAATGCTGAAGCAGGAGAACAAAGTTAAAAACAACCCTGGTGTACGTGATTTCAAGATTTGCTATAAAGACTAAAGCAAGACAATGTCGCATACTACAATGATGGACACATAGATCAGATCTTGTAACAGAAAAGAGAGTCCAGAAAGAAATCCATGCCTATACAGGCGATTTTTGATGGAGGTGTAAAAGGAAAATCAATGGGGAAACTAACTTTTTGACAAATAATAGGTATACATATCAAAAAAGTGAACCTCGGGGCACCTGGCTGGCTCGGTTGGTAGAGCAGAAGACTCTTGATTTTGGGGTTGCGAGTTCCAGTCCCCACATTGGAAGTAGAGATTACTTAAAAATAAAATTTAAAAAAAAGTGAACTTCAAACTTAACCACATACCGTATTAATTCAAAATGCCTCAGAGACCTATGTGTAAAACCTAAAATATACAAAACTTCTAGATGAAAACATACTAAGAAATTTTAGTGGTCTTTGATTAGGCAAAGATTTATCTGATAGAACACAAAAAACACAAACCAAAGAAAAAAGAATAAATAAATTTGACTTCAAAATTTAAAACTCTTCCTCTCAAAAGACACCTAATATTGGGGGGGCCTGACTAGCTCAGTCAGGAGAGCACGCAACTGGATCTCAGGGTCATGAGTTCTAGCCCCAGGTTGGCCATGGAGCCTGCTTAAAAAAAAAGACTTAAGAACAGCAGCAGCCACAGATTAGGAGAAATGTAAACACACATATGAAACAGATTTGTATATAAAATATACATGATACTCTTGGGGCACCTGGGTGGCTCAGTCAGTTAACTATCTGACTTGTTTCAGCTCCATTCATGATCTCATGGTTTGGTTTTTGAGATTGAGACTGAGCCCCGTGGTGGGCTCTGGGCTGACAGCACTTGGTTGGGATTCTCTCTCATTCTCTCTCTCTGCCGCTCCCCCACTTGTGCACATGTGTTTTCTCTCTCTCTCTCTCAAAATAAATAAACTTGAAAAGAATGAAATGTACTCAAATTGGTAGATAGAAGTTTTTTTAAAGAGATTCACCGCACATTTATTATGCAATAGTTTAGCAGCATTGCACATAAAGGGTGATGAAAGCCAACTTTAAACTCATGCATTTTTTCAGGGGCACCTGGGTGGCTCAGTTGGTTGAGCGTCCGACTTGGGCTCAAGTCATGATCTCACACTCAGTGAGTTCGAGCCCCGCGTCAGGCTCTGTGCGGACAGCTCAGAGCCTGGAGCTGGCTTCAGATTCTGTGTCTCCCTCTCTTTCCCTGCCTCTCCCCTGCTCATGCTCTGTCTCTCTCTGTCTCAAAAATAAATAAAAATATTTAAAAAATAAACTCATGCATTTTTTAAATAAAAATTTAATATGCATGCATTCAAATCTATGCTTTCTGGAGAAGTCTGATAAAGAAAACAGAGTTAAAATATTTTTAGTGGGAAAGTTCTGAAATATTTTTAAGGTTAAAGAAGTCTATTTTAAATCGGTCAAAGTTTTTTTTTTTTTTTTAATTTTTTTTTTCAACATTTATTCATTTCTGCGACAGAGAGAGACAGAGCATGAACGGGGGAGGGGCAGAGAGAGAGGGAGACACAGAATCGGAAACAGGATCCAGGCTCTGAGCCATCAGCCCAGAGCCTGACGCGGGGCTCGAACTCCCGGACCGCGAGATCGTGACCTGGCTGAAGTCGGACGCCCAACCGACTGCGCCACCCAGGAGCCCCTCGGTCAAAGTTTTAAGTGAAGAAAAACTATTTTTGGTTTGCAAAGCTATTGAATATGCTAGAATAGTAGACAAATTGACTTTAAAATTATAAATATATTAATCTCTAATGGCACAAGAACAGATACTCAGATCAATGGAACAGAACAGAGAACCCAGAAATGGACCCACAAACATATGGCCAACTAATCTTTGACAAAGCAGGAAAGAATATTCAGTGGAATAAAGACAGTCTCTTCAGCAAGTGGTACTGGGAAAACTGGACAGCAACATGTAGAAGAATGAACCTGGACCACTTTCTTACACCATACACAAAAATAAAATGGATGAAAGACCTCAATGTAAGACAGGAAGCCATCAAAATCCTTGAGGAGAAAGCAGGCAACAACCTCTCTGATCTTGGCCGCAGCAACTTCTTACTCAATATGTCTCCAGAGGCAAGGGAAACAAAAGCAAAGATGAACTACTGGGACCTCATCAAAATAAAAAGCTTCTGCACAGCGAAGGAAACAATCAGCAAAACTAAACGGCAACTGACAGAATGGGAGAAGATATTTGCAAAAGACATACCAGATAAAAGGTAGTATCCAAAATCTATAAAGAACTTCTCAAACTCAACGCCCAAAAAACAAACCATGCAGTGAAGAAATGGGCAAAAGACATGAATAGACACTTCTCCAAAGAGGACATCCAGATGGCCAACCAACACATGAAAAAATGCTCAATATCATTCATCATCAGGGAAATACAAATCAACACCACAATGAGATACAACCTCACCTGTCAGAATGGCCAACATTAACAACTTAGGCAACAACAGATGTTGGCAATGATGCAGAGAAAAGATCTCTTTTGCACTGCTGATGGGAATGCAAACTGATGCAGCCACTCTGGAAAACAGTATGGAGGGTCCTCAAAAAATTAAAAACAGAACTACCCTACGACCCAGCAATTACACTACTAGGTATTTATCCAAGGGATACAGGTATGCTGTTTCAAAGGGGCACATGCACCCCAATGTTTATAGCAGTTCTATCAACAATAGCCAAAGTATGGAAAGAGCTCAAATGTCCATCAATGGATGGATAAAAAGATGCGGTGTATATATACATCACCCACATATATACATACATATGTATATATGTATGTATATATGTGGGTGATGTATATATTATACACACACACACACACACACACACACACACACACACATACAATGGAGTATTACTCAGCAATCAAAAAGAATGATATCTTACCATATGCAACTACGTGGATGGAACTAGAGTGTATTATGCTAAGCAAAATTAGAGAAAGATAAATATCATATGAATTCACTCTTATGAGGACTTTAAGATACAAAACAGATGACAATAAGGGAAGGGAAATAAAAATAATATAAAAACAGGGAGGGGGACAAAACATAAGAGACTCTTAAATATGGAGAACAAACAGGGTTGTTGGAGGGGTTGTGGGAGGGGGGATCGGCTAAATGGGTAAGGGACATTAAGGAATCTACTCCTGAAATCAATGTTGCACTATATGCTAACTGGGTGTAAATTAAAAAGATAAATAAAAATTAAAAATAAAATAAATACATTAAATCTCTTAAGATAATCTTAAATCTCTGAGCATCTAATATCCACAGAGCACTGATCTTGTTCTATAACTGATCTTGTTCTAAGTCTGGTTTTCCATATAAGTATGGTATGTTTACTTGGGGGAAGTGGGTGGTTAGGGGAAGTATGGCTGAATCTGGAGAAGAGGAAGAATAAAAGAAGTCTACTAAGGCAAAGAAGGGTTCACTTGTTTGTTTCTAATCCAGAATAATCTTTAAATCCAGCCAAAGTTATTTTGATTATGTTGATATTAGGAAATACTATCAAAATCATTTCACCCAGGCACTGAAGCTATTTGATGGGGTTTCAAGTGATGGCAGGGTTTGGAGGTGACAGCCAAGAAAGAATTCTTGAAGATGTTTTTGGTGCAAAAAATGTGATTTTATTAAAGCACGGGGACAGTACCCGTGGGCAGAAAGAGCTGCACTGGGGTTGTGAGGAGTGACTGATTATATACCTTCAGGTTGAGATGGGGTTAGGGACAGTGTTTTGGAAGCAAGGTTTCCAGGACCTTGAGGGGCTAGCTGTTGTTAAAAAAACATTTATTACTGTTAAGTAAAACCTCAGACATGAGACCCTTCAAATATATATAAGGAGCCATATGCTTGGAGTATAATTGCCAACATACACTTGGGGGGAAGATAAAAGAGGTTTGCAAAGGAATTTCTATGTGTTTAAGAAGACTCACAGGATCCTAGGGGCAGGGGGCAGGATAATGTTAAGCAAGATTCCCTTTTATCCCCAGCAAAGTACCATCATTGAGGCAGCTGAGCTCCTAAAAGAAGGTCACTCTGCCCGCTTCAAGGATTTGTCAGTGGGCCGTAAGCAATACCAGAATTTTTCATTTGCCTTTGTTTCCCACATCACCATGGCAAGCACTTGAAACCCCTTCATCTTGATGAGGGTGATATTAAGGCTCCAGGAAACGGAGTCTATAGGTTTCTGGAGATTAGACTATGGATAAGATTGTGTTTTCCTTGCAGTTTACTAAGTTATCTGTAAAATGAAGGAGGTTCCTGTCCTGCCATGGGCATCTGAGGAGTATCACACATATCCCACCTTGGAGGGTGTGTGAGGGTATGTGTGTGCGCGCTGTTATAGCCCTCAGCTTGCCACACGCTCCCTCATCACTACAGACTCTGAACGTTCTGGAGGGTGGGGGATGGGGGGGAGGGCAGGGCCCGCCTCTAGAAATCCACGGAATCAGTTCCAGTGGCAGCTCTTTCCGCCCTGGTCTTGTTCCCTCCCACAGCCACGCCTCTGCCCCAGAAGTTCCTCTCGCCGGTAAAGCTCTCCTCCGTTCTTAGTACGGAAAGCCTACTTTCCCGGTCCACCTGCGCCGCTGAACTGACTCAGCTCGGATCCCTCGGTCCCTTACCCCCTACACACTTCATGTTTGCACCATCTCATTTTCACCTTTCCTGAGAGCCCGCGGTCTTGTTGTGTCTCTCGGTCTCCGCGCTAACATTTCTAATTCGGTGCCTCGTAGGGGGCAAACCCCAGGCTCTGCAGCTGGACGGAGCTAACATCTCCCGCGCCAACCGACCTGCTCACGCAGGCAGCTGACCAAACCAGCGGGCCCGGCCTCGCCCCTCCTTCCGGTCCCGGCGGCGCGCGTGGTCACGTGGCTGGAGGGCGGCGACGCGCGCGGCGGGGAGGCTCGGTGCCAGGTGAGCGCGCCAGGTGGGGCGCGAGGGCGGTGGGGGTCCTGGGCGCCGGGCGGGATTCCCTGGTCCGGTCCCCTGGTCGGGTCCCCCGCGACGGGCGTTGCGGGGGCGCCTGGTCAGGCAGGGCTGGTGGGAACGGCGGGTGGGGAGGACCCGGGACCCGGGCTGCGCAGATTCGTGCAAACCCGGCAGGTTGTGTACAAGTTGGCCCACTGGCTGCCTTTTTCCCCCTAAACGCTAGTTTAATGGTCTCGTCTCGTTAAAAAAAAAAAAAAAAAAAAAAAAAAAAAGGAATTGGTTTGAAAGAATCTGTTTCTGCCTTTTCCCTCTCCTCCTTCATTATTTTTTCCTATTAGTATTGAGCCTTAAAAATACGTGTCCTGCACCAGAAAAAGGACATCAGTAGAAATGACTGCGGAAATCCCAATAAAGTCTGTGGTTTAGTTAATTCCATGTGTCAATATTAACTTATTAATTTTGGTAAATGTTAACATTAGAGGAGTGTGAGCAAAGGGTATACAGGAGCTCTGCACTATCTTTGCAACTTACTGTAAATCTAAAATTATTTTCATAAAAAGTTTAAAAACATAATGCTGCAGTGTTGTGTAGCAGGCCATTGTTCACCAGGGAGGGCTCAAGTTAGTTCCTCTTTGCCAAGCCTGACAGGAATTGGGTGTCTGTTTGACCATTGTGTTTGCTAGGGCAAGTGTCAGGCTAGTGGGTGTGGATGCTTCTAGTCCAAGATTTCTGGGCAGGAGTCTGTTTCTTCATTTTGGTCTGTCACCGTTCTTTGAACAGGTCAGTGAGTTAAGGATACATCGAGCTACTGTAGGGGCGTGTGCAATACACATGTCAGGAAAAAGGACTATTAAAAAGGTACAGGGATGCCTGCCTGGGTCTTCTGTGAGAGCGGTCATGAGTTCAAGCCCCGTGTTGTGTGTGTAGATTACTTAAATAAATAAAAACTTAAAAAAAAATTAAAAGGTACAACACAGAGCTAGGAAAGCTCAGAGATCACGTCTGGCTCAGGGGTGTCAGGAGGGCTTCTGGGGGGAGTGGCTGTCATGAGCTGCGGGGGACTACAGAGGAGTCAGCGTTCCTGGCGTGGAGATGAGCACCAGCAGGCTTGAAGGTGACTGATTGCCCTGAGGAGGACTGGGCACAGGTGCAGTCCTTTTTTTTTAATGTTTACTTGTTTTTGAGAGAGAGACAGAGTGCAAGCTGGGAAGGGGCAGAGAGAGAAGGAGATACAGAATCTGAAGCAGGCTCCAGGTTCTAAGCTGTCAACACAGAACCCAATGTGGGGCCCAAACCCACAGAGAGATCATGACCCAAGCTGAAGTCGGACGCTTGACTAACTGAGCCACCCAGGCACCCCGGTGCAGTCCTTCTTAATGGAAGCACAGAACATGTCCAGGAAGCAGTGACAGCTGACATGTGAAGTAAAAATGAGTCTCGTAGATAACAGGGTGACACTTTATGGCATGGGAGCCATGGAATGTTTTAGGGCAAGAGGGGGGCATCTCTGGATCTGTGCTTGGAGCAGCAGTGTATAGGATGGCTTGGGGACTATTGGTTTCACCTGGAAGAGGTAATAAGAAATCCAGCCAGGGCTGTGAAGTTAATATCCAAAGGATATGGTTTCAGGAGATTTTGTGCGCCTAGACATCTTGGCATCTGAAGGGATCAAGGAAAAGAGAAATCCCAAAGTTTTGGACCTGGGTGTTTTGGAGCATGGTTGAAACGTTTGCAGAAATAGAGGACTCAGGATGAGATAGATCTAGGGTGGGAGTGGGAGGGCAGTGAGTTTGTTTTTGAACAGCTGTGTTTTTTATTTATTTATTTTTATTAAAAAAAATTTTTTTTAACGTTTATTTATTTTTGAGACAGAGAGAGACAGAGCATGAATGGGGGAGGGTCAGAGAGAGAGGGAGACACAGAATCTGAAACAGGCTCCAGGCTCAGAGCGGTCAGCACAGAGCCCGACGCGGGGCTCGAACTCACAGACTGCGAGATCATGACCTGAGCTGAAGTCAGACGCTTAATCGACTGAGCCACCCAGGCGCCCCTGAACAGCTGTGTTTGAATTGCTGGCAGGATATCCAGCTGGAAATGTGTAAGTGTGTTTAATAGTGGAAGCCAAACATACAGAGCAGGACAGAAAGAGGAAAAGGAGCCTGAGCAGGCAGACATGGGGTGGTTCCTCATTCCTGTAGGGTTTGAGGGGCTAAGGTCAACCAGGGGCCTGGGCGTGGCAGATCAGTAGTGCCACAGTTTCTGCACAGGTGGAGGAGACTGAGGAGCAAGACTAGATCTTGGATTTAGCAATTAGGAAGTCAGTGGTCCCTTTTCAGAGAGTTATTTTAGTGCAGAAGTAGGAAGATTGCTCACTGTCTGTAATTGGTTCATCCTGTGGCCTTTCCCAAGCGACCAGAACATCGGGCCAGGAGCCAGAGATATGGCTTCTAGTTCTGGCTCTTCCACTACCTGTGTAATTTTGGGCCAGTCATGCATAGCTTTTACTAGCATAGAAAAATAAAACCAGAAGGACCCTTTTATTCCTAGCAACACTTAATAGTCCAAAGAACTAGTGTCCCATGGGGCACACACTGGGAAAAGATGATCCAGAACCATAATTTTAGAGTCCTAAAGAACCAAAACATCTTGTCCAATCTTCCCATTTAACAATGGGACTAATACTCCCAAACTCTAATTCAATAAACATGGACTTGAAATATATCATATCAATGGTTCCCAAAATAACCCTATAAAGTAGTAATGCTTAAACTCATTTTGGAGATTGGAAAACGCGCTCTGAGAAGTTAAATGACTTGCCCGAGATCACAGAACAGCACGTGGTGGAGTGAAATTTGAACTCAGACCTCCTGAGTCAGAGCCTTCTCTGTCACACATCCTGCTGGGCCTCCCTGGTTGTCAACATTGAATATATTTAAAACTGGCTGAGTGGAACATTAGTAACTTCTAACATTTTCCTTTTCTTAGAAGAAATGTGTTCTGAAAGTCATTTGGTTTATTAATGTTAAGTATATAAAAAAGGGGAGAGTATACAGCCACCAGTTCCCAAAGTTACATTTTTTAAAACAGTAAGAGTATTGGATCATGGGAAAGCTCATTATGTTAACTGTGAATAGCAGAAAGGCTAGGAAGACCAGACCATGATACCTGAATTTATGTGGCACATTAAAAAATATTCTTAGCCACTCAGCCCAGCCACCAGAGCCTGCTGCTACCCAAGGCCCAGGTGATGCCTGCAACACATGCTGCTGGGCAGAGACAGCCGTGGGGGCTGTGACCCCAGGCAAGTAGATGAGACAGGCCTGCACCGGAGAATGAGCTGGAGTGAGTGCCATGCTCTCATCCACGGCTGCTCCAACAGACACCCTGTAGAATCTGCCAGGCCAGGCCCCACTCAGCAGGCTGGGCCCCTGTGTAGGCCAGGATCTGGGCTCCAGAGGATTGGGGGCTCTCCTATCCCAAGAGCCCACCCTGTCCCACCTCCTAGGAGCCCAGGGTCCCAGGACCAAGCCCCACCTGGGCTTTGTGGACAAGAATTCTGGTCACCCCACCCCTCCCTACTCCCAAAGCATGCTAACCCAGCACTGGATTGGGAGCTGGGCAGGGCTGGGGCATTTGGGTTTGGGGTTGGGGCTGGCCCCAGAACCACCATCCCCAGGAATGCTAAGACGCAGGCTCCAGGATGGACCATTGATGTACAATAAAGCTCAGATGACCTTTCCAAAGAATTACATATATATTCTTAGCTAATCCTGTGATTGCTTACTCTTTCCTCTTACTACTTTTTTCCTTTGTGTTGACCAATTCCATTTTCTCCACTGGCTGCCTAGCCCTGAGCATACCCTCCTTAACAAAGGTGTGAGAGTGCATTTATAAGCAGGAGTTTGCATTAGAGGTAAAACATAGCTCCTTAGGGATTATTTTCTGTCTATCTTGATGAATAAAAATAGAAAAACTTATTTAGGAAATAAACTTGTAAAGGAACAAAGATGATTTTATAAAAATTTGGGGGAAAAAAGATTTTTACTTTTAGTACTGTTTGATGTCATAAATGATAGAAACGTGGTTTATTCTGATGTAACGCTCATTCATATTCTTCCAGTGACAGAAAGCAGTAACTAAGAGTGTCACAGTGTCTCTGACATTAGGAGTCAGGATTCAGAATCTGGTTCAACCTCTCGTTAGCTGATTGTCTATATTCAATAACTCTATTGTCTTGAAAGGTGAAGATTAAATGGAATAATCTAAGAAAAACATTAAAATAGTGCCTAGCACACAGAAAAGAAGCAACAAGTGCTATTATTATATCACTGAAAAAGAAATTCTTGCTGATTTAGAGCATCCAGTTTAATAATTTGCTTATCTAGGAGGATACAATTGATCAACACATTTCTCATCTTGTCCCCTAATGCAGTTAAAGGTCCCTTGTTTTTTGTGTTTAAACACAAAAAATACAAGTCAAAACCAAAACATTTCTACCACCTCCCAAAAGTTCCTTCCTGCAGTCTGCAGTCAGCCTTCCACCCTAGGCAACCACTGATCTGTTGTCTGTTATACATTAGTTTCGCCAGGATTTCACAGAGGATGGGCTTCCTGTGTTAGCATAATGTCTCTCAGACTCATCCACGTTGTTACATGTATTAGAAATTCATTATTGCTGAATATATTCTGTTGTATGGACTTAACAATTTGTTTTTCTGTTGTACATCTGGGTTGTTTCCAGTTTGGAGCCCATTTGAGTAATGCTGTGAACAGTCATCCATACATCTTTGTGTGAACGTATGTTTTCATTTCCCTGGATCACTTGTTTAAAAGAAACTACCAAAATTTTCCACAGTGGCTGTACCATTTTATACTCCTGCCTACTATGTATGTCTATATCCGCAGCAATACTTAGAATTGACACTGGTATGTAACAGACTGTCATTGTAGTTTAAATCTACAATCCCCTGACAGCTACTGATGTTGAATGTCTTTCTGTCCATTTACCTTCTTTTATGATGTTATGTCTTCGAATCTTTAAGGGCCTTGGCTTTCAAATACTGAAAGAATATGGTACTTTAAACCCTAAAAACAACAGAAACCTCTTCAACTATGTGTGTGTAGGGGGAGGGGGGTGGTTAAGTTTGTTTATTTGTTTGTTTTGAGAGAGAGCTCATGAGAGCACATGGAAGGGGCAGAGAGAGAGGGAGAAAGAATCCCAAGCAGGCTCCACACTGTCAGCACAGAGCCTGATGCAGGGCTCAATCTCACAAACCGTGAGCCAAAATCAAGAGTTGGAGGCTTAAACGACTGAGCCACCAAGGTGCCCCATTTGTGTGGTTTTAATAGTGGAAGAATAAGAGAAACATCTCACTAAAAAATGCAAGTTTAAGATTTAATTATTTTTTAAAGTCCTGGTAAGCAATTATGTAAATAGCAGGATATATTTAGAAGAGATGTCAGATGTATGTATGTATGTATTTATGTATTTATTTATTTTTTTTAATGAATCTTGGGGCACCTGGGTGGCTGAGTCTGTTAAGTGTCTGACTTCGGCTCAGGTCATGATCTCACAATTCGTGAGTTCGAGCCCTGTGTCAGGGCTCTGTGCTGACAGCTCAGAACCTGGAGCCTGCTTCAGATTCTTTGTCTCCCTCTCTCTCTGTCCCTTCCCAACTCATGCTTTGTCTCTCTCTCAAAAATAAAGGTGAAAAAAAAAAAACCAATAAAAAATGAATCTTGAGAAAAGGATGAGATATTTCTAAACAACTACAGCAAAACAGCTATTCTGAAATGCCTGGTGGTGAAAGTTCTTCCTGTACTACTGTGTACAAGAGAACAAGGCTGAGCATTTAAGGTGCTCTGCAGCCAACAGGTAGGTGCCTACAGTGGTCCTTCGTCTCCACATGGGGAGGGCTCAGTGGTGGTAATTTCTCTGTAAGGCATTTTTATCTGGAATGTTTTCCTCTGGGAAGAAGGGCAGGCAGTTAGCTTCCCAGTATTCAGGTTGGAGTCTTGCCGAGGTGACTATTTTTCTGCCCTACAGGAAGGGAATTCGTTTATTCCTTCATTCACCTTATTTAAAAAGTATTTATTGAGCTCTGATTACGTCTCAGATACTGTTTTCAGCATTGGGAATGCAGTGATGATCCCAGTGATGGACCTTACTTTCCACTTTGGGCCATCTTAAGCAGGTTTGGGCTCTGGCAGAGGAAAAGTTTTAGGTCGCTCGGCCTTTTGAGAGGCATCATAGGCAGGGCAGAATCACCTTTGGCTTTGCTAGGCTCCCACTTTTGTACTACCTCCTGCCTTTCATGGTGTGACTTGAAAAATGACTAAAATATGGAGGGGTATGTTAGAAGGCCCTAAGTGCTAGGGGAAAAATAAATTAGGGAAGGAGGAGGAGGAGGAGTTTGCAATTTTAGATCTGGTATCAGTCACTGAGGTGTCACTGAAGGAAAGACCCATAGGAGGTGAGGAACCAGTTGAGCAACTGTCTGGGGAAGAGTGTTCCAGCCAGAGGGAACCCCAGCTCTGTGCCAGGAACGCTGGGGAAGCCAGCCAGGGTGGCCAGCCTAGGAGGGCATGCAGTCAGAGGTGAGCCATCGAAAGGACTTTGACTTCTATGCTGTGTTGTGAAAACAGTGGAGGGCCTTGAACACACAGTCTGATAAAGAAAGAGAGGGGGTACTTCCTTCCCACCTATCATCGTCTCAGGTACAAAAACCCTGCTGTGTCTGCAGAAAAACAGAAGATGTTCCCAATAGTACAGAGGGCTACAGGACAGGCTATAAGAGCCATGTGCACCTGAAGTGCACGCAAGGCCATGAAGGGACAGGGGCAGGGTGCTCTATGTACTCCCTGCAAGTTCCGTTTTGCAGGGATTCCCTGAATTTCACGTAGCTCCTAGGCTGGTGAAAAACAAACCCTTTCTCTTTCCTTGGCAAAGTCTGATTTGCTTTATCCTGATCAGTAGATTACTGGATTCAGTAAAAGGTTTTCCTGCTTCCTTACAATTCACTGCAGTCTTTGAAATAAGAGGCTGATCATTTCCTACCTAAAAAGTCCTTAAATGTTAAACATCTTGAACCGGATTGCAAGAGATGTTTGTGTGCTGATGCATCGCTGGGATAGTCGTGCCTGTATAATAGAGAAAGAAACTTTTCTCCCCTCGAAACCCCAACTTTATTATACTGATGGTTTTTAAATTGTTTCTCTTAACCACAGATACCCTGTTATTCCTTATGTTAAATACGGCATCTGGCTGATGAGCAGGGTTGTGAGGCCGCCGAGTGAGGCAGAGGTGCCGACCTGGGAAACCGAGGACGATGACATGGCAGAAGGCGACTTAGGGTATGGCCTCGGGAGAAGGCCCAGCAGTATTTATGAAGTGCAAGTTTCACATCTGTCTACATCTAGAAAAAGATCGGATGGAAAGAACTTTAGCCCTCCCCCCTTTCCAGGAACGAGGGAAGAAAGAAGTGGTGCCATTTTTCAGTATTCCAGGCATAAGAGCTCACAGGATACACACCCTGAAGAGTCCAGCACTTCCCACCACAGACGACAAAGTAGCACTGGTAAAAATGCCTCGATCCCTCTCCCTCCTTCTTCTCCCCTGTGGATTTCATCAGAGCCTTCACCCTTGCAACACATGACAATAGGTCACTGTAGTGGATTTTGAGAATTCATCTTTATTCACCTCTTGGGATTGGTGATAGTACAAAAGTAACTCATGTTTTCATTTCCAAGTATTGCACAAATTGTGAACTACAGTAGTTATTCTGCATTAATACAGATATGTTAGTGATATCAGTGATTACCTACCTTGCTTTTGTGGGTGTGTGATTTAGTGGTGTGTGTTATCTTTTTTTTTTTTTTTTCTTATTCAAGTATTTTTTTCTTATTCAAGTATTTATTTGGCACCTGTTAGGTGCCAGGGGCAGTTCTAGGCTCTGGGAACAACATTAGTGAACAAAATAGTCTCCATGTTACAGTTCACATTCTAGTAGAGGAGAGAAAAAATAAATCTCCCAGTAGTTAAATGCAGGCATGGTGAGTATCTGGAGGGGCCGCAGCATGCTATTTCAGGCAAGGGTCAGGCCAGGGTCACCTCTCTAAGGAGGTGGCTTTTGAACACTGGAGTGAACTGATGCCCAAGCCTGGTACTTATCTGGGGAAGGAGTATTCCAGGCAGAACATGTATGCTTCTGGTTATTTTAGGAATGTCATGAAATCCTCCCTCTAAAAATTAATCTTTTTTAAAAGTAACTTTTATACCCAATGTGGGGCTTGAACTCCTAACCCTGAGATCAAGCGTTGCATACTCCATTGACTGAGCCAGCCAGGTGCCCCTCAAAAAATGAATCATAATTTATCATAACCCAAAATCAATTATGCCATTTATTAAGGAAAGAACAAAATTCAGAATCACATTGTGATAGAATGTTACAACTCCAAAATGGCTGGGAGTCCAGGGGTGACTCCATGCCTACATGGTGGCACAGCTTTTATCTGGCTGAATCTTTTGTAATCCATGTTGTAAAACTTCCCCCACTAGAGTGGAACAGACACAAATTAGAACAACATGAAAATAATGTAAGAAACATGGTTTTAGATTTGCCAAAAGCATGTAGCAGATGGGGATTTTATCACCATCTTTCAGAATCCTTCTTGAAATTAGCATGGGATTATTTATATATTATTCTTTTAATTCCTCATCACGTATAGAGGATGGGTTCTGCTTTGCAAGCAAGATGTTGAAAACAGTACATGATGCTAAAATACCTTTATAAAAATATGAGGAAACCACTGGGATATAAATATGTAACAGTAAAACTATGAGCTCCTGTGTTGTTGGGTTACAGACTTTTATCTCAAATTAGCCTGGTCCTAGGTAAGGATATTGTATTGGTTTCTTATTGCTAATAGGTCATTTCCAAGTCACCACAAATTTAATGCCTTAAAATTTTTAACACAAATTTATTATCTTACAGTTCTATAGGTCAGAAGTCCAAAATGGGTTTTACTGGGCTAAAACCAAGTTGTTGGCAAGGCTGCATTCCTTCTGGAGACTCTAGGGGAGAATCCATTCCTGTGCCTTTTCCAGCTTCTAGAGCTCGCCTGCATTCCTTGGCCCATGGCCGCCATCCTCCATCTTCAAAGGCAGCAATGGCTATTCAAGTCTTTCTCATACTGCTTCACCCTGACACTGACTCTCCTGCCTCCCTGTTTCACTTATAAGGACCCTTGTGAGTACAGTGGGTCACCTGGATAATCCAGGTAATTAATTTAATCCAGTCCTTAATTTAATTACACCGAAAAGTCCCTTTTGCCATGTCTGTCCAGGTTCTGGGGATTAAGATGTGGGCATCTTTAGGGCCCTTGCTCTGCCTACCACAAGGATTACTACAACGCAACATGTCATTGCCAAACCAGTGTCACTGGTCCCTTCTTGGAGCCCCTGTCATCAGAGTAAAACCAAGATTTAGGTTTTGCGTTAGAAACCACCATAGTGAAAGTTCAGAACAGCAAAGAAAAAAATTGTTTCGAGAAGTTTTTAATGTCCCTCAAAATACTCTTTCTAAAAAATCTTTTCTTCCTTTTACTTCTTCTTAATCTTCTTGCTTGTAATTTACCACTTTAATGTTTTTCTATTGCCAGTGAGACCACAAGGAAAATGAAGCTCCTGGGAAGCTCAGTTTAATGTGTCAATTGATCACATTAAGGAGAGAATAATTGAAGTTACAGGAGACTTCTAGTCATTCTCCTTGGAAAGAAATTAAATTCAGGTTATTTCTTAGATATTCATATCACTGTATTAATCAAACTTAAGCCAAACACCAAAATTTATTTCATTCACCAACATTCATGTTTTTAAGTACTGTTTTGCATGTAATAATTAACCAATTAGTTAACAACAGTTTAGTAGAGACTCCTTTTTTTAAAGTCTTTTTATTCAAAAGTATGTGTCTTTTCATTTGTGAAATGTTTTAAGCTACCTATTTTTACCATTATTTGGTTTGTTACAGTTCTTTCCTCTTGGCACAAAGCTGCATTTGATATTTTATAAACAGATGTGCTGTATTCTAGTTAAAGAATATATTGAAGTGTTTTTTTTCTCCCTTAATAGATTCTAATTCAGAATTGTCAAATGTCGAATTAAAGCAACGTCTTCATGATACTTTAGAGGTAAGTCCTGTGGCTTCTATAAAAATTCTCATGAGGCACTTGGGTGGCTCAGTCGGTTAAGTGTCTGACTTCAGCTCAGGTCATCATCTCACAGTTCATGAGTTCAAGCCCTGCGTCAGGCTCTGTGCTGACAGCTCAGAGCCTGGAGCCTGTTTGGATTCTGTGTCTCCTTCTCTCTCTGCCCCTCTCACACACTCTCTCAAAACTAAATAAACATTAAAAAAAAATTCTCATGAGAATATAGCCCACTGATGGATATTTTAAGTAATGCTAAAATTGTATGGAAGGCAATGTTGGCTTTCCACATATTCTGCATGAGCCACAGTGTAAAGCTCATAACTTTCAACTGGCCTCCTGTTTCTTATCCTCATCTCTCAAGAAAGCTTTTTACGTAAACATGCCCTCCAATTCACCTCTCACCCCTAATCTTTCATGACTTCTCTAATCTGCTCCTGGAGAGAACAGTTATAAACTTCTTTCCATCTGTCTTCCCTGTGCGTGAGGCTTGAAATAAGCTGACTTATTTTAACCTCTTTGAAATCAGAAGACCAGAAAGTATTCTTGGTGCTCTGAGGCCCTGCTGGCAGTAGGAATTTCTATGCAGGGTGCCTGTCTTTTGGGAAGGAGGAAGCCCATCTTAGTGTGTGTGTGTGTGTGTGTGTGTGTGTGTGTGTGTGTGTGTGTGTGTGTGACTTCTGGTGAAAGCTACCATTTTCATTTTCTAGGGCTGCTGTAACAAAGCACCATAAATAGGTGGCTAAAACAACGGAGATTTGTTCTCAGTTCTAGAGGCTAGCAATCTGAAATCAAGATGTCAGCTGGCCATGTTCCCTCTGGAAGGTCTAGAGGAGAATCCTTCTTTGCCTCTTCCTAGCTTCTGGAGGTTGCCCCTGTCAATCTTGGCATTCCATGGCTCATAGCCACTTCACTCCAGTCTCTGCCTCTACTGTCACGTGGCCTTCTCCCCTTTGTGTCTGTGCCCACATTTCCCTCGTCTTAAGACACCAGTCATTGGATTGAGGCCTATATAATCCAGTATGACCTCATTTTAACCTGATTATATCTGCAAAAACCCTGTCTCCAAATAAGGTCACATTCATAGTACCAGGAGTTAGGATTTGGGCATATCTTTACTTGGTGGGGAGGACAGTTCAACCGATAATAGCTACTATAGCTTTGTGGATGATCATGTGCTTATTTTTGTGCTCTAAAGATTTTTTTCAGATTATTAGCTGTGTGGTCTAGAAGGATAAAAGCAAAAGATGTGGACTTTTAGTTACAACTGGATAGTAAGAGTCTCAGTGTAAAGCCTGCCTGGGCCACTTATGAACAGTGGAGGAATTTCAAACCTCTTTTATAAGGTCAAAGTGCTTAGAGTCAGTACACACTGAGCTTACATGTAAACTATCCACATTTGGGGTTGCACATCTTGCAGATGGGTAGACTAATCTTACTTCTCTCTTTAGGAGGTAGAAATTTTAAAAACTGAACTTGAGGCGTCTCAGAGACAACTTGAGGGTAAAGAAGAAGCACTGAAAATTCTTCAAAGCATGGTAAGAAGTTATTTTTAAATTTTTAGGTAGTATGATTTTATCTTTTAAAACAAAAGCATCTGTGCTTAAAATAGCTTTTTTGAAGGCGTAGATTTTTTAAAAACTTTTACTGAGGTGAAATTTATGTACCATAAATTTCACTTGTTTTCAGCATACAATTTATCCTTACTGGAGTTGGATAACCATCTCTAATTAGACTAACCAGTCTAATTCTAGAACATTTCCCCAGTATTCCCCAGAAGGAACCTCTAATCCATTAGCAGTCCCTCCCCATTCCCATCCCCAACCTTAGACAACCAGTCATCTTACTGTCTTTTGGATTTGTCTTTTCTATTTCATATGAATGGAACGATACGACATGTGTCTGGATTCTTTTAGTTAACATGTTTTTGAGGCTCCTGCATGGTGTAGCATGTGTCAGTACTTTCTTCCTTTTTATTGCCTAATAATATTCCATTGTGTAGATATACCACATTTTGTGTATCCATTCACCAGTTAATGGGCACTTACATTGTTTCCTCTTTGGGGCTGTTATGAGTAACACTGCTCTATTTGTTCACGTACCAGTCTTTGTGTGGAAAGTTCATTCATTCATTCACTCTATTCATCAGGATAGCCGAGCAAAGATCTGCTGACTTTTGAACTATCAAATTCTCCATAAAAGGTGGTCTCTGTGGAAATTTTCTGGTTTTCTACTGTCTTAGAATAAAAATGTGAACCTTACTGTGCATAAAGGAGTGATGAAAAATTTAATGTATACTGGTATGATTTTTATTTTTCTTAGGCAATATTTGGCAAAGCCACAAGTCATACTCAAGTGATGCTTCAAAAAACTATGGAACAAAAGAGATCCTTGGAGAAGGTATTTGCCACTTTTAGTGTAGACTTGTTCAAACTACCAAGCTTTCAAATAGCATTTCCTTTAAAAACCACAAGACTAATGGATGTCTGTTTGTTGTGCTTTTTTATACAGTCCCGTCCCTTTTGGAACTTACAATCCAAAACATATTGTTACATGGGCAAACAATTAAGATTTCTTTTATTTCCTCATTTTAAGGTAGTAGGAAGCTTGACACTTACTATAAATTTTCTTTTCTTTTGCTCCTTCTCTGCTTGCTTGGCAGAGCCTGCCTCTTTCTGACCACCTCATTGTCATGAAAATAGTAGTAAGGAGTCACCTTGGAAGGTCTTGTTCTGTTCCTCCTGAACCCTCCCTCGATGGGAGTGTCCTGGGCTCACACTCCCAGGAATGGATTTTGTTTCTGGGTCTGTATAGGTTGGGGGTAGGGGTGATGAGGAATCTAGGTTCTGAGAAGCAAATTTTGAAGCTAAACAATGTGAAATTTTTCTCATAGTAAGTAAGCTTTGGCAAAGCTCTTCTTGAGTGCTAAAGAGGCATGTTGTATGTGTTTTTAAATGTCATAAACTCTTTTTGAGTAATTAGTTTCTCTTTAACCTATTTGTTAAATGATTAAATGATTTATTTCAGCTATTTACAATGTCCTGAAATGATTTATTTGTAGTAATTTTCCATGAAAAGTCCTATTTTCTTTCTATAGGAAATAAATGCCTTGCAATGGGAAATAGAATTTGATCAGAATAGATTTAAAAATATAGAAGAATCATGGACCCAAAAATATGACAGGTTTGTATATTTTTATTCTGTACTTTTTCTTTGGAAATTTCTAAAGTGTGTATAATTTATTTACTTACATTTTTATTGTTTTAATATTTAAATAATCTCTAATCCCAATGTGGAGCTTGAACTCATGACCACAAGATCAAGAGTTACATGCTCTTTCGACGGAGCCAGCCAGGCACCCCATAAAGTGTGTATAATTTAAATGTAGCTTAGGCTTTCTTTTCTCCTTCTCTGAGCTAACTGTGAATATTATAAAATTCTTACTGCTTATCCACTTCACTGTTCCATATTTTTCTGTTAGTATTATCTTTTTATATAATATAAATAAACTATATTTTATTGGGCTTAATGCCCACAGTAGGGTTTGAACTCACAACCCTGAGGTCAAGAGTTGCATGCACTCACTACCAACTGAGCCAGCCAGCCGGGTTCCCCTATAAACTGTATTTTAAAAAGCAATGTAAGGGGCACCTCGGTGGCTCATTCTGTTAAGCGTCCAACCCTTGATTGTGGCTTAGGTCATGATCTCACTGTTTGGGAGTTTGAGCCCCACATCAGGCTCTACACTGTGAGACTGGAGATCCCGCTGCTTGGAATTCCTCCCCTCCCCGCCCCCCACATCCACCCCTGCTCTGCTATTCTGCTCAAGCTTGCACGCGTTCTCTCTCACAAAATAAACTTAAAGAAAAAAAAAACTTTAGGGGCGCCTGTGTGGCTCAGTCAGTTAAGCATCTGACTTCGACTCAGGTCACGATCTCACATTTCATGAGTTCAAGCCCCGCATTGGGCTTTCTACTGTCAGCCCAGAGTCCACTTTGGATCCTTTGTCCGCCTCTCTCTACCCCTCTTCCGCTTGCACGGGCGTGCTCTCCCTCTCAAAATTAAATAAACATTAAAAATAAAAAGGGGCACCTGGGTGGCTCAGCCAGTTAGTTAGGTGCACAACTTCTGCTCAGGTCATGATCTTGCAGTTTGTGGGTTCAAGCCCCACATCAGGCTCTATGCTGACAGCTCAGGGCCTGGAGCCTGGTTTGGATTCTGTGTCTCCCTCTCTCTCTGTTCCTCCCCCACTCATACTCTGTCTCTCTCTCTCAAAAATAAATGTTAAAAATAAAAATAAAAAAATTTCCATTTGCAACTACGTGGATGGAACTGGAGGGTATTAAGCTAAGTGAAATTAGTCAAAGACAAATATCATATGACTTCACTCATATGAGGACTTTTAGAGACAAAACAGATGAACCTAAGGGAAGGGAAACAAAAATAATATAAAAACAGGGAGGGGGACAAAACAGAAGAGACTCATAAATACAGAGAACAAACAGAGGGTTACTGGAGGGGGGATGGGCTAAATGGGTAAGGGGCATTAAGGAATCTACTCCTGAAATCATTGTTGCACTATATGCTAACTAATTTGGGTATAAATTAAAAAAAAATAAAATTAAAAAAAATGCTAGGCAATAAAATAAAAAATAAAATAAATTAAATAAAATATAAAAAAAACTTGGGTGCCTGGGTGTCGGTTAAGTGACCAACTTCAGCTCAGCTCATGATCTCATGGTTTGTGAATTTGAGCCCCATGTTGGGCTCTGTGCCTGGAGCCTGCTTCAGATTCTGTCTCCCCCTCTCTCTGTCCCTCTACAGCTCACATTCTGTCTCTGTCTCTCAAAAAAAATGAATAAATGTTAAAAAAAATTTAAAAATAAATTAAAAAATAAAAAAACTCTAGGGCACCTGGATGGCTCGGTTGTTAAGCATCTGACTTTGGCTCAGGTCATGATCTCCTGGTTGGTGGGTTTGAGTCCCACATTAGGTGAGTTCTACCTTTCTGTCTCTGTCATTCCTTGTGCCCCTCACTTATTTGCTCCCTCTCTCTCTCTCCCTCTTAAAAACAACAACAACAACAACAACAACAAATTTTAGGGGTGCCTGGGTGGCTCAGTTGGTTAAGCATCTGACTCTTGGATTTGGCTAAGGTCATAATCTCACGGTTCATGGGTTCGAGCCCTGCCTGTGTCAGGCCCTCTCCTGATAGCATGGAGCCTGCTTGGGATCTCTCTCTCCCTTTATATCTGCCCCTCCCCAGCTTGCTCTCTCTTTCTCTCTCAAAAAATAAACATAAAAAAATAAAAAGCAATGTAAGAGCCATGTTTTCCAAGTTATTTTATCATTGGCATTTGTTTTTCATATATCTTTTAAGCAATTTTTATTAGTATGAATTTATTTAGTAACTTTATTTTTTAATTTTTTAAAATCTTTATTTTTGAGAGAGAGAGCAACAGAGCATGAGCAGGGGAGGAACAGAGAGAGAAGGAGACACAGAATCATAAATAGGCCCCAGGCTCTGAGCTGGTAGCACAGAGCCCGACGCAGGGCTCGAACCCACGAGCTGCAAGATCACAACCCGAGCCAAAGTCAGACGCTTAACTGACTGAGCCACAGGCGCCTCTATTTAGTAACTTTAAATTATAACATACACATATTATAAAGTCAGTCACTGATAAACTGAT
Source organism: Prionailurus viverrinus (assembly GCF_022837055.1). Taxonomy (NCBI): domain Eukaryota; kingdom Metazoa; phylum Chordata; class Mammalia; order Carnivora; family Felidae; genus Prionailurus; species Prionailurus viverrinus. The sequence goes on along the minus strand of NC_062561.1, from coordinate 136,609,438 downwards.
TTGGTATCTGGGATTATAGATGGCTTTAATACCTAATTTTTAATTTATTATTAACTTTTAGTCTGAGATAACTGAACATGTATAGAAAAGTTGCAAGAATAGTACAAAGAAATCCTGTATATCTTCAAGATTCTCCAAAGTAGAACTCTTTACCACATTTGCTTTAACATTCTGTCTTCTTTATAGTTACATATGTGGATACAGATGGATATCTGAGCCATTTAAGAGTAAGTTGCATATAAGGCCTCATTATTCTAAATACTTCAGTTTGTGTTTTTTAAAAAGGGACATACTCGGGCGCTTGGGTAGCTCAGTCGTTTAAGCGTCTGACTCTTGTTGTCAGGTGGGGTCATGACCTCCCAGTTCGTGAGTTTGAGTCCTTTGTCGGGCTCTGTGCTGACTGCTGGGAGCCTGCTTGAGATCCTCTCTCTCCATCTCTCTCTGCCCTTTCCCTGCCCATGTTCTCTCTCTCAAAATAACTTAAAGAAATAAATAAAAATTAAAAGGGACATAACTCTGTCATAACCATAGTAAAATGATCAAAATTAAGACATTAACCTAACACTCTATTTTTTTAAAGTTTATTTGAGAGAGACAGAGAGAGTGAGGGAGGGGCAGAGAGAGAGAGAGAGGGAGAGAGAGAGAGAGAGAGAGAGAGAGAGAGAGAATCCCAAGTAGGCTCTGTGCTGCCAGCACAGAGCCTGATGGAGGGGTCTGAATCCACAAAGCCCTGAGATCATGACCTGAGCTGAAACCAAGAGTCAGAGGTTCAACTGACTGAGCCACTCAGGTGCCTCCTAATATTCTTGTTTAACCTACAGCCCTTATTTAGATTTGCTAATTATCCTAGTAATACATACCCTTATATCAAAAGAAAAAAAATTCCTGTGTTCTAGGATCCAGTCCAGAATCACGCATTGCATTTGGTTGTCATATCTAAACTTCCGTCCCCTTTAATCTGAAACAGCTATGAGGAGTAAGGGAGGGCGAAGGAAGGGGAAAACATCTGGAACATTTATCAGTGCTTCTTTGTCCTTGACATTTTTTGAGGAGGACAGGGTGGTTATAGAATATACTACATTGGAGATGTCTGGTGTTTCTGAATTCGATTCAGGTTATGCATTTGGGGCACTATTACTACTGAAACAATGTGTTATTAGTGCATCATATCAGGGAGCCTGCAATGTGGATTTGTCCCGTTCCTCGCATGTGAATATTGACTATTTGGTTAAGGGGTGGTATCTGCCCTCATTTTCCACTATAAAGCCATTATTTTCCCCCTTCTGGTTAGTAAGCATCTTGTGGGGAGATGCTGTGAGATTATGTGATTTATCGGATTTTCACCCACTAGTTTTACATCCACTGCTTATTCTGCCTGAAGCAGTCATTACTATGACGGTTTCTGTTAATCCTTCTATATTCATTTGCTGGCATTTTAAGAGCTTTTTTCCTCCCCCATTTGTTTATACCAAAATGGATTCATGAATTCTTGCATTATTCAATGGGTTACTATCATAATTTCTTTTTTGCATACAGTTTTCCAACTTCAGTCAATGGGAGCCCCTTCAAGCTGGCTCCTGTGGCTTTATGACACCTCCCTGTTATTGTTGGAGCACTTTCTTGCTTTCTGGTACAAGAGGTAATAGGCCACTATGCTTACAATATTGGCATCTTTCCAAGGATTCCTGGTTCCTTTTAGCGGGGAATGGTGTTTAGAAATCAAGATCTTAGTGCTAGGTGTGCTTATGGCTACTGGAAGTCATTGCTAAGAGGTCCTCTGAGAGGACGACTGGAAATGCACACGCACACACTGACATATACATCTACCTCTTCATCGCTCTCTGTTCAGAACCCTTGAGTTCACACCCATATCTTCAACTGCAACCCACCACCCCAGGGTGCATTTGAGCCTTGCTCATTTCCATATTTGTAACTTCCAGTGAGAAACCTGGCTCTTTTCACCCAACGTTTACTTATTTGTTGTGATAGAATATGCAGAAAGTAGCTTTAGAATTGCTAATACACACCATTGCAAAATCAAACCTACTAACTAGAGTTCAATATTTGTTTGCAGTTTTGTTTCTCGCCTGAGAGGATCCAGTCAAAACAAGTGTTCAAAACTGACTTTAGTTTTTTTTCTCTTTCTGTGGTTATACAATTCATTTAAGTTCATTTGTTTTTATCTATATTCTGTTTTAGAGTTGTTTCGTCATCCTTGTTGATTTATTTACTCGTCTGATCTATTTTTGATCTTATAAAACACTGACATGCTTCCAAAAGTCAGAACTATTCTGAGGTATACTCAGAGATGTCATTCTCCCCCCAGGGCCCCTACCCCATTCCCAACCTGCCATCTTTCCTTCCCCTCACTATCTATATAGATAACCAGTTACTGTTTTCTGATTTATCATTCCTCTGTTTCTGTTTGCACAAATTGGCAGATATGTTTGTTTTCTTATTTCTCCTTCTTTCTTACACCAAAGAACAGCTGACTGTACATATTCTTTTGCACTGTTTTTCCTTTTTAACAATACATCCAGGAAACCACTCCATTGTGTGGATGTGCCATAGTGTACTCAACTATTCTCCCATATATAGGCACTTAGATTGTTTCCAGTATCTTGCGGTTGTAAACAGTGCTGCAGTAAACAGCTTTGAAATATGTATTTTTGTGTTGTTGGGAGATGTACTTCTGATGTAAATTCTTAGAATTGCTGGGTCAAAAGTTCAATTCATATGTAGATTTATTAGATGTTATCAAATTCTTGTCTGTAAGGTTTGTACCACTTTGCATTCCTACTAGCAATGCATAAAAGTGCCTCCTCAGAAAGTCACAAATCTTAATTTATGCCAATTTAATAGTGTTGTCTTAGTTTTTGTATTTTGTTTTCGTGGCACAGAATCCAGAAAATTCTGATTCAAACACCCAGATTTGCACCTGTCAGTAGACTGCCTTTTAGGATATTCTTCAATTAAGCAGAACTAGCAAAAGAGGTTTTATTATGAAGTCTGCACAAAAAGAGAGTGAACCAGACAGCAAAGCATGAGCAGGAGAGGGGCAGAGAGAGAGGGAGAGAATCCCAAGCAGGCTCAGCACTGCCTGCGCAGAACCTGATGCAGGGCCCAATCTCAAGAACTGTGAGATCATGACCTGAGCCGAAATCACGAGTCAGACACTCAGCTGAACCACCTAGGCGCCCCTAAATTTTTATTTTAAGTAGGTTCCACACCAAATGTGAGGCTTGAACTCATGACCCTGAGATCAAGAGTCGCATGCTCTACTGAGCCAGCAGCCCCCCTCCTTATTATTTTTTATTTTTTAATTTGAGATACTTCTGATTCTTTCTCAGATGAGTATACAGAAGGGTTAAGAGTATGTCCAGAATTTTACCACGCTCTAAATTGTTTTTGTTTTGTGACACATATAAGTTCTAGCTTGTTTTGAAGTAGGAAAAATTTTATCTGGGTTTTTGTTTTGTGATTATGGGATACAAATATTCTCATTCAACAATGAAATGTTAGGGGTGCCTGGGTGGCTCAGTCGGTTGAGCGTCCGACTTCAGCTCAGGTCATGATCTCAGTCCATGAGTTCGAGCCCTGCGTCGGGCTCTGTGCTGACAGCTCAGAGCCTGGAGCCTGCTTCGGATTCTGTGTCTCCCTCTCTCTCTGCCCCTCCCCTGCTCATGCTCTGTCTCTCCCTGTCTCAAAAATAAATAAAAACATCAAAAAATTTAAAACAACAAAAACAATGAAATGTTAATGTTTTAGTTATTTGGAGGGTACTTTTTTTCCAGGCTAAACTGTGAAAATGCAGTCCTCAAGGAAACTCTGAATGTGAAAACAGAAGAAATTAAAATGCTGAAGTCGGAAAATGCACGTAAGTGAAGAGCATTATTTTGATGATTGCTTAAGAATATGTTAAAATATCAGTTTTAGTGTCCTATGTTAAGAACATACGTATCAATAGACAAAGTGCTATTATTTAGAAGTAACGTACTTCCAAGAAATGCATCATTATGGTTTTTTTAATGAAAAAATTTTAAGATGAAATTCACATATCAAAATTAACCATTCAAAAGTAAATAATTCATAACACTCACAATGTTGCGCAATTATCTAGTTCCAAAAGATTTTCATCACTCCAAAGTAAAACCCTGTATCCAGTAAGCATTTCTCCCCATTCTCCCGTTATCCTTTTGTTTTTCTACTCAGTGTAAAACAAAATGGCAGAGCACCTCATATTTGAGAAACCTAAGTACATGTTTTTGGGGGGGACATTAGTAGGAATGTATTCTAATCGTATTAAGGCTAATACTAGCACTCTTGCTTTTTCAAGATACTGACTACAGACTTGAAAGTTTTTACCTATATGTGTGTACACACACACCCCTTATGTAATAAGTCACCTTATGACAAAAGTTAATAAAAGAATATTAAGGTATCTTAAGAATATATTTCTTAAGTTTATTGATTTATTTTGAGAGAGAGAGAGAGAGAGTGAGTGAGTGAGTGAATCCCAGGCAGGCTCTGCAATGTCAGTGCACACCCCAAGGTGGGACTTGATCCCACGAACCATGAGATCATGACCTGAGCTGAAGTCGTACGCTTAACCGAGTGAGCCACCCAGGCGCCTCCAAGATGTTTTAAGAATATTAAGATGGCATCAACTTTTTATATAATTTTAAGAGATGTGTTGTTTTTTCCTTCTTAGCAGAAACTGTTTTAAAGTAGTGGCTTGAAGGAGACAAAGTTCTAAATCAGGTCATGGGCCTGAGAGGGGCACTTTCTGTAGTCTAGTAAGTGAATAGTGGCAGAGCTCCTGGGTGGGAACTGCACAGAGAAAATGGTGCTTCTCCATACCTGTGATTAGAGCAGATGGGAGATTTCACCTGTGTTAGGTTAGTTCAGGAAAGCAGCAGCCTATAACCACATCCACTCCCTCTCTACCACCTCACTCTGCAAGAAGTCGGGGAGAAGTCACGATTTTCTGTTCCAGGATATAGTAGGACCGCTCTTGTTAAAAATGGTTGAGAACTTGTGAAAACTCATAATAGAAGTCTAATAGAGTTTGGATAGCTGGTCCATTTGACATTAATGCATGAGATCTCACTATCTGGTGGTCTCAAGATCTAGCAAGTGCAAATAATTTGCATTTGTATGTTCTTTGAAAATCCTACAAATTTTCTTTGAGCAAATGAAGACCAGACTTTGGACACTTCCACATTAAATACAGTAACATTTCATGTAATGTTAAGTATCTGTTATCTCGTTTGATACCCAGTATTTTATCAGATTTTCTGGCTGTGCAGTTCTGGTAGGCAATGTCTACATATGCACTGCTTGTAAGAAGTGAGTGTATGATGTTGGTGTAACCAGTAGCTTAGGTGAGGCTGGAGTCAAGACTGCATAACTAACACTCTCTTCTTTGGCCCTTCCTAGTTTTAAATCGACAGTATTTGGAGGCCCTCGCCATGCTGGAGATCAAACAGCAGATGGCAGCTCAGGAACACAAGTGCCGTGATAAATGTGGTTTTACAGAGGTTTCAGGTCTTGAGGTAGGTAGGTAGGTATGAAAGATGAACAAGAGGGAGATTTTCTACTTTCCTTTTCCCCGTCACCGTCTGTGACATGTTCTAGAATAGCACTATACTTAGCAATTTGAGGCTGAGGGTAAGAGAGGCCCATTGGTTTCCCCAGGACAGTTCCTCAACCTTACTGGTACCATGCATTACATTCTGGTACACTAGGACATGTGCTGGCCACTTCCTGCCCCATTTCTTATTTTTATAGTTTTAGCATAAGCTGTGTTAGCTGTGTCTCACATGACACAATCACAAGTATTTTTTTAGAAATGGAGGGATGATTATTTTCCTGACATATTAAAATTCATTCATCATTTTTAAGCATGCACCTCTCCCTGGCGGGAGCTGGCAGGAGTAAATGCTGGGCAGCCAGGCTAAGCTCATTCACAAATCGACAAGGTAGATTTTAATATTACTTCAAGTTCCTGGCAGGGATTCAGATCATAGAAACTGGTGCCAATTTAGAAGTTTTGGAAAAAGAAAAGAAGGTAGAACTCCTTTATGGATTTGTTCCAAGTAGTAACATTCTTTCTTCATTTGTGGTTGGATCCTGAAATCTGCCTGTCAATTTTCTTCTATTTTTGTTTCTCTTTCCAATTTCTTTGAATTGCATGCTCGAATATAAATGTGCATGTGTGTAAGTGCCCTTGCGTTTGTGTGCAGCTAGGTAGTGCGACCCTCAGTAATGGGAGTAATGTTTTCGGGTTTAAAGCTTGCTGTCCTCGGAGCCTGCCTTTGCCATGGTCCCGGAGGAAGTCCCTGTGCTTGTGCCAAAATGGCGGCATCGGCTCGGAAAATGCTTCTTAAGCTCAAACAGGAGGTAAGTACCATATTATCAAAACACTAAAAGCTTTTTTTTTCTCTATTAATAGAAGGGAAATATCTGCAATAATTAGCTTCCTTTTAGTAGTCACTGGCTGTGGAACTTAGGCTTACTTTTATGTGATAGAATTAACATACAAACTCGATTTTATTTACATGGTTCCAAAATACAAATAGTATTTGGCATGATACTATGGCAACATAAAGTTGTTTGCCTAAGTTTATAGTTAATATTTCCTAAGTTTATGTTTCTTTTCTCTATAAATGGTCTCCAAATTACTCTATTTATAATTAGAGGAAAAAGCACATGCTTAAAATCACTAGGATCCACAACACTGATAAATGGGGAGATTAACATGAAGCTTAGCAGAAAAACAGCAAGGTACACTGAAGGGACCTTTGTACCAGCCAGACCTAGGTTTGAGTCATAGCTCTAGTATTTTCTACGTGTGTGGGTTTGGACACATATGTTAAAACAGAGAATAATAACTAGTTGTTGGGCTGTTTTGCGGAAATAGAAGAGGCAGACATTTAATGTTTAGCACTGCACCATGCAGGTGCTGGCACTTAAATGACAGCTGCCATTATAGTTAATTATAATAACAAATACAAACATGGACCATAATTTAAAAAATATTTTACCTTTATTGAAGGTATGGAATTTCAAGTCTTCAGACATAGGAAAAATAACAGCTAAAAATTAGCAGTTCATTAAGACAAGCATAAGATTACAAAGATCAGTCAGGGTCAGTTATGGCACGTATCTAAAAGGTGACATTCATAATTATTTTCAGTGATACTGTCTAGACTGGCCCAAGGCAGAATGGAAATGCAGCCTTTGGCATCCTCCCTTCTTACTTGTTGGGCAGGACACACACAAGGCCTTTCTGTGGTAATGAGGTAAGGTCCAAGAAGTGGATTAACAAGGAATGATCGGGCACCAGGAAGGAAATTTCTGGTAATCTAGTTCAGAGTGGGCAGCTACTGTAGAGGGGAATCAGCAAGTACTAATTAGTTTAAGCACATGAAATAGATCAGACTGACAGATACATGCTAGGCAGGAGACTACATTTGCTAATGTTACTCAGCATTCAGGCAAGAATTGTTCTAGTTTTGCATATGACACCTGTCAAACTTTCTTTCAAAACTAGTTGGGACTTTTGCAGAAGAGTAAAGAAGAAGCTTACATAATGGCAGATGCATTCAGAATTGCATTTGAGCAACAATTAATGAGGAAAAATGACCAGGCACTAAGATTGACACAAATGGATAAAATGTGTAAAAAAGCAACAAAATGGATAAATTGGAAGCACCTTAAGGAGGATGGTAAATATGAATTATAATGGCAATAATCAGGTACAATTTTAGTTGTTTTTGATTATAATCAAAGTTGACTATGCACCGTTAAATGAAAGGAGAATATAATTAAAGTATCACAGTTGTGATTTATTACAAAATTTAGCAACTATGGGAAGAAAGGGGGTCACTGGACGTTACATATGCAGAAGAAATATTGGGATCACCAAAACCATAAAACAGTAGAATCTTTTCTACTACTCAACTATCTTATTTAAGCTACTTAAAAAAAAATTGTTCACTTATTTTGAGAGTGTGTGTGCACACTAGTTAGGGAGGGAGGCAGAGAGAAAGAGGGAGAGGGATAATCCCCAGCAGGCTCCAAGCTGTCAGCACAGAGCCGGACACAAGGCTCAATCTCAAGAATAGTGAGATCATGACCTGAGCTGAAATCATGAGTCAGATGCCATGGGGTGCCTGGGTGGTTCAGTCTGTTAAGTGCTGACTTTGGTCATGACCTCACTGTTCATGGGTTTGAGCCCTGTGTTGGGCTCTGTGCTGACAGCTCGAAGGCTGGAGCCTGCCTCAGATTCTGTGTCTCCCTCTCTCTCAGCCCCTCCCCTGCTCGTGTTCTGTCTCTCTCTCAAAGATAATTAAAAAAAAAAAAAAAAAAAAAAAAAAAAGACCTTTAACTGACTGAGCCACCCAGGTGCCCCTCAACTATCTCATTTAAATAAGAACATGTTTAGTGGGGAAAGTTTATGAGTGCTAGGTGATTAAAGGGAAACTGCCTAGACGTCATAATGAAAATAGTGAAACTCGGGTGTCTGGGTAGCTCAGTCAGTTAAGCGTCTAACTTCGCCTCAGGTCATGAGCTCACAGCTTGTGAGTTTGAGACCAGCATCTAGCTCTGTGCTGACAGTTTGGAGCCTGGAGCCTGCTTCGGATTCTGTGTCTCTCTCCCTCCCTGCCCCTCCCCTGTTCATGTTCCATCTGTCTCTCAAAATATAAACATTAAAAAAATTAAAAAAAAAATAGTGAAACCCAAACATTAAGTATGTCTAATTAAACTTTGCTGAAATGTAGGATTCTAAAAGGAGATGGAGGAGTAGAGGAAAAATCTTAAGTTGGAAATATTAATAAAATACTTTTATAAAAATGAAACAAGTTAAGGGTTAGGTTTTTTTCACAAACCTATCAAAAGTTCATGGCCATTTTTCAGTATTGTACTGGTGTGAACAAAATATATAAAAATGGAATAACAGAATAAAAATGACAGTTGGAAGTAGATCATCCAATAAAATCAAAGTAGCTGTTATTTTTTAGAAATTTTAGTTTCTCTAAATGTTCAGTATCAGTTTTTATTCATCAGTATTATTCAGTGCAACTCATATTGCTTCAATTTAAAATTCCAACTTGTAATCTTTTATTAGTCAAGATTATATAATTTGTAGGTTTAGATGTTTTAATATTGAAATTCTGAGATGACTATATTTCTAAATATTTTCTAATATGTCAAAACCAATAATCCTAATTCCAATCTTTCTTGTGTTCAGATGAACTTTGGAAATATGAGTCTTAGAATATTAAAAATGAAACTTTTAATAAGATACCTATTTTTAATTTTTTCTCAAGTAGTACATATTCCTAATAATAGGTCAAGTGATGTGAAAATAAAATATAGGGAAAATATAAATAGAGGGAAAATAAAATATAGGGAAATAAAAAAGGAAGCGATAAACAAGAACTATGAAAGTAGATAGAAGCAGATCATAAGACTTCTGTATTTAGACTGTTTATCAGGTGGAAGTCAGGGCAACACAGAACCCTAACTCTCAACACTGACTCTTAAGGAGGCATTCCACACTATCCTGAAATTAATTTCTAAAATGGTTTTCTGACATGAGACTTACAACAAAAATCCCTGAGCTGGCTAATGTAATGTCTAAATCCCCAATAATCATTTATGATAAATATAAAATCAGCATTTATATGGCTGTTATCTATAATAATCCCTTGATAAAGGCCAAAGGTATAACCTTAGTGTCCAACTCAATGTAGGTGATTCTGCCAGGCAAATATGCAAACATAGTCCATATACTTAGTCTTTTAGGAATTGATGGAAAATGTTAATATCTAGTTCTTTCAAGGACCACAAATGTGTAGGTCCTAAGCTAAGCCCTTTATAGGAGCTGGACTGCCGAATTTTCAAAGGTGTTCTCTTTAAGCACAACCTTGGTGTTCTGTGATGTGAACTGAAGGCAAATCCCTTTGGAAATGTAATTTAATTGCTTGTTTGTTTTGATGGAAGATGAGGAGAAGAGTTATGGGAGAAAGAAAACGAAGGGGAAGGCATGGTTAGAACAATCTTATGAAAGCCTGCCACATTCTGTCATCTGCACAGAAGACCACCCACTGTGTGCATGGAAGTTGGCCAAAAAGGTAGTGCTAGACAGACAAAATGGGTTTTTCCTAAGAGGTAGATTAATATTCATTTCAGCACTTGAATACATACTCATTTTATATTCTTGAACGACTGCCTTTCTTAGCTAATGACAAACTCGAAAAAGTTTTCCATTAAAAATATCTGATAGATATAGCTCCTGATCTTTGTTTTCCATTAAGGCCCTGAAGAGACTGGAAGCAGAATTTAAAATAACTGATTCATCTCTGAAAGGCCTTTACAAGTCCATACAAGTGTCAGTAGCTCTTTGTCAGTTTCTTTTTTTTAATGTTTATTTATTTCTGAGACAGAGACAGAGCATGAGTGGGGGAGGGGCAGAGAGAGAGAAGGGGAGACACAGAATCTGAAGCAGGCTCCAGGCTCTGAGCTGTCAGTGCAGAACCCGATGTGGGGCTTGAACTCACGGACTGTGAGATCATGACCTGAGCCGAAGTTGGAAGCTCAACCGACTGAGCCACTCAGATGCCCCTACTCTTTGTCAGTTTCTTTGTGACAAGACTGATTCATTTTATTCACGGATTTCAGTAATCTGAAGAGGGACAGGATGTTGCCATAGGTCAGTTTCTTGTATGTGGTTAACATCTTAGAAGACATTAACTTTTCTTGTTGATATGGCAGCTTAGACGAGTTCTGAGAGATAGGTTATAGCATATTTCTTTTTTTTAAGACTACAAATAGAGATGCAGATTCATTCACTCATCAAAGCTAATGAGCACATCAACTTGTCTGGCTTTTCTCCTTTTGTCGAAGTTGCTTGAGGAAGAGGTCAGTGAGTGAGCCCCGGTGGCTGTGGTTTATCAGGATTGGGTGGAAAGGGAACTGTCTTTTATCTGTTCTCAGTTTTCCATTAGACCATTTGCAGAGCATTCCAAAGGCATTCTTGATGTTTTCTTTGTATAAATCCACAATTTTGGTACCTTCTGCTATAAAACTGCACCCTTTCTATAAAGAACATCATCAGTGTACACATTTCAAGATGTGGACTTTTAAACATTAGGTCAGTACCTGGGCTACATGTTTGTTTGTTTTTTTTTAATTGTGCTAAAATATACATAAATTTACCATTTTAACCATTTTTAACTTTAAGTAGACTTCATGCCCAGCATAGGACTTGAACTCATGGCTATGAGATCAAGACCTGAGCTGAGACCAAGGCACCCAGGCATCCCCCATTTTAACCATATTTAAATAACATTGACTTCATTCACATTGTTGTGTACCCATCAAGACCATCCATCTTCAGAACTTTTTCATCTTTCCAAACAGAAACTACCCATTAAACACTAACTGTCCACTCCCTTCTCCCAGCCCCTATGCTCTATTATTTAATGACACAGCAATCCTGAAGCATGGAGGCTATTATTCTCATTCAAGAAAAAAAGCACAGAGACCTTGTCCAAGGTCACTGAGTACGGGGCTAAATGAGGATTCAAGTCCAGGTCTTTCTCCTCTAACGCAGGATTTGCATGGTTTAGAGACCACTTGTGGCCTGCAGACATGTTTTGTTGGGTCTACATAGTGTTGTCAAATAATGTTGGTAAGTGGCTGACATTTAACACTGGAAGACTTCACACACACATCTGGATTGCTGCTTCCTCTGGAAGACTGAGATGATCTGGTAATGTGGGCTGCATGCTCTCTTGAGGGAAGCTATCGCTGGGAGCCAAGGAGTAGAGCGGCAGGCAGGGCACTGCTCTGGGTCCTTACGCTGTGACCCACTCAACCTCCGTTTGCCATCCTGCCTCTCAAGTCTGTGTTCTCTTCCCACTACACTGATGCCTGACTCACCAGACTTCTCCAGAAGAGAACCACCTCTTGACTGATTTACAAATGAATTATCCTTGGTTCAGACTTACCTCTTTTCCTGGAAGTATATGAGTGAGGGTTTTTATGTTTCAGTTGATTTGCATGTTCAGTTTTAGGATTACCATCACAAGGAAGTAAGAAGACCTTAGGGCAGAAACTGTTGGGTATGCTCCCTTCAGAAAACAGTTCTAAGAAGACTGAAGACCAGGATAATCCTCAGGAAGTCTTTAAGATGCTAACAGAGTTGGTCAGTGTTTTTGTTTTCTCTTGTTAGAAGTTGTGGTTAAGCTAATCTTTTTGTTTCCTATTAATTCAACTCTTTTTTTTAAAAATTCCGTTCTTCAGTACTCTGTACTTGCCTTTTATGCCCTTTTCTCAGCTGAGGTACCATCCTCCAGTTTTGATCTTCATCTCCTTAAATTCCCTGCATGCTCTTCCCACTTCTCCCATCCATGTTCTTCCTGTACAAGTTTAAAGCTTCACCTCTGAAAAGAGGGGGCTCCCTGTAATTAACTGCAGGTACCTCTGTCATCTGCATTTACACATACAGTCCATGACAAGACCTTTTACTTAATTCAGGAATTTTTAAAATGTACAAGGCAGCTTTCTCACACATTATATCTTGAATCATTATCCCTATTTCATATGACTAAACTAAAAGACTCATGCTATATGAACATACTTATCTATACAAGAGGGTTAAAGTCATTTATTCACATATAAATATATTTTAAAAATTTCACATATAAAGAACTTCAGCCTTCTCTTGCAGGGGTAATTACATGTTGATACTACACACACACACACACACACACACACACACACACACACACACACCCCACGTGTATGTTTTTCCTCTCTCTTCAGATGACCTAAAAAAGTTTCAGCAGAAGGAAACTTCTGTTCCTCCTTAAAAAAAAAAAAAAGTCCTCAGTAATGTGTAGCATAATACTTGGGTATCGCTAGATTAACTTATTTAATTAATGTATTCACATTGACTGACTTAACAGATTGAAGACAGAACATTCTGAGAAAAAGTCTGATTATAGCTCTATATGCTGTGATTTTTTGACTAATTGGCATATTTTTATTTTTTGTCCAAGTAGTTGAATGACAAAGAAGAAGCTCTGGCTCATCAAAGAAAAGTTAGTTACATGCTTGCTCGGGCATTAGAAGAGAAAGACACCACCTCAAATGACAATAAGGAAAAAAATCTTGTGAAAGACAATTTTCCATTAAAAAATGCATGGGGGAAAGTTTCAGAATTCCCTGTACTGCATGATCCTGTGTTTTCAAGTGTTCACATTTTAAGTTCTGCGGGCTGTCTTTGTTCAATCCAGCACCCTCACAGAGATCAGCACTACACAAGAACTCTCAAAAGATCCTGTTCTTTGCCATCAAATATCATGTTTTGAAGATAGATCAGTTGAAATCAGACCTGAGGGCTGTTTATATTATGATACTTTAAAAAAAAGGACTGTACAAATGTTGCTACATCTTCAGAAGTTGTGTGTTTTATGGGTATTTCTAAGTTTTAGAAGGTAGCTTAAATACTCAAATGTTTTCTACAAGAAATTTATTAATATTCTGTGTTGATGGATTTTATAAATTACATTAGTATGCTTTATTAAATTTTCAGTATTTGCCAACATCTTAAAAACAAGAAAGTGATTTCTGAGAAAAAAAAGTTATTAAACTATTTTGATTGACTAAAGGGATCTTTGGCTTAAGCAACAATATAAATTAATGCTCTAAGAAATAACAATGCCTAGGAGTGGCTGCATGATAATTTTTGAAATACATGTATCTTGTTTTATTGCTATTTTTCAGGATTTTCATTTGCCAGAGAAAGATTACAACTAATAATTTCCTTAAGTTAACTTCAATAAAAAAGTTATCATGGTGGGACTTTGGCAGAAGTATATTCAAAGCAGTGCTAGTTACCTTTATAGCTTCTTTTTTTGTTGGTGTGATGACACATTGGAGCCAGAACTGTGCAGAATTCTAGCACTTATACCATTCTTTGGTTTTGATGCTGAATTTTAAGGTATTGCGTAAAATCTTTAATACCTTCTGGGAATGTTGCTATATTAGCAATATCACAATTATGCCAAAGGAAATGCATTACATTGTCAGAAGTTTTAGAAGTTTTATAAAACTTTAGTTATGATCTCTAGTAAAAAAAAAAAAAAAAAAGATATATGGCTACATTGAATACTACTTATAGATGAGGTAACAACAGGTAAAATGAAGTAACAATATAAAATAGAAACCATTTATAGTTGTGTTAAAGCAAGAACATTTAGTTGCCTTTAATATTAATAAAAGATGAACTTTGGCAAATAAATTTTGAAAAAAGGAGTAATGATGAGGAACTACTGTTACTTGACATTAAATTGCATTGTCCTGGTAGTAATATAAAGCTACATTATTTAAAATAGTGTGGTACCAACAGGTCAATGGAATATGATAAAGAGTATACACAGAACTAATACATATAATAACTGAATATGAAATAAAAGGTAAGGAAAGCAAAGATTTGGGCATGTTCAATAATATCTAAGTGTAAAAAACAATAAAAGCTAGAAATGTTCTTTTTTAATGTGTGTGTATGTGTATTATATAAAACGCAGATGCTTAAACTGCTAACATTTGGAATACTCCCCAAATGACAAAGAATCTAAATCAACAGTTCACAAAGAGGGATTATATATGGTAAGCAAATGTGAGGAACTATTCAACAGTAGACTTTTAAAAAAAGTAAATGATAATGAGATACCAAATTAGGAAAAATCACAAAGATTCTGTGAGTGCTAGAGATGATGAGGGGAAACAAATACATTCATACAGTGTTGATGACCGTGTATATTTGAGAACCTGCATACAATTTTGGGGGCATATAACTCAGAAGTGAAATTGCTAGATCATATGAAAATGCCTTTAAAATTTTTTTAAGCAAAGACTACAGTTTGTCATAGCAGCTACACCACTTTACATTCCAACCAGTAGAACACAAGGGTCCTAATTTCTCCACATCCTCACCAACACTTATTACTTTCTATGATTTTATTTTTTTATATATATATAGTAGTGATCCCAAAGTGTATGAAGGGGTATGTCACCATGGTTTTGACTTGCATTTCCCTAATGATTAGTGATGTTGAGCATCTTTTACATGCTTATTGGCCATTTCTAGATCATCTTTGGTGAAATGTCTATTCAAGTCCTTTGCCCATTTTTTAAAATATTTTATTGTTGAGCTATCTTTTATCAGATATATGATTTGCAAATATATTCTTCTGTTCTTTTCACTGTGTTGCTTAACACTCCTGTGATACATACAAGTTTTAAATGCTGACGTAGTCCAGTGTCTTTTTTTTTTTCTTTTTTCAGAGAGAGAGAGAGCACGTGAGCAAGGGGCAGGGAGACAGGGACGGGGAGAGAGAATTTCAAGCAGGCTCCACACACAGTGCAGAACCCAACACAGAGCTCCATCTCAGGACCCATCATGACCTGAGCCAAAATCAAGAGACAGACAACCCACTAAGCCACTCAGATGCCCTATGTCTTTTTTCCCCCCACTTTTCTTGCCTGTGTTTTGGGGTCCTATCCAGGAAGTCCTTGCCAAATCTAATGTCATGAAGCTTTTCCTCTATATTTTCTTCTAAGAGTTGTTACAGTTTTAGGTCTTGAGTTTAGGTCTTTGATCCAATTTGAGTTAGTTTTTATATATGGAGTAAGATAAGGGGAAGTATACTTCGTACCCAGCAAGGAGCCCAGTGTGGGGCTTGAATTCACCACTTTGAGATCAAAAGCTGAAATCAAGAGTCAGATGCTTAACTGACTGATCCACCCAGGCACCTGGGGTGGGGTGGGGTGTGGAGAGTTCTTCATTTTTAAGAACTAAATAGCTATTGGGAGCACAGTGGAAATATGGCAATATCAACATTATTGAAAATGCATATTTTACGATTCCCATCCTGATTATTTAAGTACTAATCTAGGTACTGCTATAAAGAGATTAAAATCCCAAGTAAATTGACCTTAATATATGGATAATCCAATCAGGTGACCTTTTTTTTTTTTTTTTTTGAGACAGACTTCCCTTTTTGGTAGCAGACAAGAAAACCAAAAAGATTCTAAGCACGGCTGCTGGCTTACAGATGGAGAATGCCATGTGATAAGGCATTTGGACTGTCTTAGGAAGCTGGGAAAAGCCTTGGCTGACAGCTAACAAGGACAGGAAGCATGTGCATTAAAATCACACAAACTGAATAAGCATAGAAGCAGATTCTCCTCTAGAAACTCAGATAAGAGTCCAGTTCAACTGACACCTTGATTTTGACCTATGTGAAAACCACTGTTGAGCCAGGTCAGATATCTGGCTTATAGAACTGTGAGCTAGTAAATTTGTGTTATTTTATGCTGATACACTTACAGTAATTTTTATACAGGAAAGAAAAATAACAGTCCATAAATAAAGCATAAGAATGTAGTGTTGTATACGTAAGATAGATGTATTTTTATATATTAGATGGCTGTTAAATAAATTAGATATATATGTATTAACATGGAAGAAATAAAAAAGCTTTGAGTAAAAATAAATTATAGTATGAGATAGCCTATCATTCATATAAAACTTGGAGACTCAAAACAATACTGTATAATACTACATGCATTTTTATAAAATAGCAGTATAAAATCACGGAAAGACACTCATTTCCTGAGAGTCGCTTCCCTTTTAGGAAGCCAAAAAGGAAAAGAATGGAATGGCGTATTAAAGGGACCTCAATTTCATTTGTAGTTTTATCTTTTTTTTCCTATTTAGTATATTAACATTTGTTAACTCTAGGTCGTAGGTATATGCTACATTACTACTACTGCTTCCATTTTTAAATACTACCTCTACCCCTACTACCCCATTTTTAAATACTACTATAAATCTGTGAAGGTAGATGGGCCAGGTCATCAAAATAACTGATGATTATTTTTATTAAGGTTTCCTTAATGAATTTTCAATTCTACATTTCAGAGAATTGAATTTAATCTTACTTTTGCACTCTCATCAGAAAAATCAGAATTAAGTTTGTTTTAAAATACATTTAATAAAAATAATCCAGTTTTACATATTTTACATGTGTAGAATATTTACAAATTCCTTCTACAGCATTCACTTAACGTTTACTATTTTTCCATTAATTGCCTTTTGGACTATTTCCTTCAGTAGTAAAATACTGTCCAGTGATCTTTGTAACTAAAAAATTAGCTTCTTGGGTAATCCTCCTAGGTGAAAAAAAAATGAGGTTGTTCACATTTAATCTTATGGCAATTCTAACCAGTCATTGCATCCAACTACATCCAATATATTTTACTTGCTTTGATTTGCTAATAGCACTTGTTAAACATTAAGCATGTAGTATACCGATAAAAATTTATAAAGAAAATAAGGCACACATTGATAGTTTGTGCAACGCTGAGGTATACTCAGAAGTGCCCACATCCTTTTAAAATGTTTGGTTTAATTAAATTATTTTCAATGGAAACAAATATGGCTAAAATACCACATTCTCTACCATACACTTAGAAAAAAGCAAACAGCTCACAATCTACATTTCTTAGCTGCTCCTCTGTCACTAGCTATACATTACTTACTTGGAGTTTTCTGAATTCACTTCATTTCTTATGAAAATGAAAGTTTTACCTTGTTCCAAGGCCTGTGTTCGCTTCCGTTTTGTTGCTACAGCTGGATTTGACTGTTCCTTTAAAGTTTCCAGTGGACAGTTTGGTCTTGGCAGCTGACATCCAGGTGTTGGCCCTGGCCGATTACTGAAATACTTAGTTTTCAATGCCTTTAAAGAAAAGATACCAAAGAAAGTAGGGTTTTAAGTGAGTATCTGAACTGTTTATGAAAATAAAAACACCAGAATTATTGAGAACATTAAAAACACTATGTGAATGCCCCACTTCCAACATGAAATTAATCTCAAGAATTTGCATGAGCAAATTACTACAAAGAAACATATAACGGTTTAAGATTGGTTGAAAATTTCATTACCTTAAGAAAAAGAGACTACCTTGTAATTTTTCTACAGGTGAACAGCCTATATTAAATATGAAATATCCCTAGTTAAGACATGTATAATTCAGCTCTCTATACATAAGGGGCTCTATAGTTCTACATGTGAAGACAGAAACTTGCTTAAAAAGAACTTCAAAGTCTCTCACAACATGTATGTATATTCAAATTCCAAAGCCTGTAAATACAGATTTTTTAAAAGTTTTTTAAAAGACGCAACAGGCTGGTAACAATGTATTAAAATCCAACAATTTACCACAATTAAAAATTTTACTGGGAATGAAATGAGCAAGGTTATTTCTACATAATACCTGTTCAATGTTCTATGACATGATACTTTCTTTACTTTGGTCCTGAATTCCAGTAAAAATAGTTTTATTCTAAATGACAAATTTGTCAAGTTCATACATTATTTGCATAGTACAGTTCAATAGGCACAAAAATTCCTTTTCAATAATCCTTTCAGGAATATAAAGAAATTCATACAAACTTTTCAAGCATTTCCTCTCACAACATTATTTTACATTATTTGCAGTGACAATTTAGAGATTCCTTACTTGAAGAGAGTTGCATTTCTAAAGTATGCTTCCAAATCAGCAGTTCCCTAAGTAAATTAAGCTAATCCTGAGCTATCAGAGATTTAAGAAAGGGAGACTATCTCATTGCAACTTTAAGACAGATATTCATGAGTCAAAACCCATTTTAAAAAATTCATTATGGGGCACCTGGGTGGCTCAGTCAGTTAAGCATCCGACTTCAGCTCAAGTCATGATCTCACAGTTTGTGGGTTTGAGCCCACCATTGGGCTCTATGCTAACAGCTCAGAGCCTGAAGCCTGCCTCAGGTTCTCTCTCCCACTTGCGTGCGCTTTCTCTCTCAAAAACAAATATTTAAAAAATTAAAAAATAAACATTAAAGAATTTTTAAGTAAAAAATTCTATCAAAATATAACCCAAATAAGTTGTACAACTAGTATTTTTCTATAAATTTTTATTTACATGTTTTATATTTTGATTTTTACTATTAATGAAAACAACTTTCTAGATAATCTGACCTTATCTCAAATTTCTTATGATGAAGGCAGTGTGTGTGTGTGTGTGTGTGTGTGTGTGTGTGTGTGTATGGAAAGGTTAACGATAAGGTACTTATTTGAAATGAGAAGAGTGCTTCTAATCGTAAAATATCTAGCATGTATGTATGAAGGTAACGTGTACTGCCAAAAAGAGAAGGCCTATAGAAGTAAATGCATTAAACAATGATCTGGTAGTCTGTAATAAACTTAAGTGAAAAAATATCTATTTTATATTCTTGGTATATTGTGCATAGATATGAAGACTTATGACATTTCATTTTAATCAGGGTCTTACTTTATGAAGCCAAATCATTGTACTGTGTTGCATTTCTACACTTCCCTGACACAATTTAAAAAAAAAATTTTTTTTTTAGTGTTTAATTATTTTTGAGAAAGAGAGACAGAGCCCAAGCAGGGGAGGAGCACGGAAAGGAGACACAGAATCCGAAGTAGGCTCCAGACTCTGGAGCTGTCAGCACAGAGCCCAACTCGGGGCTCAAACCCATGAACTGTGAGATCATGACCTGAGCTGAAATCAGATGCTCAACCCACTGAGCCACCCAGGCACCCCTCCCTGCCCCAATTTTAAGTGTTTGGGACACTAACCTTTTTTTGTTTTGTGCTTGTTTTTAAAACAAAGACAATGGATTTTTTTCTTTCAAATCTAATGTTCTTTTGTTTTTGTGTTGGACAGTATTTCTTCCTTCTTTTGGAAAAGCAGATATTCTTGGTCTTCTAGTTTTTTTGAGTTTGATTCTTATTTCCCTTAAGTTAGGGTCAGTATCGATGTCTGTTCTATTCAGATTATCTTTCTGTCTCTTGTAAGCATACAGTTTTTTCTATTTTCAGGGCACCTGGCTCGCTCAGTCAGAAGAGCATGTGACTCTTGGATCTCAGGATTTTTAGTTCAAGCCCCACACTGGGTGCAGAGATTACTTAAAATCTTTAGGGGTGACTGGGTGGCTCAGTCAGTTAAGCGTCCAACTCAGGATCTCACAGTTTGTGGGATCAAGCCCCGCATTGGGCTCCGCACCGGCAGCACCAAGCCTGCTTAGGATTCTCTCTCTCCCCGCTCTCTCTCTGTCCCTCCCCTGATTCTGATTGCTCCCTCTCTAAAATAAAGCAACTTTAAAATAAAATAAAATCTGGGGTGCCTGGGTGGCTCAGTTGGCTAAGCATCTAACTTGGCTCAGGTCATAATCTCACAGTCTGTGAGTTCAAGGCCCACACTGGGCTCTGTGCTGAAAGCTTGGAGCCTGGAACCTGCTTTGGATTCTCTATGTCCCCCTCTCTACCCTTCCCCTGCTCGAGCTCTGTCTCTCAAAAATAAATAAATAAACATTGAAATAAATAAATAAAATTAAATAAAATCTTTAAGAAAGAAAAAGAAGGAACTATACCATTTTCTCCCCATTATCATTTTCTGACTATGACAATGATCAGCATGCATACCGAGACTGCATTTCATGGGGGAAGAAAACCAGAACACTTTTGGCATTAGGCTTGGCATTAATTGAAATATCATTATTTTAACAAGTACAAAACCATTCTTATTTTTTCTTCTGTAGGTAAGCTACTTGAAAGCCAATTAATTATGAAATAAATACATATTTATACGTTCCTAAGCAAAAGTAAACCCTCTTGTTGCGTATGCATGATGTAGTTTACTACCAGTCTGAATGGGGCTTGTAGCTTAGGTACAAGATAAAACTTATAACTCCTTAAAACAAAAACACATCTTTACTGTATTTAAAGAATGTTAGAAAATCTTACGATACTCTATTTTATCAGTGTCAGAGTTAAGATTATCCTCATATTTCCTAATATAAGAAAGATATGCTAAAATACCTGTGTGGCTGTAATTCGAGTACATGGGTTAAATAAAAATAAGCCTTGTATGAGATCTAACAAGTCGTCTCCTGCTGCAATGAAGATGTGTTGTAACGGGATTCCAGGAAAACTCTTAAATGTCACGAAATCTGGAAGACTACACATGTCCTGTAAAAATATTTATAATTCAAACTTAAGGACTGAAAGTCATATACATCTCAAATGAAGAACTAAAACTGTCAAATGATCTATCTAGAAAATTCCAAGAAATCTATTTAAAAACTCCTAAAATTACTGAGTAAAGCAAGATTAGAGGATACAGGATAAAGACACAAAAATTGATTGTGGTTCTATATACTGGTAACAAACGTGGATACTGAAATTTAAAATGCCATTTAGAATAATTCAAAAAGAATAATCAAATACATGAAAATCTAACAAAACACACAGGACACTTATACTAAAAGCTACATAACTGAGGTGCCTGCCTGGTTTAGTTGGTGGAGTGCTCAACTCTTGATCTTACAACAGAGTTGTAAGTTCAAGATGCAAGTTGGGTATAGAAACTAATCAAAAATAAAATCTTAAAAAAAAAAAAAATGATGAGGCCTGTCCTATTCATGGATTTGGAGATTCAATTTTGTAAGGATGAGAATTCTCCTCAAAATGATATATGGAGTTGAAGGGAATTCTTACCAAAATTCTGACAAAATCACTTTAGATTATTCTAAAATGTATGTGGGAAGGCAAAAGAACTGTAATAGCTATAACAAGTTTGAAAAACAACAAAAGTGGAGGAATCAATCTACCTGATTTCAACACTTAATGCATAGCTACTTTAATTAAGACTGTGGCATTAAGCAGAAGGACAGGTATAGATCAAAGGAACACAAGACAGAACCCAGAAACAGATCCCCACAAATATGCCCAACTCATTGTTTTGATATATTGTCTTATTTTATTCAAATAATAAACCAAATATAAACAGATGTTAAAGACTGGTCTTTAAACATTCTAGTCAACAATGCCATGCTTCCCTATGATCTCAAAGACATAAAACTATATCCACACATCAGTGGTCACCAAAACATTCAGCAGAGGGTCCGTAACTGTGAGGCTGTTTGAGAACTCTTTTGACTATTTTTTCCAAGCTCTGAGTAACTCCAGGAATCTAAGCAGGGAGAAGAGGAACCAGCTCAATCTTGGCATACTGCCAAAATGTGGCCAATCAAGCTTTAAGTGTCCACCAGCACCTGGGCCTTCTCCAGGTTACCAACAAATTAGGCCATGGTCCCAGGATGGAAAGTCCACTGCCCCAGACAGCTGCTGAGTCTACCCAACTGACTTTTTTTTTTTAATGTTTATTTTTGAGAGAGAAACAATGTAAGCAGGGGAGGGACAGAGAGAGAGAGGGAGACACAGAATCCGAAGCAGGCTCCAGGCTCTGAGCTGTCAGCACAGAGCCTGACTTGAACCCATGAAGTGGGAGATCATGACCTGAGCCAAAGTCGGACTGTGAACCGACTGAGCTATCCAGGCGCCAACTGATTTTTAACAATGCAAAGCAATCCGATGGAAAGATAGTCTTTTCAACAAATGGTGCTAAAGCAACTGGACCATACACAGGCCAAAAAAAAAAAAAAAGACCTTTGATCAAAGTCTCACACCTCACACAAAAATTAACTCAAAAAGGATCACATACTGAAATGACAAATGTAAAACTATAAAACTGTTTACAGTTTTAACTTTTTTTATAGTTTTGTCGAAAAATCTTTGAGATAGGCAAAGAGTTCTTTAACTTGACATCAAAACAAGGATTTGTAAAAGGACAAACTGATAAAATAGACTTCATCAGAATTAAAAACCAAACAATCCAATCACAAAATGGGGACCTGGCTGGCTCAGTGGGTAGAGCATGTGACTCTTGACTTCAGGATGGTGAGTTCGAGCCCCATGTTAGGTACAAAGATTACTTAAAAAAACCATAAAATACAATTCATTGAAAAAATGGGAAAAAAACATGAAGAGACATTTAACTAAAGATATACAGATGGCCAATAAGCACATGAAAACATATCCAACACCATCAGTTATTAGCGAAATAATTAAAATCACAATGAACTGTCACTACACAACCATCAAAACACTTGAAATAAAAAAGTGACAACACCAAATGCTGGAGAGGATGCAGAGAAAATGGGTTACTCATTTATGGCTGGTAAGAATATAAAATGGTACAGCCAGTCTGAAAAACAAATTAGCAGTTTTTTAAATTAACTACACAGCTACCATAGAGCTCAGCAACTGCTCTCCTGAGCATTTAGTCTAGAGAAATAAAGGCTTATTTTTATACAAAAAAACCCACAAAAAACAAAAAACAAAAATAAACAAAACCCTACACATAATGTTTATAGGAGCTTTATTTTTAACAGCTCCAACTGGAAACGACGAAGGAGTGAATGGTTAAACACACTGTGGTACATACATACCATTCAGCAATAAAAATGAACAAATTACTGATATATACAACCTGGACGAATCTCCAAAGAATTATGCTGAATGTGAAAAAAGGCAAACCTAAGAAGTTACATAGTATGCGATTCTAGTTCTATTCTGGAAATGACAAAGTTACAGAAGGGAGAACAGATTAGTGATTGCCAGGGATTAAAGAGGGAGTGGGAATGGAAGGAAAGTAGGTATGGCTAAAAAAAGGGCAACATAAAGGATCTTTGTGGTGACGCCCCTGTATGTTAAACCTATCAACGTCAGCATGCTGGTCATGATATTGTACTAACTTTGTACGAACCTGGGTAAGGAGTTCAAGGAATATCTCAATTATCTCTTACAACTAAAATCTACAATCATCTCAAAATAAGTATAATTTTCAAAAATCTAAGGAAAATATCAGTAAAGCGGTTACTGTTTAGCAAATCATGCCTGGGGTGCCTGGGTGGCTCAGGTGTTAACCACTTCAGGTGAGGTCTTGATCTCACAGCTCATGAGTTCGAGCCCCACGCTGGGCTCTGTGCTGTCAGCTCAGAGCCTGGAGCCTGCTTCTGCGTCTTCCTCTCTGTCCCTCCCCTACTTGCATTCTGTCTCTGTCTTGCTCTCAAAAATAAATAAACATTAAAACAATTAAAAAAAAAAAAAGACAAAAAATCATGTCTAAGAGGGGAAAAAAGAAAATCATGTCTAAGAGAAAAGTACTGTACACAGATCCACATTGCACTCCTAGCTCTGATAATGTGTGGCCTTGGGTAAGTAAGTTATTTATCCTCAGTAAACCTCACTTGTCTCAAATAAACTGGGACTAACAGTACCTACTTCATAGGATTGTTGGGAAAATGACATATAATTTATGAAAAGCCTGTCATGATGGCATATAATGTGTTTAATAAATGATAGCTACTAAAGCATGTTTTACAATGAGTACATATAGCAAACTTTCAATTAGAAAGTTGAGGAAGTAACAGCACAAAAAAAACTCCTTACACTAAATTTCAGCTTCAGATAATTTTATCAGTTTTAACCAGAAGGCAGAGTCTGATTAAAATTTATCTTTTGTAGTAGTTATTTATTCTCCAGGAGATGGGGCTATAACAGGAAGGAAAATCTAAAGGTTTACAGTTTTAATTTAAGAATAGTCAAGTTAGATTATCTTACTAAACTATGATATATACAATTTAGCAACTTAAATTGGTGTAAATTTTACTCACGACTTAAGATTTCTTTTTTGTAGACAATATAATGGATTAAAAATATGCACAATACTGAGACATCTTAACTGTTAGTGAAAATTCTACAAATACCCCCTAAATCCACCAAGATGTTGATGAACAAACATGAATACCCATTAAAATAAAATATGCAGCTATTAAAAAGAAAAACGTCAGAATAAAAAAGAAAAAGGTCAGTTACAAACGTTAGGTAAAAAGATCAAGTTGGTGGCAAAAAGTTTACATGGCATGATCCTATTTTTATTAAAGAAAAGATAAAATATGTAATTGTGTAAGTATATGTTTATGTATGTATCTTCACAGCAAGACGTTCCACCAAACTGACAGTGATTAACCGTGGGATGGAGGAAGGGCAACATGTACATGGGAGGCTGGATACCATACCACAATTTTAACTTTCTACTTGGTATAAATTTTGCAGAGTATATATTACTAGTAAATTAAGACGTGAATATATTTCTTTAAGAAATACCTACACGACAACAACATATAGAATCCTAACTACATTAAAGAACATGTATGAAGGCTTACAGGCCACTGTTCCTCAGTTGGTGTGCCCAAAGTTTCAAATATTCTTGTTAGTTGATCAAGATCTGAATCTCCTGGCAAAAAAGGAACCTGAAAGAGAGCAAGACACAGGTATTTCAAGGTGTTTTGTAATAGTTACACAAGTAATACTGTAAACTTAATAAGAAAAACTAAACTGTAACAAAAATCAAAATGTAGTTTGAGGTGTACTGGATATGGCATTATGTCCTACGCTGCCAACCAAGTAAACAGTACCATCCTGCTCATTTTATTCACTCTTTAATAATCACCATGTACATGATCTCACAGTTCATGGGACCGAGCCCCACTTCGAGCTCTGCGCTGGCAGCTCAGAGCCTGCTTGGGATTCTCTCTTTTTGCTACTCCCTCGCTCATGTGCACTCTCCCTATCTCTGTCCCTCTCTCAATAAATAAATAAACATTAAAAAAAAAAAACCACCATGTAATAGGCACTGTGCTAATTAACTAAGCCCTAGGTATTTAAAGAAGGGAACAAGACAGTCCTCACTCTCCTATGGGGTAGATGTGGGGAATGCTGGTAATACAAATAAGGGGGTCTTTACAAGATGATGTTTTCAGTGAGAGTACAGGATTCTAGCCCACACAGAATAGCGCCTAACCCAATTTAGCTATGTCAAGAAGGCATCCTAGAGGAAGCAGCAGTGAAAGCTGAAAGATGAAAGAGTCAGAGGAAAAGTCTAAAATGGAGGAAAACTATTCTAGCTAAAGTGAAGGAGAGCAAAGGCTGGCAGGCAGGCAGAACATATTTACATTACAATATCTTGGCATGCTAATTCTCTGAAGAGGTATAATGATGAACTTTAAAAGGTAAGTGATTACAAGTTAAAAATTAGAAGCTAATAAATAATTAAAATCCTTGCTATATATAGACACTACTTTCCAATTCGTTCTCAAACATCTGTGTAAATATACAGAAAAGTAAAAAAGCATTTACTGTGAATAACAGGCCTTTCACAGTTAAACGCCTTCAAAAGTTTATAAACTCATTGAAAAGACCAGATTAAGTACCAGGTCTCCAACACTTCTACTACTGTGGACCACTACCAATTGCCCCCAGTACTGCCAAAAAAGCATTTAACTCTGCCAGTTATCAATTTACTCGAGCTCACCCTTTTTGCCTTCTCTGAGAAAATAGATGTAGGTCTTTAACGACTGTCCTTTTGGGGGCTCCTGGGTGGCTCAGTCAGTTAAGCATCTGACTCTGGCTCAGGTCCTGATTCACAGTTCATGAGCTCAAGCCCCGCTTCAAGTGAGCCCTGCTTCTTTCTCTCCCTCCTTCTCTCTGACCCTCATGGGATTCTCTCTCTCTCCCTCTCTCTGCCCCTCACCCATTTGTGCCCTCTCTCTCTCAAAAAAAACCACAAAAAACAAAAACGTATTTTTCTTTTGCCAGCTGAAGCTCTGACAATGGAGGCTGCTGGAGGAATATTATAGGAAGACGACTTTTGCTTCCCAGTTCTAGCTCGCTGGCCCAGTACACCCCCTGCAGTACTCTGAGCTTCTCTAGCAACAGGTTCCTGCCACTGTGGGCAGTTTCTTCATTGCCCAATGCACAGAGCAGCTTCCCTCTAGAGAGGGTTGAGTAGCAGAGTGCCTCCAGAAAACCTCCCCTGAACAGCTTTCCTCCACATGCAAAAGAAAAGATTTCCAACAAAGTTCTGCCAACACAGCTCCACGGCAACTTCTATGTCATCCAGTGAGACACAGTGTGTGCCCTTTTCATTTTTTTTTTAATGCTTTATTTTTGAAGGAGAGAGGGAGACAGAGCATGAGCGGGGGAGGAGCAGAGAGAGAGGGAGACAGAATTCGAAGCAGGCTCCAGGCTCTAAGCTGCCAGCACAGAGCCCGATGTGGGGCTCGAACCCACAAACTATGAGATCATGACCTGAGCTGAAGCCAGATGCTCAACCGACTGAGCCACCAAGGCGCCCCTAGTGTGTGCCCTTTTCAACAAGGTCTAGATCTCAGTCCTTGCGTGCTCGTCCTTGGGTGCTCTATCTCAGTCCTAGGGTGGTTGCTCCTTCTGTGTGCTATTCCTACATTCTTCAGAATTCAGAGTAACTTTCTATTAGTCAACCTTCATTATTCCAATTTCTTATAACTAATTCTTTATATTAAACTTCCCTCTTTAAATTAATGGGTGGTTTCTTTTTTCTGACTGGATCCAGATTTAATATAACTCCTATGTATAACACTGACTGCACTATTATATATATGAAATGTGTACCCAGAAAAAGAAACTTGAACTTATATTAAATAACGTTTTGCAAGTATTTTTAAGCATGCTAACATTTTCTTCTCATACCTCAAAATACTATCTCCTACTTTGCAGACTAATGATGTAAAAACTGTACTCAAGGGACACTCGTCATGATAGCCTTAGTTTCATGGGCAAGCTGGCACTTTAATTATATTTTTTAAGAATGAGTGTTTAGGTATGATGTAAAGTATTTTTTTCAAGTTTATTTTTGAGAGATATAGAGTGCATGGGCATGTATGTGCATGTGCAAAAGACAGCAGGGGAAGGGCAGGGAGAGAGGGAGAGAGGAAGTGAGGGAGAGAGGGAGAGAGGAAGTGAGGGAGAGAGGGAGAGAGGGCTTAACTGAATGAGCCACCTAGGTGCCCTTAAATTTTTTTAAGTATTTATTTAAGGTAATCTCAGGGCGCCTGGGGGGCTCAGTTGGTTAAGCAACCAACTTCAGCTCAGGTCATGATCTCGCAGTTTGTGAGTTGGAGCCCTGAGTCAGGCTCTGCGCTGACAGCTCAGAGCCTGGAGCCCATTTCTGATTCTGTGTCTCCCTCTCTCTCTCTGCCCCTCCCCCACTCATGCTCTCCTTTTCCTTCAAAAATAAACTTAAAAAAAAAATTTTTTTTTTCAACGTTTATTTATTTTTGGGACAGAGAGAGACAGAGCATGAACGGGGGAAGGGCAGAGAGAGAGGGAGACAGAATCGCAAACAGGCTCCAGGCTCTGAGCCATCAGCCCAGAGCCCGACGCGGGGCTCGAACTCACGGACCGCGAGATTGTGACCTGGCTGAAGTCGGACGCTTAACCGACTGCGCCACCCAGGCGCCCCCAAAATTTTTTTTAAATGTAATCTCTACACCCAATGTGGGGCTCAAACTCATGACCTTGAGATCAAGAGTCATCGCAAGCTCCTCAAATAGGTCCAGCCAGATACCCCATGATGTGAAAATTTTAAATCATAATGGGCTACCTAATGTGTGAACTTTGGATGTCAATTTGAATAAACCATAAAAGACATTTATGATAAAAAGTGGGAAATCTGAACACAGGGTACTAATTTATCCTTTTTTCTCCCAGATTTCTGGGATTTGTGGCATAAAAAGTATGGTGTCAGAGAATAATAAAATAAAGCTGGTCATGTGTTCAAAGCTGGTTAAGCTGGCTGGTGGGTACACTGACGCTCATTTTACTATGTTCTCTGATTTTGCATGTTTAACAATACAAATACTAAAAAGGCATTTTTCTCCTAAAGGGAAGAGTTGCTTTGGAACTAGAACTGGAAACATTTTCTTTTGTATTATTAATACATACACTGTGTTCAAATGTTATTAATAGACTCAGAATAAAAATTATGAGTCTTTGACCCATCACCCCAACTTATTACTATATAACTTGTTCAGTGCCAACTTTGTATTAAATTTCCCTTCTTGTACAATAATTTGTTTCCCTAGGGGCGCCTGGCTGGCTCAGTGGGTTAGGCAACCGACTCTGGATTTTTTAGCTCAGTTCATAATTTCACAGTCATAGGATCAAGCCCCGAGTCAAGCTTCTCGCTGAGCATGGAGCCTGCTTGGGATTCTCTCTCTCCCCCTCTATCTCTGACCATTCCCTGCTCGTGCGCACACATGCTCTCTCTGAAAATAACTAAGGTTGAAAAAAATAGTAACTTAGTTTTTCTAGAGGTAAGGATTTCTTATCCCCCCTCACTTCGAACTTTTCCCACTGTTTTCCTATGGCAACTTAGTTTGTACCGAAGGATAAGATTCCAGTTATTCAATAAAATTTCTATATGATCAAATCTATCAAAATCCATTAGTTCCATTTTTTTCCCCAGGGACTGCCCTGCTGAATCTCTCATCCCACCTGCTACAATCTGGACTAGTTGCTCACTGGGCCTGATACACATCTGTTTCCTCAGAACTTCTTTTCACTATTAAATGGGGAATTCAATTCATCCCTTTTCTGTTCAACCTCATGCTCCCTGGATCCCACTTCTTTTTCTTGATTTACTCATGTAACAGTAGAGCATATCTACCAATAAATTCCCAAGAAAGGAAGTAGATATAAAATTTTTAGTGTAATAAATTGTATTTATTCTCAGAGCAAACTCAAAATACAAACGGTAACAGAATTCTATGCTGAAAATCATTTTCCAGAATGCATTAGTGGTTCAGTCAGTTAAGTGTCCAACTTTTGATTTCAGTTCAGGTCATGATCTCACACTTAGTGTCGAGCCCTTTGTTAGGTTCTGTGCTGAGCCTGCTTAGCATTCTCTCTCTCTCCCGCCCCACCCACACCCTCCACCCTGCTCGCACTCCCTCTCAAAATAAACACACACAAAAAAAGAAAATCATTTTCTTTCACAATGTGTTCTATAGTCTTCCAGATTTCAACGTTGCTGTTGAGAAATCAGACACTCTTTTCTGTCACTCTCTTCCCTAATCCTTCATTATGGTTTCTGTGTAACCTTTGTTTTCCCTCTCTATGGAAATAAAATCTTTGTCTTCTACTCTGGCACTCATAAATTTCATAATGTGCCTTGGCATGGGTCTTAAATACTGTTTTTTGTTTTGTTTTGTTTTCTGAGAGAGGTAACAAGTGAGTGAGGGTACAAAAAGAGGGAGAGAAAGAGAATCCTACGAGGGGCAGAGAGAGAGAGAGACAAGTGGGATCGAGCTCCCCCAAAGTGTGACCTGCATTCAGGAACTTCGAGATCATGACCTGAGCCAAAGTCAGATGCTTAACCGACTGAGCCAGCCAGGCAACCGGGTCTTTTTTCATTCACTGTGCAGGGTCTTTTTGGCACTTTGAGTCAATTCACACCTATCAATCCTGGATTGTTTTCTTGTGAATTTCCTATCCTACATTTACTTTGTTCTTTTTTGCTATATTCTAGGATCAATCCTGGATCACTCTGCTAATTTTCTCTTTTGGTTTTACATGAGGAAAGAATTCTTGAGCTTACTTTTCCAGTCTTTCCACTGTTATTGTTTGCTTTTACCTTATTCGAAAAGGTTCAAGTATCCCTATTCTAACATTGTTCCCTTAGGAAGAGTATCATGTTCTTGTTTTACAGATATAGTACTATTCTCTTAGTTCTCTGATGATGTGGGGGTGGAGGGTTAATTTTCTTCTGGTACCTTTTTCCCAAGTTTCTTTTTGGTTAGTCTGTCTTTCTAGCTGGATGTTTTCATCAAATATCTGGAAATCCTTGGTAACTATGTGGTAGTCATTGGCTAATCATTCATATTTAAAGGTAAGGTAATAAAAACTCCTGGGCTTTCTCTAAAAAGAATGGGGGGGATGTTTAATGCCAGTTATCTGTGGGTCTATCTTCTGGGACCATTCGGTTCTTCCAATAAAGGATCTTCTGATCTTTTGCCTGGGTTAAAGAGTTACTACAGGTTATTACAAAAGCTATGAGGGTTCTGGGAGCTAAGCAGGGGACTAAATTGAAGGTTTAACTGTTCAGTATATGACTTTCATGTAATTTGTATGTTTTCACCCTAGCAACTCACCCACATCCTCCACTATGTCTAAGGACAGCTACGTGTGGAGACTTGTGTTTAAATTTCTTTAGACAAACCTATCTCTAGTGGAGGGATGAGTTAGGTGTAAGTCTGGATGGAGGAAGGGAAGTGACCTGGCTGTGTTGGAGACCTTGGTATTAATTGTTCCATATGTAAGTTTCTCAACCAACCTCAGTTTTTAGTCTGACACTTCATTAGTGCCATCAATGATCACAAGTGCTTCTCACTAACTAAGCCACTTCAGGATTCTGTGTGTTAAGTGCATACTGCCTCCAGCTGGCATCTTTTTCTGATAATTTCTAGCCTTTCTTCATTTCTGTTTTCACATCTTCTGCCATAGTGTTATGGGCATCTAGTTTCAAACATGGCATTTAAATATATTTTTAGAGATAATTTATAAGCGGGGGTGTTGCCCTGCCCTCTCAAAAATCTTTAAGATGTAATTACCACTTTATTTTGAAAATGTCTTCCCTATATTAAACATCAAAGCAATTTGACTAAGAAATGCACCGTCATGGAGCACCTGGGTGGCTCAGTTGGTTAAGCGTCCAACTTCGGCTCAGGTCATGATTTCACGGTTGTGGGTTCAAGTCCCATGTTGCGCTCTGTGCTGACAGATTAGAACCTGGAATCTGCTTTGGATTCTGTGTTTCCCTCTCTCTACCTCCCCCACTTGCACTCTGTCTCTCTCAAAGATAAACAGGGGCGCCTGGTGGCTCAGTCAGATGAGTGCCTTACTGCAACTTGGGTCATGATCTCACAGTTTGTGAGTTCAAGCCCCGAGTCGTGCTCTGTGCTTATGGCTCAAAGCCTGGAACCTGCTTCTGATTCTGTCTTCCTCTCTCTCTGCCTCTTTCCCGCTTACACTTTGGCTTGCTCTCTCTCAAAAATAAAAATAAAAAAAGAAAACATTAAAAAAATAAACATGTTAAAAAAAAAAAAAGAAATGCACTGTCATGTCTGAGCAGGTAGTGGGTCCAGTATGTAACCCACAACAAATCAATGTGTTTTTTTTTCTAGTCATGAATAACTACTTCTGGTTTTCATTTAGTAATTTCAATGGCTATATTTAATACTATGCATAATACATATAAGTCCATATCAGGGCTCTTTTCCAATCTCATTCTTAATAGCTAATAGTCTTAACCAATTTTCATTTGCTCAATATGGAATTTGGGCTAGTGAGTCATCCATATTTAGTTAACACAACTGTATAATGTTCAGATAATACATCTACATATTACAAACACAAACATTAAGCCTGTGCTTCTTATTGTTTTTTCCTGTTCTAAAACACCTTAGAGGATACCAAAATTTCACCAACACACAATTGTGACTAAGCATGTGAATGAAATCTTTTTAGTTTTAGGAAAAAGAATCAAATTAATCCTAAAAAGAAGACAGATGCTGACTCCAAGAGTACTAAGATTAAGGAAACCAAGAGGGACATCCCTCTGGTTCTTTTCAATTTGATGCCATTCATGAAATCTTTTATTCATTTTATTTTTTTAAATGTTTATTTGTGAGAGAGAGACAGAGAGAGAGACAGAGAGAGACAGAGCGTGAGTGGGAGAGCAACAGAGAGAGTGTGGGAGACACAGAATCTGAAGTAGGGTCCAGGCTCTGAGCTGTCAGCCCAGAGCCTGATGTGGGGCTCTAACCCACAAACCATGAGATCATGACCTGAGCCAAAGTTGGATGCTTAACCAACTGAGCCACCCAGGTGCCCCATGAAATCTCTTCTTAAACGGAGTTCATATTCATTAAAAAAAAAAAAAATTATAATAGAGAAATTTATTTTTTCTTTCTCATGTCTTTATAGGGAGGCAGGGTTCATAAACCAAATATTAGAAGACTGGCAATGTTTTAATGCAATAGGCATAATCAACAATATAGTTCTTGAATAACTAGCACACTTTAGCCTCTAGCACCTTGTATACCAATGAGTCTATGCAAAACCAACTGATGAAAACTGTGGTCTGAGCTAATACAGCTCAAATGAAGTATTAGAATGACAGAGTGAAGCCAACAGGTCTGGATCCTGATCATTTAAATGAAACGAAAGAAGAGCAGGCAGTAATTGGTTGATCAACCTTTGTATCACCATATTATCCCTAGAGAAGGCTTTAATACAGGCCTGAAAGATGCTCAGTGTCCTTATGTAAGGCATAAAATGTTCTTCCCAAACTAGACTTCTTTATAAACTAAAATGATATCCTTGAAACTATCTAGATCAGATAATAAGACAGTTGCTCACTAGTTAATATCCCAGCTTAGATTTTCTATTAATCATTGTCTCAAAATATGATTATGAAAAAGAACATAAGATCATAAATTAAATGTGTTCTTTTTCATTTAATAATCACAGAGGATGTTAAGACCGCAGATCAATTTGCTTCTAAAATGATTTAAACAGGAGTGCCTGGGTGCCTCAGCCGGTTAAGTCTCTGACTTGGGCTCAGGTCATGATCTCATGGTTTTTGAGTTTGAACCCCACACTGGGCCCTGTGTTGACAGCTCAGAGCTTGGAGCCTGCTTTGGATTCTATGTCGCCCTCTCTCTCTCTGCCCTTCCCCCACATGCACTCTTTCTCTCTCTCTCAAAAATACAGTTAAAAACAATAAATAAAATGATTTAAACAATATTGACTACTTTGGTTGGACATAAGCTTATTTATTGTTTATAAAATATAATATAAAGAAAACAACACTTTAAAAAAGGCTGAATGCTGATAACAGCAAATCTTTTGAACTAAACTGCATTCAATTGTTTGGATGGCAGGATCTCACCACAGATTCAGAACTGTGTGGACAGCAATTCCATGAATATATTTTTTTAATTTTTTTAATGTTTACTTATTTTTGAGACAGAAAGAGTGTAAGCGGGGGAGGGGCAAAGAGAGAGGGAGACACAGAATCTGAAGTAGGCTCCAGGCTCTGAGCTGTCAGCACAGAGCCTGACGCGGGGCTCAAACTCACAAACTGTGAGATCATGACCTGAGACAAAGTAGAATGCTTAACCGACTGAGCCACTCACGCGCCCCAATTCCATGAATATTTTTAAATGAGCACAGAAGAATTTAAAATAGAAAACATTTCAAAAATAGCAAAATAGGAAACATTTTTCTTCAATTGTGCAGGACTAAAGTATGGCAAAATGGTACAGTTCTTCACCAAATGGAACCATTAATTTCTTCATAACCTTCAAGCAACAAGGCCAATGTCCAACTGTGATTCCAACCAGGTCCACAATTTCTAATCTATTTATTTAAACTATTTTTGTATTTATTTTTTTAGTATTTATTTATTTTGAGAGAGACAGAAAGAGACAGAGACAGAGAGAGAGCACAGGAGGGGTAGAGAGAGAGAGAGAGAGAGAGAGGGAGCTAGAGAACCCCAAGCAGGCTCAGCACTGTCAGTGCAGAGCCCAATGCAAGGCTCAATCCCTAAACCGTGAGATCATGAGCTAAGCCAAAACCAAAAGTCGGATGCTTAATCAACTGAGTTACCCATGCGCACCTATTTATTTTAATTTCAATTAGTTAACAGACAGTGTAATACAGGTTTCAGGAGTAGAATTCATCACTTACAACACCCAGTGCACATCACAAGTGCCCTCCTTAATACCTATCTCCTATCTAGCCCATTCCCCACCCATCTTCCTCCATCAATCCTCAGTTTGTTCTCTATCATTAAGAGTCTCTTGTTAACCTGTTCACTCTTAACTGCTCTCTCTCTCTACTTACTTTCTCAATGGAATGATAAATCATAATATTAGGGGCCAAAGAATTCTGGCTTTATCTTGGTAATGAATGAACTGTTTGGGGGAACTAAATGATCCTCAAATGTAAATTTCTGGTAAATTCTTTGTTTTTGTGGGTAGCAGAGCTGATCCACAAGACCCATTACTAGCACACGGATTACTATTCATCTTTAAATCTAAATGTGTGAGGGTTTCTTCTGCAAGCACCCAGAGGAATGAGCTTCTCAAAATGATGCATATAACTCACACTAAACTAAGAAAGATATTTAAGAAGGCAACTTTGCAGGGCATTTGGGTGGATTAGTTGGTTAAATGTCTGACTTCATCTCAGGTCATGATCTCATGGTTCGTGAATTCAAGTTTTGCATCGGGTGAGCTCGAGTCCAGCTTCAGGTAAAAACACGAGCTCTGCTTCAGGTGAGCTCTGCTTCTATTTCTCTCTCTCTCACCCCGCTTCAGGTGACCCCCTTTCTCTCTCTTTCTCTGCCCCTCGTAGGAATGTCTCTTTCTCTCCTCTCTCTGTCCCTTGCTCTCTTGCGCCCCCTCTCTCTCAAAAACAAATAAACAACAAAACAGTAACTGGTGTATAAAAGCTATTTTCTGTGTTCAAGAAACTAAAAAGCTGTATTTTTGTGCCTTGGGTTTACATTTCTTTAAATATGTATCACTTGAAAACAGCTGGGGTTGGAATATCTGGAATATAAGGAGGAAAAAACTCTCAGCTTCAGAAGGACTCCCCAATATTCCTTTGCCGTCATCATTCAGAAAGGCTAAACCCAACTTTATAGCTAAAGAAAAGTTTCTCATGCACCATCTTTGTCGCCACCAGGGTAGGAGATGATGTCTTGTTTTAAGATGGTCTCAGTTGAGAGGAATGCTATAGGACCAACATGTCTGCTTTGTTTGAAGAGAACTAAAATAATCTTCTCACACAAGGTTTAGTTATATAGTGCAGCTGCAGTGGCTGGTTTTACACATCTCTTAAAGTGTAATTTTAAACAGCCCCAAACTAAAAATGTCCCAGGACTACAAAAGTTCATCCTAACACATTTAGTTACTGCAGAGATATTACCATATTATGGCCTAACGAAGATTTTATTATAGTTGTATTTCAGAACATAGAAATGACCTATAATAAAACCTTCATTGTCTTAAATGAGAGATCCTCTCATCTCACATCAACATTAACAAAAGGTACACTGGGGAAGATGGCTTTTTTTTTTAACTGGTCGGCTTGTAGGCTTTTTATTATAAGAATGGTGCTCCTCTTTGAGAATTATCGATGGGAAGATAATCTTACCCAAGTTATAAGAATACTGATTACAATACTGAATTACTGTAGTGTATATACATCAATCCTAGACTTACCCTTAGAAGCAACTCTGCCAATATACAGCCGACAGCCCACATGTCCACACCTACACCATACATTCTAGCTCCAAATAGTAACTCGGGGGCCCGATACCACCTGAAGAACAGAAAGAAATATTGTAAGTTTTGTTTGTTTGTTTATTTATTTATGAATGAGACAAAGAGAGAGCATGAACAGGGGAGGGACAGAGACAGAGGAAGACACAGAATCTAAAGCAGGCTCTAGGCCCTGAGCTGTCAGCACAGAGCCTGACACAGGGCTTGAACCCACAGAGCACGAGATCATGACCTGAGCCAAGTCAGACGTTTAACCAACTGAACCGCCCAGGTACCCCAGAAATATTTTAATTTTAAAATGAATTTTAAAATAATTTAAAATGAAATTATTAAAGTATTTCTTGGAGAAAACTCCTCAGCGAAACATCATCCCACTGATGAAATTCATGTTCACAGATATAACTCAAGAAAAACTGGCTGTAAAACCAATCAGTTCCATACTGGAGATTAAACACATCCTTGGTCCATTCACTCTTCCACTCTTAGATGACTGACACCTTCTTTCTCCTGAAACTTTTTTTAATTTTTTTTTTCAACATTTATTTATTTTTGGGACAGAGAGAGACAGAGCATGAACGGGGGAGGGGCAGAGAGAGAGGGAGACACAGAATCGGAAACAGGCTCCAGGCTCTGAGCCATCAGCCCAGAGCCCGACGCGGGGCTCGAACTCACGGACTGTGGGATCGTGACCTGGCTAAAGTCGGACGCTCAACCGACTGCGCCACCCAGGCGCCCCTCTCCTGAAACTTTCAATACCATCTTTCCCCTAAGCCTATAATCCTACTTCCAACGTCACTGAAAAAAATTCAAGTAATGGGAAAAGAAAGAATTATTTTTTCAAAAGAAAAAAAAATTTTCTACAGATTCACCTGTAGTCATTTGTATTCACACAACCTGCCTTTCCATCTGTAACTACAGCTAAATCATCCCGGACTGTTTTTTTTTGTTTTGTTTTGAAATGTTTATTTATTCTTTTTTTTTAATGTTTATTTTTGAGAGAGAGAAGAGAGAGGAGAGAGAGAGAGAGAGAGAGAGAGAGAGAGAGAGAGGCAGAGCATGATCAGGGGAGGGGCAGAGAGAGGGAGGGAGACACAGAATCTGAAGCAGGCTCCAGGATCTGAGCTGTCAGCACAGAGCCCCCGACGAGAGGCTTGAACTCAAGAGCTGTGAGATCATGACCTGAGCCAAAACTGGACGCTCAACCGAATGAGCCACCCAGATGCCCCTATTCTGGACTATTTTAAAACCAGTATCTCAACTGTGGGTACTACAGACCTTGCTCTCTTGCTTATTTTTTTTTCTTCTTTTTTTTAACATTTATTTATTTTTGAGAGAGAGAGAACATGAGTGCGGAGGGGCAGAGAGAGAGGGAGACGCAGAATCTGAAGCAGGCTCCAGGCTCCAAGCTGTCAGCACAGAGCCCGATGCAGGGCTCGAACTCACAAACCGTGAGATCATGACCTGAGCCGAAGTCAGCCGCTCAGCTGACTGAGCCACCCAGGCGCCCCTCTCTTGCTTATTTTAAAGAATACTGAAATTCTCTCCATTTTCTCCCACATCAACGTTTTCTTCTTCACTAGACTTTTACCAATAATGTACAAACAACATTATTTCTTCAGCCTGAAGAAATAAACTAAAAAACAAAGTAACAACAAAAAATTCTCTGGGCCCTACCTCCTCCAATAGCTGTCTCCACATTCTCTAGTTATTCTGAAAAGCTGTCTGTTCTTATGGTCTCCAATTCCTACTCTCTTATCCTTTCTTTTTTTTTTTTTTAATGTTTTATTTATTTTTAAAAGAGAGAGTACAAGAGGGGGGAGAGGCAGAGAGAGAGAGACACACAGAATCCACAAAGCAGGCTCCAGGCTCCAAGCTGTCAGCACAGAGCCCAACGTGGGGCTCAAATCCACAAACAATGAGATCATGACCTGAGCCGAAGCCGGACACTTAACCAACTGAGCCACTCACACCCAGGCTGCCCCATATTTTCTTATCCTTTTAAACCCTTTCACGGAGGAAATTTCAGATCCTTAAAATAGACTTGGAAATTAACAAATGACATCCTGACTAGAATTATAAAATCTGTCCCTATCTATTTCATTTGATTTTTTTTAGTTTTTATACATAAAAAGTATAAAACATGACTACTAAAAACATGAAAACTGCAGTTATCAATGTACTGCTTTAGAGAATTTTTATTCATACTGAACGATTTAAAACATGAAATCACTTAATGACCTATAAAATAAACACAACCCCCCCCCCCATCAGGTAAATATGTAAACAAATAGCCACTACAGTTCCAGCCAACCTAACTAAAATGTAGAAGTGGTATAAATTAGTCCCAAAACTTGTTAGGTAAATGTCTGAAAATGGACTTAATCGAACTCCATTTGAAAAAATGGCTGTATTTTTTTCATTGTGGTTAAACGTAAAGAGGTCCATGTTTTTAGCAAAACACCAACAATAATTCCTGAACTCTGCCGAGATATTTCAAAGAAGCCAAATGATGCTCATTTGTGATTAATATCCTACACAACAAGGGGCACCTGGCTGGCTCAGTCGGTAGAGATAGGGCTCTCAATCTCAGGGCCATGAGTTCAAGCCCACGTTGGGCCCATGGAGAACTTGTTTAAAAAAAAAAAAAAAAAATCCCACACAACGTAAGTTTTCAGTGTTTTAAAAAATTCTTACCTGGTTACAACCTGATGTGTATATGCTCTATTGGGGCTCCCAAATGATTTGGCCAGGCCAAAATCTGCCAGTTTTAGAACTCCATTTTCATCCAGCAACAAGTTATTTGGTTTTAGATCCTGTACATGGAGGTTTTAAATAAATACATAAGCAGGGCACAAGAGAATATTATAACAATACACTTAGTTGGCTTAACTTTAAACTTTGCAATAACAGGGTAAACCCCAAATTTAAATAATAATCAATACTTTTCTCACTGATATAAAATCCTACCAAAGAAAAATTAAGATTGGTTATATTACTTTGGTGAGACCTTGGATCACTGAGCTTCAATTTACCTACAAGGTTGCTGTGAACAGCCTAGTGTAATGACGATGAACTCAACAAAGGGTCGCCGCCATCTGAAC
Organism: Prionailurus viverrinus; assembly: GCF_022837055.1. Classification (NCBI taxonomy): domain Eukaryota; kingdom Metazoa; phylum Chordata; class Mammalia; order Carnivora; family Felidae; genus Prionailurus; species Prionailurus viverrinus. The sequence continues at coordinate 136,570,114 of NC_062561.1, read as the reverse complement.
TTTGGTAAATAAAAACATTATGCATTTAGAGAGGATGGGGAATATATCCTTCAAAATCTATACTATAAGGATATTAGCAATAACCTCAAAGGGATCCCAAGTTTAGGATATGAGGATTACTGACTACAAATTATATATTCTCAGCTATTTATCTAAACAGACTATCTAAGAACATCTACCTATTAGATTATCAGTCTTGTTTCAATAGTTGGATGTTTCTAACAATGACTCAACTATTTCAGAAATTTTATTACTTCATAGATTTTTAGAGTTCTTAGAAATTTTGTTTTTCTAAAAAAATTTTAGGATTGTATAATTTAATCCAGATTCTCACTGTATTTTTTTTTCTGTCACAACAATACAGCACAAAGAACACTGGAGTTAACCCAAATATCTAGATTCTTATACTCTGTCAGTTACCAGCTACTGACCTTGAAAAAAATACATATAACCTTGGTCAGGTGACTTAGCAACTTAGCTCTTCATCTATGAAAAAAATGAACTGGGCCTCTTCCATTTTTAAATTTCACATAGTATTTTAGAATCCTCATAGCACCACCTCCTGGAACAACTGAAGGGAACACAGAGGAAGAAGGTGGGATAAAATGGGGTCCAGCTATATTTTTAACAATTTACATATTCAGACCATTTATGTAATAATTGGCTACATAAACCTTGACTAAAATATAAAGAATCAATCATACTTGGTTAAAAACCTTACCCTATGTAGAATCCAATGTTGATGTAAATATTCTAACCCTTGAAGAGTCATTAACATGTAGGCTTTGATGTGTGATGGTGTCAGCACTAGACTATTATCCTTTATTATCACCTGCAAAGCCGGTATATAATACACAATTATTCCAAATAAATTGTATCACATAAAATCATTTACAGACATAAAATCAATTTATCCATTCTACAGAACAATCTCAAGAAAGACTGCCTAACTCTCCTTAGGAAGCACTGTCAGAATTTCAAGTTACATGGTTAGGAAAAATATCTCTTCTGGTGCTTTCTCTCCCCCTGTTCTGTTTAAAAGGCACTAATAGTGAACATCTGTTGTTTTGCTTGCCCCAGGATGTACAGCCCCTTCTGATAACAGCATTCATCATTTGTTTGAATGTAAAACAGGACTGACCACTACCTGTGGCCTCTAGAGCTAGATACAAGACCCAGGCACAGGCAACCACCAAACTGAAGCCTGTTATCCAGGACAGTGGTTTAGGGATGGACACGTGATCCTAGCCAAGCTAATTAAAGAGGCCAAGTACTTCTGCTAGAATGAAAAAGGACAAAGTACCTTCTCTTTCTTTAGAGATTAATAAACTCTAAGGATCTGAGCCTGAAGTGCCTGAGCCACTATATTGAGAAATTAGGCACTATATTGAGAAGGAAGGCAACAAAGTAGAAAATAGAGCTAAGTTAAAGCCCAAGACTGAGTTCTGATGGCATTATTTGTGAACTGTACTTAAAGACAGTTTATTCCTAGATTTTTAAGTTATACTAGCTAAAAATTCCCATTTTATTTTTTGAGAAATCAGATTTGGATAAAAGGTATCCAAACTGGCAAGAAGAAATAACTTTCATTGTTTGCAGATGACATAATACTATATATAGAAAACCCTAAAGATTCACATAGTCTTTAAAGAACTACTAGAGAGCCTAAATGTCCATCAACTGATGAATGGATAAAGAAATTGTGGTTTATATACATGGCAATGAGAAAGAACGAAATATGGCCCTTTGTAGCAACGTGGATGGAACTGGAGAGTGTGATGCTAAGTGAAATAAGCCATACAGAGAAAGACAGATACCATATGTTTTCACTCTTATGTGGATCCTGAGAAACTTAACAGAAACCCATGGGGGAGGGGAAGGAAAAAAAAAAAAAAAGAGGTTAGAGTGGGAGAGAGCCAAAGCATGAGAGACTCTTAAAAACTGAGAACAAACTGAGGGTTGATGGGGGGTGGGAGGGAGAGGCGGGTGGGTGATGGGTATTGAGGAGGGCACCTTTTGGGATGGGTGTTGTACGGAAACCAATTTGACAATAAATTTCATATATTGAAAAAAATAAAAATAAAGAACTACTAGAACTGATAAGTGAATTTGGGAAAGTGGCAGGATACAAAATCAATATAGAGAAATCTGTTGCATATCTAAACACTAATATGGAAGTAGCAGAAAGAAAAATTAAGAGAACAATCCCATTTGCAAAAACAAAAAAAGAAATCAGATTCAGGTAAAATATGCCCTTTTTGGTGCATAGTTCCATGAGTTTTAACAAACATATCCAGTTGTGTAATCACTACCATGATCAAGATAAGAGTTCTATAACCCTCACTCCCACCCCCAACTGCCTCAGGCCCCACTGTACCCAGTACTTCCCTCCACTCCAATCCTGGCCACAACTGATCCAATTTCTATTCCTTTAGTTTTGCCTTTGCCATAATATCACATAAATAGAATCATATAATACATAGCCTTTTGAACCTGGGTTCTTTCATTTAGTACAATGCATTTGAGATTTCTCTATACTGTTGCTTAATTGAGTAGTTAATTTCTTTTTATTCCCAAACAGTATTCCATTATATAGATATACCACAGTTTGTTTATATATTCACTAGACAAAAGTGAGTACTGGATTGTTTCCAATTTGGGCAATAATGAATAAAGCTAAACATCTGTGTACCAACTGATTTCTGTGTAGACAAGTTTTTGTTTCTCTTGAATGCCTAGCAGTGGTATTGCGAGATCGTACTTTATGTGTGTATTTAACTGTTTAAGAAACTGCCAACTATTTTCCAAACTGGCTGTACCATTTTGCATTCTCACCAGCAGCATATGAGACTTTCAGTTGTTCAACATCCCTGGATTGTCAATTTCTGAGATTCAATTAATATTAAGAAAAACCGTAACATTTTAATTTCTCAAAAACAAAAATTTGGCTTTCAAAAAGATGATATTCTGTAATAATATGGAAATTCTGAAAGACCTGATACTCATTTATCTAAAAATAATGTCAATAAAGTATAGGGAACTTGGTCAACAAAAATGCTTTGAAATCCAAATCTCTGTATCTAACACTGGGAATATGGCTAAATGACTCCAAAGATCTTTCACTTAAGAATACTGGGGCACCCGGGTGGCGTAGCCAATTAAGCGTCCAACTTCGGCTCAGGTCATGATCTCGAGGTCTGTAAGTTTGAGCCCTGTGTCGGATTCTGCACTGACAGTGTAGAGCCTGGAGCCTGCTTTGGATTCTGTGTATCCTTCTCTCTGCCCCTCCCCCACTCACGCTCTGTCTCTGTCTCTCTGTGTCTCAAAAATAAACAAACATTAAAAGAAAAAAAAAAGAGTACATTCACTTTTAGGGGTGCCTGGGTGGCTTAGTCAATTAAGCGTCTGATTTCTGATTGTGACTTAGGTCATGATCTCACAGTTGTGAGACTGAGCCCCGAGTAGAGCTTTCAGCTGGCTCTGGAGCCCACTTGAGATTCTCTATCTCCTTCTCCATCTGACTCTACCCTTTGTGCTCAAACACAAAAGCTCTCTTTCTCTCTGTCATTCTGGTGGGGGCGGGGGAGTACATTCACATTTCAACAAAATTAAGCATTCCTTTGACTAACAGTATCTTTAAACATAGGAAATAAACATTTAGGTTCTCTTTTGATTTAGAGAGAAAAAAATTTCTCTACGAATCTTAATCTTACCTCCAGATCAGTTTCCATAAAATCAAAGACAAGGCTAATATTAGATTTATGTCCAAACGCATCAAGGAGCTGCAAAGCAGTATTAAAAAAAAAGATCAAAATCTGATTCTCTATTAAATACTTGAAAATTATACCAACCAAAGTAATTTCAAAAAATTTAAACTAGCACTGGACTGCTGATATTTCCCTGTTAAATTTGAATTATTTTATTAAATTTGACATTTATCCTTTTTTCCCCCCTAGGAATTAGTACTTTGAAGCACAAAAATACTAAACTTTAATATTTTTAAAAAGTCACTAGGAGTCCCTGCGTGGCTCAGTTGGTTAAGTGTCTGTTTCTTGATTTCAGCTCAGATCATGATTTCAGGGTCATGAGATCCAGCCTCGCATCAGGTTCTGTGCTGAGCATGGAGCTTGAGAATGTCTATCTACCCCTCTCCTGCTCACGTGCTCTCTCTCTCTCAAATAAACAGACATTTTTTAAAAAGTCACTAACTACTTAAATTCTCCTCCAAAATTTTCAGTTATAATTAAGAAATCATTAATGAAAATCTCACCTCAGTCTCTAATTCAGAAAAATTACCATGCTCAGCATTTAAGAAAATCCTATAAATAGCAGTGGCAGTTATCATTCATTATATGCCATCTCTATGCCAGGCGCTATTTTCCAGGTACTCTGCACACATTCAATAAATTAACTAGTCTCGCAACAACCCTATGAGGTAGAAATTATGGCACAGAGTCGTAGGGAGCTTACTCAAGCTTATGCATGTTAGAGCTCTCTAGGCTTCAAAATAATTTTTGACAAAATTAAATTTATTTCATCAGTTGTACGGTTTTAAAGACATTGCCTCCAGTTCAATTAGAACAAAAAATACATTTCGGCATGATAAACTTTTAAGCTTTTTTACAAGGCTCACCTAAAACAACTCACCTTGCTGAGCCTTCAATCAACAACTACCACATTCAGAAATGGCAGGGTCCCATATCCCAGAAACAATGTAGATCATACTCACGCCAATTATATTTGGATGACTTAGCTCCTGTAATAATTTTATCTCTCTTAAGGCTGTTCTATTTATACCTATATAAAAAAGCAGAGCAAAATGTGAAAAGCAATTCTGAAGCCTCATATCTTCTTCCAAACATATTTTTTGGGGAAAAGTTAGTCTTTCGGGGAATAGATATGCATATTCTACAGAAAAGTAAGGGCTACTTTGCCAATTTTTATGACATCTGGTTTTCTTTTATACTGCTTTATTTTGAAACTAGCTTCACACAGACTATGATAAATGATGACAAAAAGTATTCACTTTGCAGCATATCACTTTAGAAGACTGCTGGAATAACAGGTGTCGGCTTGTAACATGAAGGCAATATGTCAAGAGCTTCCTCCTTTTTACATTACGAATATTAGCAACAGATTCTTGATGGTAACAGCAAAACCGTGGTAAGACAGTATCTTTCCCAAAACAAAAGATAGAATTCCTAATTTAAAATAAGATCTGGTACTAGATGTTAAATAGATGATGGATCCTTTTTATAAAAACTAGTTCTTGATGACTAAATAAGACTTAACACTATAGCACACAAGGGTGTGGAAGGGATAAAGATACTTTTCTCCATACATTTATTCCAGAGTGAGTTTTCTGTACTTCTATGACGCTATATCCTGAATTTTTAAAGTAATTAAAAGCTAAGATAAAGAATAAACTGCTTACAACAACACGTTAAACAGTAATGAAGACTGCAAGACAAGCCACTGATAAATAACTTTGCTATGTCCCATTTACTCAGATGACTTGAGTGACTTACCTGACTCTTAACAACCAAATGGTGGATATCACCGATATCCTGTCTCTATGCTGAGTCTACTCTTCTAGCACCCTGCAAAAACTCTACCCAGAGCCACTTAGAACGCTAATACTTGAACTTCCTCAGTGAGAAGAAAAACTTATCCTGTTTGGTCAGATTACATTAAATACTCACCATCTTTAGCTTCTGATCTATGTCCAAGTTTAATCTGGTAGAGGGGGAAAAAAAAACAAACACTAAAAATGTGTTAAATTATTTTAGACTTCATGCATAAAATACAAACACTTCAAATACACAGCCACAGTAAAAACATGTAGCAACTTACATGTAGCTAGTAAGCAAGAACAGAGTCGAAATCACGAATTTGAAAAGCAAAATTAACAATATAAGAAAGGATCAAGGGGGCGCCTGGGTGGCGCAATCGGTTAAGCGTCCAACTTCAGCCAGGTCACGATCTCGCGGTCCGTGAGTTCGAGCCCCGCGTCAGGCTCTGGGCTGATGGCTCGGAGCCTGGAGCCTGTTTCCGATTCTGCGTCTCCCTCTCTCTCTGCCCCTCCCCCGTTCATGCTCTGTCTCTCTCTGTCCCCAAAATAGATAAAAAACGTTGAAAAAAAAATTTTTAAAAAGAAACGATCAAGTACCTACCATTCCTCACTCTTTAAGTTTTTAAGTTATACATTCAAATAATGGACTTAAGAAAATAAATGTCTCCTGTATCTTTGCAAGATTAAATGTAGAAAAGTAACTGAGGGCATTCTGATTAACAAACAAAAATAGCACTTCAAGGTAGCCTATTTGGGAGGAAATACATAACATATAAACATAAAATAACATGTTTTAAAAAAATGTTTATGTATTTTTTTTGAGACAGAGGGCGCACGCAAGTGGGAGAGGGGCAGAGAGAGGAAGACAAAGGATTCAAAGGCTGCTACGTGCTGACAGCAGTGAGCCCAATATAGGGCGCAAACTCAAGATGCACGAGACCATGACCTGCGCCAAAGTCGGATGCTCAACCAACCAAATAAGCAACCCTGGCGCCTCTAAAATAACATGTTTATTAATATGCCCAATAATATGCTCTTAGGGAACACAGTTTCTAAAAAGCAAAATTACAAATTAGGAATACAAAAAATGGTTTAACTGTTGTTACCATTAGTAAGTGTAACAATAAAGAAATAAGGATAACAAATTGCATTAATAGGTTCAGGCTTACACCAGTCTCTTACTCACTGCTTTATACAATGACTAAATGCAATCAAGAATACTAAAAAAAACAAAACAAAATAAAAAAGAACAACTACTTCTGAAAAAGCTATTGTACCTAAAAAACTAAATACAAACTGATTGCGGCCACTGTGGAAAACAGTACAGAAGTTCCTCAAAAAATTAAAAATACAGTGACCACAGGATCCAGTAATTTCACTACTGGGTATTTACCTACCTAAAGAATATGAAAACACTAATTCAAAAAGATATATGCACTCCTGTGTTAACTGCAACATTATTTACAAAAGCCCAACTACAGAAGCAACTCAAGTGCCCAAGTGTCCATCTATAGATGAATAATAGAGATGTGGTACATATATTCACAATAGACTATTAGCCACAAAAAAGAAAAGAATGAAATCTTGCCATTTACAACAACATGGATGGATCTAGAGGCTATAACACTAAGTGAAATAAGTAACAGAAAGACAAATACCGTATGATTTCTCTCATACGTGGAATTTAAGAAGCAAAACAAACTCAAATAAAAAAGGAGACAAACCAAGAAAGAGACTCTTAACTACAGAGAACAAAGAGGGAAGGTAGGGAGAATGGGTGAAATAGGTGAAGGGGATTAAGAGTACACTTATGATAAACCGTGAGTTACGTATAGAATTGTTGACTCTCTATATTGTACATCAGAAACTAATGCAACACTGTATGTTAGCTATACTGGAATTAAAAAAATAAGATTCTTGATAACGATAAAAAATATACATTAAAAGACATCTCCCTATAATACTACAGACACAACTTTTTACGTAAAGATAGACTAGTATAGCATCAAAAAATATAAGGCACTTGGGGCGCCTGGGTGGCACAGTCGGTTAAGCGTCCAACTTCAGCCAGGTCACGATCTCGCGGTCCGTGGGTTCGAGCCCCGCATCAGGCTCTGGGCTGATGGCTCAGCGCCTGGAGCCTGTTTCCGATTCTGTGTCTCCCTCTCTCTGCCCCTCCCCCGTTCATGCTCTGTCTCTCTCTGTCCCAAAAAAAAAAAAAAAAAAAAAAAAATATATATATATATATAAGGCACTTTAGGAATAAATCTAACAACAGATGTGCTAAGCCTTCCAAAACTAAATTATAAAAGAATATTAAAACATGCTTAAAAATGAGACCAAAATAAACAAATGCCACATTCATGGACAGCAAAACTCAGTACTATCATAAATATACCAAATACATAAATTTTCTTTAAGTTCAATGCAACCAAATCCAAATCTCAACAGCATTTTTTAAAGAACAGTGACAGGGGCACCTGGGTGTCTCAGTCGTTTAAGTGTCTGACTTCAGCTCAGGTCATGAACTCACAGCTCATGAGTTCAAGCCCCACATCGGGCTCTGTGCTGACACCTCAGAGCCTGGAGCCTGCTTTGGATTCTGTCTCCCTCTCTCTCTGTTCCACCTCCGCTGGAGCTCTGCTTCTCTCTCTCTCTCTCCCCAAAATAAATAAAGATTACAAATATTTAAGAAAGAAAGAAAGAAAGAAAGAAAGAAAGAAAGAAAGAAAGAAAGAAAGGAAGGTGACAAATTGATTCTAAATTCTACATGGAATATTAAGGAGCTAAGAACAATTTTAAAAATTATTAATTTTCTGAATTAAAAAAAAAATTTAATTTATTTTTGAGAGAAAGAGACAGAGCAAGCAAGGGAGGGACAGAGAGAGAGGGAGACACAGAATCTGAAACAGGCTCCAGGCTCTGAGGTGTCAGCACAGAGGTGGACGTGGGGCTTGAACTCATGAACCATGAGATCACAACCTGAGCCAAAGTCTGACATTTAACCGACTGAGCCAGGAAGGTGCCCCCAAAATTATTACATTTTCCAACCACAGTAAAAATATATTAGTTTCATGAAGTCATCTACTTCATCACCCAGATTAAACAATTATCAGTATTTTGCCACACTTATTTCATTATTTTTATTTTTAAAATGTTTACTTACTTTTTTTAATGTTTGAGAGAGAGACAAAGCACGAGTGGTAGAAGGGCACAGATAGAGGGAGAAAGAATCCGAAGCAGGCTCCAGGCTCCGAGCATTCAGCACAGAGCCCAATGCCAGGCTCAAACTCAAGAACCTCAACATCACGACTTGAAGCCAAAGTCAGAGACTTAACCAACTGAGCCACCCAGGTGCCTCAATGTTTATTTGTGAGAAAGAGAGAGAGAGAGTATGCTAGCACATGCAGGTGGCAGAAGGGCAGAGAGAGGGAAACAGCGGATTCCAAGCAGGCTCCATGCTGACAGCAGGGAGCCCAACATGAGGCTCAAACTCGCCAACCATGAGATCATGATCTCAACCAAGTTGGATGCTTAACCTACTGAGCCACTCAGGTGACCCTCACTTACTACATCATTAATCTCTGCCCCCCTTTCTGTTGGCTAAAATGTTTTATAACAAACCTCACACATTTCATGTCATTTCATCCCCATGTACTTAAGTAGGCACCTCTAAAATACGGACATTTTCTTACATATGCAAAATGCTATTTCATACCTACAAAATTATTAATAATGCCTCAGCACCATGTAATATCTAATTCATATCAAATTCTGATTGTCAGAAATTTCCCAAATGGCAGATAAAGTAGACAAGGTAATTTTGAAGAAAAACAGGTATGTGCAACTTACCAGATTTCAAGCCTTTTTATAAGGCAGTAATAATTAAAGACACTATAGTACTTGAGCAAGGATGGAAAAAAATCAATCAATGGAAAAAAAGTACGGTGCCTGGAAACAGATCCAAGTATATAATGGAACATGGCATTACAACTAAATGCAGAACTTCGTGTTACAACTCACCAGGAAAAGGACAGAGTATCAATTATGCTGGGTCAGCAAGGAAAAAAATACTGGATCCTCATATTACACAAAATAGAAAAATTAACTCCAGATGGAACAAAGACCTAAGTGTGAAAAGCAGTATTTTAAAATATTTAGTAAATAGAATCCTTTACAAACTGGAGGTTGGAAAGCATACAAGATGGAAACCCATGAAGGAAAAAAATGGACAAATTCAACCAGAACAGAATTCTAAATTTCTGTACTTCAGAAGATACCATATATAAACTAAAAGTCTAGTCAAAGACTGGGAGATGATATCTGTAGTTTGTATTTTTGACAAAGGGTCAATGCCCAGAATACATAAAGAATTCCACCAAATCAACAGGAAGGAAAAAATGCAAGCAAGCTAACAGAAAAACTCATAGGAGAAAGTCTAAAAAGTTAATAAATCTAAGAAAGGATGATCAATCTAACTGGTAATCAGAGAAATTGAAACAATTATTTTAAACAATTAATTTAAATAATAATATACTATTTCTGATGCAGGTAACTGACAAATGTAAAATCTGACAATACAAATATGATAAGAATGTGGGGAGGAAGTCAAACTAGTCCAACCACTTTGAAAAGCAATCTAACAGTATGTGGTGAGGCTGATGCTATATATTCCCTAAAAGAATAATAATTCATAGTTGGCTTCAAATAAGGATATATTCTCTAAAGAAACTCACATGAATAGGAATGTCTATAGGGCTATTTTAAGGGAAAACATAAAGACAACAAAACAGCCTAAATGTTTATCAACAAGAATTTGGATGGGCAAATTTTACTGTACTCATATGATGAAATCTAATCACTAATGATCATAAATAAACCAGATCTACAGTATCCATGTAGAAGATTTCAGAAATAATGCTGAATCAGAAAAACAAACTGCAAAAGAAAATTTATATATGGGGGTTTAGGCAGGCAGGCAGCCAGCCAGCAAGTAAACAAAATACTCCAAAAGGCCACTAATACAGGATTGGTTAAATAAATTGGGAAACATAAATTAAGTATGATCTGTTTAAAAAGATGAGGTAGAGACCAATGCTATTTTATAAATTTCAGTAGAAATTAAATATTTCACTTACCTCTATGACATCTTAAAAGTCCAAGATACAATAGGTGAAAGAATACAGAATATTCATTTTTTGTAAAATTAAGCACAAATGTTAGTAAATGAACGAGTAAAAATTTTGAGTGTTGGGAGGGGAAGGTCCAAAACATCAAATCTATAGCAGAAAGAATGCCTAAAACGAGGTTTGGGGGGGGGGGGGGGGGTCTCAAGAAATAACAATGTAAGCAAATTATTTAATGAAACAGAAACAAGTAAATACCAGAAAGGGGTGCCTGGCTGGCTCAATAGGTGGAACATGTGACTCTTGATCTCAGGGTTGTGAGTTCAAGCCCCAAGTTGGGTGTAGAGATTGCTTAAAAAGAAGCAAATTTTGGGGCCCCCGGGTGGCTCAGTTGGTTAAGCATCCAACTTTGGCTCAGGTCATGATCTCGTGGTTTGTGGGTTTGAGCCCTGCGTCAGACTCTGGGCTGACAGCTCAGAGCCTGGAGCCTGATTCGGATTCTGTGTCTCACTGTCTCTCTGCCCCTCCCCTACTTGCACTCTGTCTCTCTCACTCTCTTTTATCAAAAATAAATAAACATTAAAAAAAAAAAAAAAAAAAAGTAAATACCAGAGGCAAATTATAGGAGTTGAAAGTGATTGCTCCAAGGAGTGAAAAACAGGGCTAGAAGAGTCAAGCACCTTAAAAAGCCTTGGCCTTTTATTTTAAAACCACAAAGATGTATTATTGGAAATAAAAATTAAATGTAAAGGAGCACCTGGCTGGTTCAGTAGGAAACGCATGTAACTCCTGATCCTGGGATGGTGAGTCAAGCCTTATACTTACTGGGTGGCAGAAATTACTTAAACATAATATTAAAAAAATAAATGTACGGGGCACCTGGGTGGCCCAGTCGGTTGAGCATCTGACTCTTGATTTTGGCTCAGGTCTTTATCCCGATGTAGTGGAATCGAGTCCTGCATCAGGCTCCACACTGAGAGTGGAGCCTGCATAAGACATTTTCTCTCTCTCTCTCCCACTGCCCCTCTCCCTTGCTCTCTCTCTCTCAAAATTAAAGAAATAATAATAAATAAATAAAAGAAGATTCCACTGTGAGTCACCGTCAAGGGGTAAAAGTCTATCGAAGAGAAACAGGATGGATTTTAAATCCTAACTTATGTTAAAAACAAGCAAAAAAAACCCCAAACGAAACAAACCCCACTAGGATTTTCAGACAACTACAGAACTCAATATACTAACACTGAAGGAATTATATCAGTCTGGTTAATCATTTTTATTTTTTATTTATAGTTTTTAATGTCTTATTTTTGAGAGAGAGCATGTATGCGTGAGCACGGGAGCATCAGAGAGAGAGAGAGAGAGAGAGAGAGAGAGAGAGAGAGAGAGAGACGATCCAAAGCAGGCTCTGCACTGACAGCACAGAGCCCAATGCCAGGCTCAAACTCACAAACTGCAAGATCATGACCTGAGCTGAAGTTGGACGCTTAACTGACTGAGCCACCCAGGCACCCCAGGTTAATACATTTTTAATAAATGTCTACAAAACTACTGGCCACAGACCAAAGTATTATTTGAGTGGAAGTAGACACACAATAAGTTGATAGATAAGAGGACTTCAGATTTTGATAAATGTTATGAAGATAACGGAGAAATATGGCAAAGACGACAAGGGTGACCAGTGAAGGCCTCTATGTGGAACAGACATGTGAGTGAGTTTTCAAGATTAGGAATCAGTCATGCCAAGTTTTAGAGGAAAAATATGCTAACCAGAAGGCAGCATATGATGCTGCAATGATCCTGGGAACGAACTGAATTTAATGTGTTCAAGGGACAGAAAGGTCAGTGGGGCTAGAATATAGCGAACCACGGGTAGAAATAAAAACATAACTTTAGAAAGGGTCAGAATAGATTAGGCTTTTACACAGGAGTAGCTACAGTGCTGGATTACAGAACATAAATTGGGAAATGAAGCGGAGAGAACCCAGAAAAAGTGAAAAGACAAAAATAGCAAAAATAACTGTGCAAAGGGAGATAGGAAGTCAGGTATTAAATCAATCAGGGGCATATGCCTCAAAGGAGTTAGGAATTTTGAAGGAGAAACAGATTCAAACAGCAACAGGAACAATAAGAAGGTGGAGATCACCTCCCCCAACAGGCCCTGAAATGTGACAACAGCCTCTCTTTCAGAGGGTTACTGATTTCAGTAGCACAGGAAAGAACATGCAACCTGGCATCAAAACACCTGGACTGAAATTCTAGTTTTATCAGTTAGGATCTGTGTCAGCTTGACGAGTTACTTAATCTTTCTTAGCTCAGGTATCTCAAGTATTATATAGGGATACTTTATTTCACATGGCTATTTTGAAGACTAAAAGAAAAAATGTAAGTGAAAGTGCCTGACATGTAGAAAATAAGCTAAATATGACTGAAGTTTCTTGAATCAATCCAAGTCAAAAAGCTACAAAAATAATTTTTTAAAATGATAATGATAAAGCTCGTAAAAGCCTTACATGGAAAATCTGTACACAGAAAATACAGATGAGGGTCGCCTGGCGGCGGAGGGGGGGTGGGGGGGTGCGGTTCAGACCATTAAGCTGCAGGACTTGATTGTGGCTCAGGTCATGATCACACGCTTTGTGAGTTCGAATCTGCTGACAGTACAGAGTCTACTTGAGATTCTTTTTCTCCCTCTCTCTGCCCCTCCTCCCCCTCTCAAAATAAACTTAATAAAAAAAAGAAAGAAAATACAGACGATGCACAAAGTGGATGCAGGTGTGGCAGAAACGGTGACCTGGGAAGATAAGGATATTAAAATAGTTCTAAGGACCCAACAGATGAGCCCTTGTCCCCCTTGCCCACGTCTGAGTTTAAAAAGCAAACGTAACATACAGCTTTCTCTTTATTTCAACTAATGGAACAACAACAAAAAACTAGTTCACCCGAGTTCCATCTTGGAACACAAAATACTAATAAATTCTACCTTCCCCAAAAATGACATAAATAACTCCTCATGAGCAGAGTACGGTCAAGAGTAGTAAAAAGCCCATGCAAGAGCTCACACACACAGATATGCTCGGAGACTCCAGGAAAAATAACAGACGGTAACTCACTTTCTTAATGGCGACAATTTGGTTGGTGTTCTTGTCTCTGGCCTTGTAAACCGTGGCAAACTAGAGAGAAAAGCAGAAACAATCTAAGTTCGTGGGAGCTCTTTTGTGTTTGCCTTTTCACTTTTTCAGATCCGGAGAAGCAAACACCCCACGGCTGTTGAAGATGCGCGGCTGCTTGAAACGTGGTGAGGCGATAAACTGCCCGTTCCAGTCTATTCTTCAGAACGGGAGAACCACTCGGGAGCTCTCCTCTAGGGTACACACACGGGCAGACTCGCCCAAAAAGAAGGAGAAGCCAGGCCAGTCCTCTGACTTTCACCAGAAAACGTGCGAGTGTGTCAGGCGCCTCCGCGCTCTCGGCTCAGGCCCCCCCGAATCCCGCCCGGGAACCTCACCTGTCCCTCCCCGAGGAAGTCCAGTTTTTCATAACGCTTTGCTCGCGACTTCACGTCCACCGCCATCCGTCGCACGAAACGCGACTCCAACTGTAAAGGGCGAGCTCCCGAGACAGCAGGAATTTAAAGCTACCTTAGAGCCTCCAACAACCACTTCCGTTGACGGAGAGCCGATGCTTTACTAGCTCCGCCCCTACTTCCGGTTTGAGGGGGATGCTAAGTCCGGCCAGAGCTTCCCCGACGGAAGCGGCGCGAGTCAGGCCTGTTGGCGTTTCTGCTTGGTCCGCGCCGCGTCTCGCTATAGCCTGCTGGTCCCGGAAGCGGAATGTTTTAGGTGGTGACTGTAACCCTGTAACCCTGTACGGTTTTAAGTTAGATATTTCCTTCACTACCGGAGACAGGTCAGCGTTCTGCTACGATGTTCTTAATCTGCTACGATGGGCTTAATGTATGAGTGTGGAAGGCTTGACCTCTTTATTCCGAATCTCGCTTTCTGGTAATTGCGCAAGGGCGTCAGGGCGCCACGGTTGCTATGGACGCCTAGCGTCGCAATCTCAGGTTACTTAGAAGAGAACCCAGTTCCTTAGGGCTGGCCAAGTGGCGTTCTTAGTTCAGTCCTTTGTAAAGAAGCACTACCGGGAGAAAAAATTCCAAGTCAGCTGAAGAATTTTGTACTGTGGAACAGACATCTGATCATCGGTTTTCTACTTTGTAGAATGGAAATAGGCTACATCATAAGTGGTTTTGAAGAGTAAATCAGATATCCAGAAAGTTTAGACATAGTAGGTGCTTGTTAACTGTGAGCAGTACTCAACCTTGATTCACATAAGTTTTCAACACATTAATTCACTATTCAGCGAATGTATATTGAGTGCTGACTATGTGCCAGGCTCTGAGAAATCAGGAGGGAAAAAGACAAGGAACCATGCTTTCCAATGGAAGGGGATAAAATACGGTACACAGAATTCAGTGCTATAGAGATAATAAAGCAGGAAAAGGGATATAGTAGGGCTTGCAGTTTTAAATAGGTGTTAAAAGGGGCGCCTGGGTGGCTCAGTGGGTTAAGCGTCCGACTTCGGCTCAGGTCGTGATCTCTCAGTCCGTGAGTTTGAGCTCCACGTCGGGCTCTGGGCTGATGGCTCAGAGCCTGGAGCCTGCTTCCAATTCTGTGTCTCCCGCTCTCTCTGCCCCTCCCCCGTTCATGCTCTGTCTCTCTCTGTCTCAAAAATAAATTTAAAAAAAATAAAAAATAAAAAAATAAAAGACATCACTGAAAAGACACAGCCAAAAAAAAAAAAAAAGCCACTGTAGAGTTTTCAGCAAAGTAATGTGATCTGATTGTTTTAAAGTTCACTATGGTCCTTTACATTGACAGCAGTATAGACTTAAGGGGGCAAGAAAAAAATCAAGGCCTGTGAAAGAATTATTGCAGTAAGCTATGTAAGGTGGTATCATTTTGGCTTCTACCCAATAAGATTTACTGACAGACTGGATATGGGTTGTGGGGGGAGGAAAAACAAAACAGTAATTCCAAGGTTTTGAGCTGGAGCATTTGTTGTTTCCAAGAGTTGCGAATATTCAGAGTTGAAAAAGGCAGCAGAATACCAACACTCATAATTTAGTCAAGGTAATGTAAAGGTTGAGTTCTTGCTCTGAATCTAGACGGCCCGCATTTGAGTACTGGCCCCACAAATATTCAATCACTAGATTTATTACTTGGGCAAAGTATTTACCTTTTGGTTCCTAGTTTCCAACTATTCATTGGGTTGCTGCAAGTCTTAAATGACTTCACATTTCCAAAACCCTTAGAATAGGGTCTGACAGTGCTGTTTGTCATTGCGTAACTATTACTGGTCTCCTTCCAGCTCTTTGCCACTTGGGTTTTTATTGAGCTCTGATGTGTTCATAGGCAAACTTCTCATACATTACACAAACACACCATCTTTACCATTGTCTCTTAATTGTGTCAAGTCATACCTAATAATATATGGGAATCACAGAATTTAAAGTTCCCTCAAAGTTCCCTCACTTTAATAGTAATTTAACCTCACTTGTAGTAGCAATAAGCTAAGTAGTGAGCTAAATGTGATGATACACCTGTGAGGCTAGAGGCTCCGAAGTATATCATGGCATATGAATTGATGATCACATTATACTATGCTGTTGACAAGTTAATTCCTATCTGGGGACATTTTAAGTAGGGTAAAAAGGCAGTTGTTTAGGTCATATTCTGGGTTCATTAGGTCACTGTATGCATAAAATACCTTTTGTCATCTGTATAGCATTATACAGTTTAGAAAGCACTTGCACCCATTAGCAATAGCCAGCTTTCATGATGGCCCCAATGAATCTTCCATTCTGTATGAATGTGCTTGTGCAGTCTCCTCTGACAGTGAAACAGGCTGTTCTGTGTGACCTGTAGAATATGACAGAAGTGAGTGTTGTAACTTTTCAGTCTGGATCATAAAAGGCATTGCTCTGCCTGCCTTGTAAGCATAGATCATTTGCTCTGGGGTAAGTCAGCCACCATATCATGAATTCAATCAGGTAGCCCTGTGAAGAGGCCTATGTGGGGAAGAACTGGGGCCTCCCACCAACAGCCAGCATCAACTTGCCAGCCACGTGAATGAGCCACTGGAGGTAGATAATCTAGCTCCAGTCAAGCTTCCAGATAACCGCAGTCCTCGCTGGCATCTGATTGCAGCCTCATGAGAGACACCGAGCACAACTGCCAAACCAAACAGTCCAGAATTCCAGACCCAGAGGAACCATGAGCTATTAAGTGATTATTTTTGTTTTTAGCCACTACATTTTGGGTGTTTAGTCATTAAGGTTTTTTTTTGTTTTTTTTTTTTTTTTTTTTTTTATTTTTTTTGTTTTTGTTTCTTCTTTTTTTTAGTCATTAAGTTTTCAGTTGCTACAAAGTAATACATAATACACTGTGTATTATCCCACTGTATAGTATTGGAGAGGAAAACTGAAAAACTTGAACAAATTCAGCAATTTGCTGATGGTTACACATTTTAAGTGCTTCACTCTGAAATGAAAATACAGGCTATTTAAAGCTAAGCCAGAATTCTTTCTGTACTATCCTTGTTGGGAACTCATCCTGTGACACCAACTCCCACTGAATATGCCTTTTTGCCATACTTGTGTTCACAGATTCTATAAAAGTGATCTATTTTTTCACTGCAACTTTCATGGTAGGATCTGTAGTAAGGTGAACTTCAGACAGTTCTAGTATGGGGTTCCTGACTGCTAGCCCACAGTAGTACACAAATCACTCTTCATTACTTGAACCCACTCTGTTTCTGAAAGCAAAAAAAAAAAAAAAAAAAAAAATTGTCCTTGGCTTCCTTTTACTGAAATGAAAAAATTACAGAGAGAAAAAAGAGAATGGTGATATTTTTTAACAAAACTTTCCAAACAGGTTTAAAAAAAAAAAATCATGGGGGTGCCTGGGTGGCTCAGTCGATTGAGCGTCCGACTTCGCTCAGGTCACGATCTCACGGTCCGTGAGTTCGAGCCCCGCATCAGGCTCTGTGCTGACAGCTCAGAGCCTGGAGCCTGCTTCAGATTCTGTGTCTCCCTCTCTCTCTGGCCCTCCCCCCGTTCATGCTCTGTCTCTCTCTGTCTCAAAAATAAATAAAAATGTTAAAAAAAAAAATTTAAAAAAAAATCATGAATCATGTTATGAATCACCAGAATAGCTTATTGCTACCACCAAATACCAGTCTCATATTTGATAATTGAGATGGGCAATATTTATATTAGGCCACAACCCTGGAATATAAAAAGAAAAAAAAAAAAAGAAGAAAGAAAGAAAAAGTAAAGCTTAATTGGCAGGCAACTGAGCGATACTCAACAATTTGACTCGGTCTATTGCCCACTAGCTACCCTTACTATTAAGGATGACTTCTTTAAAGCATATTCTAGAAATCATTCAAGGTATGGAAGAAAATTTATTTAGCTTTGTGAGGCTTTAGTTTCACAATAATACATACCCTTAGCATTTTAAGACCTTATTAAAGTTTCATAAATTGCCTTAATAAGGTAAATATCTAGGTCGATTTTAAGAGGCTTTCAGACATTAAGTTTGAGAAAGTTAGTGGTTATCAGACTTTGCACACATGATGACAAAACAGTAAAATAAATCAAAGAATAAGACTTTCTTAACAGCCCTAATAACATAGTAAGTTGCAGTTTCTACTCAATGTTATATGTTTCTATGTTATATTCATTTTCTTCTGAATGTAGGTTACAAATAATCTTTTGTATTAACTCCCAGTTTTACTACCACAAAGTCACCTGTTTTACCTTGGCTGTATTTTTATTATTTAGTGTAGGGTATGGTTTTTAAACTAGTTATACTCCAGTAATTTTGTGAATGGAAAAATATAAAGAAAATTAACAACAAATAATGGAGTCATTCTTTCACTGATCCTCATCCAACTTCAGGAAAATCACTTCCCCAAAGCAGCAATTCTATCTGATAAATCTTTCCATGTCTTAAAAAGAAACTGAGGGGCGCCTGGGTGGCTCAGTAGGTTAAACTTCTGACTCTTGATTTCGGCTCAGGTCATGATTTCATGGTCATGAGACTGAGCCCCACATCAGGCTCCACAGAGCTTGGAGCCTGCTGAAGATTCTCTCCCTCTGCCACTCCCCCAGTTACATATGTGCTGGGGAGGGGAGGGGAGGGGAGGGGAGGGAGGGAGGGAGGGAGGAAGGAAGGAAGGAAGGAAGGAAACTGAAACAAAAGTGAAATTATGGGAAACCTATGACAGTTTACTATATTTTGTGTGCTTTTAATAGCTCAACACTGATAATACTTGATAATCAAGAGTAAATTAATAGGCTACATTTAAAAATGTATACTTTAATAAGTATATAAACAGTTAGGTAAGCTTGTGGAGAAGCTGACCAACATACATATATTAGGAGATACAAGTGTCCATCTAAATTTTCTATTTCATTTTTTTTAACAGAATATTTATTCAAGTTGTTTAATGTAGCTTCTCATGTGCCACTTTGGAAGTCCTTTATTGTAAAGACTATTCCTTTGATGGCAAACAGGCAAACAGCAGCCACACTGTCAGTGATTATTCCGGACCTCCACGCTGAAAAGGAAAAAATAAAGCAAAAAGATTAGGTTTAAATTTACAGAAGAAATCTTTTCATGGACATTATATAAATTGACACCATTTTAAGCAAATGATCATCAGGTGTTCAATAACAATTTCGGTTTTTCATTGCTCTTAGGCACTTGTATCAATGTTGTAAACAATTTCTGATCAGGAAGGAACTCAAGGTTGACCTTGATTGGTGATGCTCAAATTTCTTGGCCTCATAAGCCTTTCACATTGAAAAATTACCAAGGACTCTACTGAGCTTTTTTTCATGTGGTTATAGCTATTGCTACTTAACATATTATACTTCTACATATATATTCCTTCAGGTACTTTTACTGAGCGCTTGTACATGGTTTATTTCTCATAACCCTGTCCTACCTGACTATCTTGGTCTTAGCTATGGACCCACTGTGACAAGGAATGGAAAGAACAAGCATATGAAATTCCAAAAGCCAAAAATGTTCAGGTGTTTTGCACAGTACTATGATAAAGAGCGATGACATACTTGGATAAATTCCATTTCTTCTTGAGACACAAGCTTCCTTCTGTATTTCTGAGGTAATGTTTTTATTATTTCTGCAGTGTCTGGAGGACCCTGATGCATCAGCAAATCTGGTGATTTACTTCCCTTAGAATGCTGTGAAATTGAAGAAGAGTGAGATGGTAGTCCTGCTGATCTCAGAACTTCTGATACTGAAAAAAAATGTAATTAGAGAAATAAATTGCTCAGGTGTCTTAAAATACTATTTTGAATGATCTATTATTGAGTAATCAAGTCATTCTTCAAATGCTGGGTATAATTCTAAAATGTATTATTGAGTAGCTATAAATTGGGTAGCTATAAATAATTTCAAAAAGTTCTTTTTAAAACAAATAAGGAAGAAGCTTTAAGTTAATGAATTACTAAACTGAACAAGTTTATAAAATATTAAATTTCTAGGTAGTAGAGTATAACCCATATGAATAATCTACACACTTAAGTTTTGTCATATGGTGGTGTTTACAGGTAATATAATAGGGAATAAGAAAGTTGGTATATGAAGAGAAGTTTTCTCAATACCTTTATACTTCTTTATTCACCTATATATTTTTTAATGTTTATATATTTTGGGGGGGGTGTGCATGAGCAGGGGAGGGGCAGAGAGAGAGGGGACAGAGGATCTGAAGTGGGGTCTGAGCTGATAGCAGAGAGCCCGATGTGGGGCTTGAGATCATGAACTATGAGATCATGACCTGAGCTGAAGTCAGATATGTAACTGCCTGAGCCACTCAGGTGCCCCCTTTATCACCTATATCTTAATTCTTTAAGAGTTACAATAAGTTAGGGGCATCTGGGTGGCTCAGTCGGTTAAACCTACAAAATCGGCTCAGGTCATGATCCTACGGTTCATGGGTTCGAGCCCTGCGTTGAGCTCTGTGCTGACAGCTAGGAGCCTGGAGCCTACTTTGATTCTTTGTCTCCTTCTCACTCTGCCCCTCCCCCACTCACACTGTCTCTCTCTCTCTCTCAAAAATGAATAAACATTAAAAAAAAAAGTTACAATAAGTTAAATTAAAAATATCCCTATAAAACTTCTTCCACTCCTCCCTGAATTAAAGATTAAATATCTTATAATAAAAACAGGGACAATCATAATGATCAATGAGTAATGTATAGAATTGTTGAATATATTGTACATTGTAAGTTAACTATACTGGAATTAATTAAAAACAACAGAGACAAAGGATTTGCTAAAAGTGAGGGATAAGGGGAAAACAGGACTTGTTCAGAATCTTCAATTACTTTATAATCAATGATTACTCAGGTCTAAGGCAGTCTGTATCTACTGACTGAATGAGTATATCAGTCAATGAAAGAAAAGGTTAGCTGGGAGAAAAATATAAGAATGGCTACTGTGCCTCACAACCTCTCCAATGTAAGCATGAGAGAATCTTTTAAATAAAGGACAGAAGAAAACAAAGAACAAAAATTTCCCTGTATAATCACAATATTATTCAAAATTCAGAGACAGGGGCGCCTGGATGGCTCCATCGGTTAAGTGTCCGACTTTGGCTCAGGTCATGATCTCACGGTCTGTGAGTTCGAGCCCCGCGTCGGGATCTGTGCTGACAGCTCAGAGCTTGGAGCCCGCTTTGGATTCTGTGTCTCCCTCTCTTTCTGCCCCTCCCCTGTTCATGCTCTGTCTCTCTCTGTCTCAAAAATAAAAAAACATTAAAAACAAAAAAATTCAGAGACAGGGGTGCCTGGCTGGTTCAGTTGGTGTAGCACGTGACTCTTGATCTCAGGGTTGTGAGTTCAAGCCCCACAGTGGGTGTAGAGATTACTTCAAAATAAACTCTTAAAAAAAGTTCAAAGACATGTTCTATTGAGTCACTACCTTTTTAAATGGAGGTAATAAGAAGTTAATTTCTGCATGTGCAACTTAATAAACTGTTTTGATCTAAGCTATAATGGTCTCCCTGATTTTAAAATGTGAAATAATGCCTATAATAGAATATTCACGTATAAATATATCTGTACCTAATTTTTAAAAAGTCTAAAACACAACTTACCATTGGGTTTAGGATTGTCTCTTCTGTCAGGGAACCTTATTAATGGAGTATGTGGCTTGACTACCTAAAGGAAAAATAAAATATATGGAAAAAAAAAAAAAGATGAAGCACTAAACTCATTAACTCTATAAAAAAACAATGTACTGAACTTCATAGATACCTTTGTTAAAACAAAATAACTTAATATTTGACAGCAACTTGAATATTACTATTTTACTCTTCCCCAACTAGGAAAGCTGGTCTATGAACTTTTAATTTATCTTATCTACTCTTCATAATACCTTTGGACTTTACACATTAGAAGACATTTTACTATACTACCAACTGACCTCAAAACAACCCTATGAAAAAAGATGACACAGATTTTATGTTGTATGACATATAATTTATGTTATATGCTGCTGGGTAAGAATTAGAAGTGTCCTGACTTATATTGAATGTTGTTTTCCTACCACGGCCAATTATCTAGCAGTGCAGAACAGGATAAAAAGCATATTGAAAATTAGCTAATTTAGGGTGACTAGGTGGCTCAGTCAGTTGAGTGTCCGACTCTTGATTTTGGCTCAGGTCATGATCTCACAGTTCATGGGATCGTGTGCGGGATCGTGTGCAGACAGCCTAGAGCTTGCTTGGGATTCCCTCTCTCCCTCTCTCTCTACCCCTCCCCTGCTCATGAGCTAAGTAAATAAATAAACTTAAAAAAAAGAAAGGAAGAAAGGAAGAAAGGAAGAAAGGAAGGAAGGAAGGAAGGAAGGAAGGAAGGAAGAAAGAAAGAAAAAGAAAGAAAATTAGGTAATTAAAAAAAAGCTTTTTCCAACTATAAAGTAACACATGCTCACCAGATTAAACATTTGTTGGCCCTTTTAATCTTTTTTCTAAACCCATGGAAACACGTATTTGCGAATATTTTTATTTATTCATTCATTTATTGTAATTTATTTTAATGTTTATTTTTTGAGAGAGAGAGACACATAGAGTGTGAGTGGGGGAGGGGCAGAGAGAGAGGGAGACAGAATATGAAGCAGGCTCCACCCACTGAGCTGTCAGCACAGAGCTCTACGTGGGGCTAGAACTCACAAACTACGAGATCATGACCCGAGACAAAGTCACACTGAGCCACCCAGGCACCCCTTGATTTTAAAACAGATATTTGCACGGACTTCAAGCTGTATTACAAAGCTGTAATCATCAAGACAGTATGGTACTGGCACAAGAACAGACACTCAGATCACTGGAACAGAATAAAGAACCCAGAAATAGACCCACAAACGTATGGGCAGCTAATCTTTGACAAAGCAGGAAAGAATATCCAATGGAATAAAAACAGTCTCTTCAGCAAGTGGTGCTGGGAAAGCTGGACAGCGACATGCAGAAGAATGAACCTGGACCACTTTCTTACACCACACACAAAAATAAATTCAAAATGGATGAAAGACCTCAATGTAAGACAGGAAGCCATCAAAATCCTCAAGGAGAGGAGAAAGCAGGCAAAAACCTCTTTGATCTTGGCCTCAGCAACTTCTTACTCACCATGTCACCGGAGGCAAGGGAAACAAAAGCAAAAATGAACTACTGGGACCTCATCAAAATAAAAAGCTTCTGCACAGAGAAGGAAACAATCAGCAAAACTAAAAGGCAAATGACAGAATGGAAGAAGATATTTGCAAATGATATATCAGATAAAGGGTTAGTATCCAAAATCTATAAAGAACTTATCAAACTCAACACCCAAAAAACAAATCATCCAGTGAAGAAATGCGCAAAAGACATGAACAGACACTTCACCAGAGAAGACACCCAGATGGCCAACTGACACATGAAAAAATGCTCAACATCACTCATCATCAGGGAAATATAAATCAAAACAACGAGATACCACCTCACACCCGTCAGAAGGGCTAACGTTAACAAGTCAGGCAACAACAGATGTTGGCGAGGATGTGGAGAGAGGATCTCTTTTGCACTGCTGGTGGGAATGCAAGCTGGTGCAGCCACTCTGGAAAACAGTTTGGAGATTCCTTGGGGCTCCTGGGTGGCTCAGTCATTTGAGCGTCCGACTTCGACTCAGGTCATGTGTGTGAGTTTGAGCCCCGTGTCGGGCTCTGTGCTTACAGCTCAGAGCCTGGAGTCTGCTTCGGATTCTGTGTCTCCCTCCCTCTCTGCCCCTTCCCCACTCATGCTGTCTCTCTCTGTGTGTCAAAAATAAATAAGCATTAAAAAAATTTTTTAAAGAAAATCCCATCTAAAAAAAAGAAAAAACAGTATGGAAGTTCCTCAAAAAATTAAAAATAGAACTACCCTATGATCCAGCAACTGCACTAGTAAGCATTTATCCAAGGGATACAGGTATGCTGTTTCAAAGGGGCACATGTATCCCAATGTTTGTAGCGGCACTATCAACAATAGCCAAAGTATGGAAAGAGCCCAAATGTCCATCGATGAATGGGTAAAGAAGATGTGGTACATATATATACAACAGACTATTACTCGGCAATCAAAAAGAATGAGATCTTGCCATTTGCAACTACACGGATGAAACTAGAGGGCATTATGCTAAGCGAAATTATTCAGAGAAAGACAAGTACCATATGACTTCATTAATATGAGGAATTTATGATACAAAACAGATGAACACAAGGGAAGGGAAGCAAAAATAATATAAAAACAGGGAGGGGAATGAAACATAAGATACTCTTAAATATGGAGAACAAACAGAGGGTTACTGGAAGGGTTGTGGGAGGGGGGATGGGCTAAATGGGTAAGGAGCATTAAAGAATCTACCCCTGAGATCATTGTTGCACTATATGCTAACTAACTTGGGTGTAAATTTAAAAAATTAAATTAAATTAAATTAATAAAAAAACCCAGATACTTGCAGGGTATTGCTGTTTTACCCCTAGAATTCTAGATAATGCTGTAGAGGAACTTCCTGTTTTAAGTTTGTTTATTTTGAGAAAGAGAGAGTGCACGAGCATGGGAGGGACAGAGAGAATCCCAAGCAGGCCCTCCTGTGCTATCAGTGCACAGCCCGACGTGGGGCTCAATCTCACAAACCAAGAGATCATGATCTGAGCTGAAATCAAAGTCAGATGCTTAACTGAGCCACCTAGGCACCCCTGCTAGAGAGAAACTTAAATGGACCTTTCAGCATGAAATTTTCTGAATATACAATGCTAAGACTCTAATGAACAGTACTATTTTCAACTAAAGTAATCTAGAAGTTGCTCTGTAACTAGTGATATTGAGCTGTATGTTTATCTCCAAAATATTTGTATATATGTACTATATAATACATTAAAATTTTTTTTTAATGTTTGTTTATTTTTTAGAGAGGGACAGAGTGAGAGCAGGGGAGGGGCAGAGAGAGAGGGAGACAAAGAAGCTGAAGCAGGCTCCAGGCTCTGAGCTGTCAGCACAGAGCCTGACGCGGGGGTTGAACTCACGAACTGTGAGATCATGACCTGAGCCAAAGTAGGACACCCAACCAACTGAGCCACCCAGGCACCCCACTACATAATATACATTTCATATGAATACGGAAATAAATAGGCTTGTTGGGACTGGCCTGAAAACCCCACTATAATTGTGCTCCTGTGAGAAAATGCTGGAATAGAGTTGTCTCCCTCAGCATAAGTTCACGGTCCAGTCTAATGGTAAAAAACAAAACTCTAATGTCACACTGTGTGTCAATCTGTGAAACTGAGCCCCATGTCCGGCTCCATGCTGGGCAAGAAGACTGCTTAGGATTCTCCCTCTCTCTCTTCTCTGCTCATACACATTCTCTCTCTCAAAACAAAACAAAAATGAAACCCAATTCTCCCTCTAGTAACTATTTCTTCCTTTTCACAGCCAATCTTCTTCAAAGAATGTTCTATCCATACGCTATCAACACCCCATTTAAAAGCTTTAAAAATGTTCAACAGCTTTCAGGATAAACTTCAAGCTCATATTTGGCATTCACTAGGCCCATCCTGATCTGCCTCTCCCTCCCTCTCCAGCCTCACTTCTCACCTCTGTCTTCTGCATCTTTTACTCCAGGTATTCTGAAGTACTTTTCTGTTCCTAGATCAATAAGCCAATGATTAGAGGACAGCTAATCTCCTGCAAAAGGCAGAGTCAGAGAACT
This sequence comes from Prionailurus viverrinus, assembly GCF_022837055.1. Lineage (NCBI taxonomy): Eukaryota > Metazoa > Chordata > Mammalia > Carnivora > Felidae > Prionailurus > Prionailurus viverrinus. The sequence goes on along the minus strand of NC_062561.1, from coordinate 136,544,100 downwards.
AGCACTTCTGCAGTACTACCAGGTATGCAGTAAATGTTGAGGAAACATTTGCCAAGTGTGAACAGAGACCATTTGTAAGACAGGACTAACTGTATAGGTATGTGAGTATGTATACACACACTTAAACAATGATACGTACACGAGAGAAAAATCCATTTCAACAATGCTTACGCACACTTAAAAATATGACATAATATGCCCTTATAGATTAAATTTCCAGACTGGTGTCCTCTTTGGTTTTTTTTTTTTTTTAAGTTTATTTATTAATTTTGAGACAGAGCACATGCATATGAGAAAGCAGGGGAGCAGGAGAGGGAGGGAGAGAGAGAATCCCAAGCAATCTACTCAATGTGGACAAAGAGCCAGACTTGGGGCTCAAACCCATGAACTGCAAGATCACAACCTAAACTGAAGTCAAGAACTGGATGCTTAACTGACTGAGCTGCTAGGTGCCCCTGGCGTCCCCTTTTTTAAAAGGCATCTTCCTAAATATATGAGTAGAGCCAGTAATAAACTGTAATATACTGTAATAAACCCTAATAAACAAAAAATGAAATAAACCCTGATAAACACATTACACAATTTCAACAGCAATAGAGACAATCTTAATTCATCACCCCTTCCTCCATTAAACAAATCCCAACCCTCTCCTCTAACCTGTTAATACCTTCCATATGTATCACTAACATAAAAAGATTTTTGTCAAACCATAATCTCTACACATTTTACCACAATAAATTAAAAATAATTTTTTAATATCATCTAATACTTAACTTATGCTCAAATTTTCCTCTCTCAGAATCTGCTTTTTATTTATTTTAAATTTAAAAAAAATTTTTTTTAAGTAGGCTTCAGGCTCAGTGCAGAGCCTGAACCCATGACCCTGAGATCAACACTTGAGCTGAGATAAAGAACTGGACGTTTAACTGACTGAGCCACCCAGACACCTTAATATTTACTTAAAAAAAATTTTTTTTAAATGTTTATTCATTTGTGAAAGAGAGAGAGACAGAGATAGAGCATGAATTGGAGAGGGAGAGAGAGAGACACAGAATCTGAAGCAGGCTCCAGGCTCAGCTGTCAGCACAGAGACGTGGGGTTCAAACTCATGAACCATGAGATCATGACCTGAGCCAAAGCTGGACGTTCAAATGACTGAGCCATGGAGGCGCCCCAAAATATGCTTTTGAATTCTAAACGTAGGGTTATGTGGATTGCTCAATTGGTTAAGTGTCTGACTTTGGCTCCAGTCATAATCTCATGCTTTGAGAGTTCGAGCCCCACATCAGGCTCTCTGCTGTCAGCACAGAACCACTTAAGATCCTGTCTCCCTCTCTCTGCCCCTGCCCCACTCACTTTTCCTCTCTCTCTCAAAAATAAACAAACATTAAAAAAATTTTTAGACTCTAAATGTAAACACAAAGAAGCAATTCCTTTTTTTTAAATGTTTGAGGGAGAGAGACAGTGTGTGTGCAGGTGCTTGCACAGGTGTGCGTGCAGAAGACAGGCGGAGAGAGAGGGAGATAAAGGATCCAAAGCAGGTTCTACACTGTCAGTGAGTCTGATGTGAGGCTCAGACTCACGAACCTTGAGACCACGACCTGAGCCAAAGTCGGCACTTAACCAACTGGACCACCCAGGCACCCCCAAAGAAGCAACTCTACCAGTGTATCAGTTGGGTAACATAACTAAGGGGGGAAAAAAGGAACTAATCCAAATAACTTTCATAGTACTTATACTCTGTACTGTCATCTAAAGGCAATGATAATAATAAATACAGTACTAAGAAAACTTGAACTTTTTACTTAATATGTTGGTGTTGGTAGCTGTATAAATATAGCAATTTTGAAACCATTTTGAATCTATTGTAGGACTCAGCAAATGAGTACATATAGTTACAGCGATGTTTGGAGGAACCAGGGATTTGCCTGTGAGAGAAAGTTTGAGCCACCCAGGCGCCCCTATAACTTATTCTACTAAAATTATTTCTGAATACCTTATAGTCAAGCCAAATTTCTCTACTTAATATTGACACCATGCCTTATGAATTCCCATCAGTTTGTGCCAGTTTGCTGAAATACTACTCTTTCTTTAAGGTATGAATTAAGAGCCAAATTCTAAGTTCTATGGAGGCACCATGTCTGGCTTGTTGGTGCTATAGTCTCAGCACTGAGTACAGACGTGACACAGAAGTACTCAATAAATTTTGCTAAGGTTATATGTAATTATTGCATAATGTTAGCAAAAACCACTTTGTATTATGAATATGAGTACAAGTCTTTGCAGCTCTGTTAGAGGAAGACAGACCATTCCTTACTGCGCATCTCACAGTATCTTTTTTTCTTCCTTATCAGTAGTTAGTAGCTCATTACTGTGTACTATTCCATTTTAATAAATCTACTGCAATCTGTTTATCCTCCTAATGGACATTTGGATTTTTTCTGGTTTGGGGGTCATTATGGCATAAAGTGGCTACAGACATTTTTATCTAAGTCTCTTTGTAGGTATACGCACTCATTTCTCTTGGGTATAAACCTATAAGTAAAACTGCATCATAGGGAAGCTATATTTAATTACTGGAGACTAACAGAAGTTTTCCAGAGTGGCTATTCCATTTATACCCCTAACAACAATGGATGAGGGTTTCAGATGCTTCACACTGTCATCAGTACTTTTGGTACTGACAGTTTTTAAACTCTGAATAATTTTGGTAGATGTAGTAGTACTTCCTGGTTTTAATTGGTATTTTCCTGGTAAGCAATGAAGTTCCACATCTTTTCACAGACTCGTGTATCTTCTTTTGTGCCATTTCAACTTTTTAACCCATTTTAAAATTGAGCTATGTATTATGAACATGTATGGTTATACATTACGGATACCAACCAGTTCTTTGCCCAATGTTCTCCTAATCCTCATATTATCTTTAATTAGTTAATGCTTAATATCTACCTACTGAATGAGTAATAGAATCATTATGCAATGGGACCAAAGGCTAGGATCTAAGATTATCTTTCTGACTGAAACAACTTTAAGAAAAGGTCTTTTTAAGACATGTATTTGTACAAAGGGAAATGCATTTCTTATATCGAAGTTAAAAACCATACAGTACACTTCCAGAATTTAAAAGAGATTGTGTAAAACAGCCACAAAAGTGGAGGTTGTGTCCCTTTATATACCAACTTTACCTGTCCTATTTAAGTTAGCGACCACAACTGAAGAAGCAAATACAAAAGCTACCAGGAGTTAATTATTGATGTGTGGATTAACAAAGTTCCTCTAGCTACCAATACAAACTCAGGGCAAAACAAAAATAAAAACAAAAAACTTGGGTAATAACAAAACATGTATTACAAACAAATAATATATATTTCCCCCCCTCCAATTGTCCCCATCCAGCCTGTAACCAGACGCTCGGATTGGTGAGGGAGAATACGCCTGGGGTGAGGACTCCGCCCGCGGGGCCAGTTCTCTGGCCATTCCCAAGACCTTGAAGGGACACCGGGTCAGATGCACGGTTCGCTTCCTTCCACGCGCCGTTACCGCCTTCCTTCCGATTGGTTGATGCGGGACACCGCAGACAATACTAGACGCCGATTGGCCGAGACTATTGCCAGGGCAGCCTAGCCCACAGACTCCTCTAAGAGGGCTACTGAGGTCCTGGCAGGATACAGTCTGGGGACCGCGCAGCAGCTCTTTGCCTACGTGCTCACACAGCACTCCCGCGGCCTGACTCGAACCCTCGGCTTTGGTCTCCGGCTCATTGCCCGACTCATTGGGTTCTAGGTCCAATTTTCACACATATCCTCGGGCGGTGCCGCTGGCCCTACCCAGGGCCGCGGTCACCGCGCAGCCTCCGCCACCGCCTTTTCTTCCCAGCGCCTTTGCTACAATCAGCACCATCCCTACCGCCCACGGTGCGCAAAAGTGACCAAATTTCCTTACCTGAACGACCCTGCTGGCAGACGCCATCTTGCTGCCCATCATGACCCCGAGATGGGGCAGCTTCCGGGGCGCTTGCTAGCCGCAGAGATAACAGGAGACCACGGCAGCTGGGGGGCGGGGCCTGCCTGTGGCGTCATGGAGGAGGGGCGAGCGTGCGCTCGCGCCGGATCCTCCTCCACTGCGTAGCCAGCCCACGTTGGGCGCCGACCCGCCCCGCCTCAATTCACGCCTAGGAACTGCCCCACGTGCTTTCCATTGTTTTGTTTTGCCCGCGAAGGTTTGTGGTGTTGGGTTTGTTTTGCTCATCGGGTTATGAGTAAACTAGGGCCATTTCCTTTACAGATAGCCAGTTTCTATTTTAAGTGGAATCCAAAATTTAGCCTGAAACCAAATAGGTAATACAAAGTCATGTGGCATCCTAAAACTAACGAGTTCGTTAAACTTGGGAGTTAGTGGCAAGCTCAGAAAGAGTAGGCATTTCGAAGTCTATACAAGGCTACCTCTTACTCTCTGCCTTACTGGCGTTACTTGATACGGTCTTGTTTTCTCTGCCATTAGTCCTGATATTAAACTGCCGCCTGATTCCAGTATGAGAACTCAAAAGTTCATTTTTCTTTTTTAATTTTTTTTTTTGTTGTTTATTTTTCAGAGAGAGAGAGAGAGACAGAGTGTGAGCGGGGGAGGGGCAGAGAGAGAGGGAGTTAGACTCCAAAGCAGCTCCAGGTTCTGAGCTGCCAGCACAGATCCCCACCAGCTGTGGAGGGGTGGGCTTGAACCCACCAGCAGTGATACCATGACCTGAGCCAAAGTCAGACACTTAACTGACTAAACATAACTCTTCAATATCATTCCCTCAAAATTACATGAAATTTTGTGAACATTAATTTTTATGTTGTTATAATTTCTGATACACAATATGTTGTGGCCATTTAACATAATTTTGTAGGTAATGTAGCCATAAACGACTTCAAGCACAGTGATAAATTTGTTTTGATGACCTAGGTTGGCGGCTTCTGAATCTGGGAAGAGTTTTAAAAATACTTTACCAAGCGCCAAAATGGGCCCTTCTAATAAAATTTAAACTATGCTGAAACACTAGTTTCACCCATCCAACTGGTCAACATACACAATTTGGGTAACACATTCTGGGGCAGCTGTAGGGAAAGAGGCACTCACACACATCATTGGTGGGATCAAAAGATGGTATTTGAAAACTTACATACTGAATGACTCCAACTATATGACATTTTGGAAAAGGCAAAATTATGGAGACAGTAACAGGATAATTGATTGCCAGGGACAAATAGGCAGAGCACAATGGTTTTTAGGACAGTGAAACTCTTCTATGATACCATAATATAAGTATGTGTCATTATACATGTTAAAATCCATACAATGTACCACCTTTGAGGGATAATGACATGTTAATATAGGTTCAGTTGTAACAAACATACCAGGCTACAAGGAATGGTGTTAGTGGGTAAGGCTGTGAATGTGTAGGAGCAGTAAGTATATAGGAACTCTATTTTCTCTCAATTTTGCAGTGAACCTAAATCCAATAAAAATAAAAATAAAGCCTAGGCCAAAAAAAATTTGTTTTGGGGCACCTGGGTGGCTCAGTTGGTTACGCATCCATGTCTTGACTTTGGCTCAGGTCATGATCTCATGGTTTGTGAGATGGAGCCCTACATCAGGGTCTGCACTGACAGGGTGGAGCCTGCTTGGGATTCTCTCCCTCTCTCTCAAAACAAATAAACTTTATTTTAAAAAATTGTTGTAAGTCACCACTGATGAAACCAGATACTGTGTTCTTAAAGCTCAAAAGTGGTGACTATAGTAGGTAATACTGTATTGTGTAACTGAAATTTGCTAAGTAGAACTTCAAATGTTCTCACCAAAAAAAAAAAAAAAAAAAAGGTAAATATGTGGGGTAATGTGTTAACCCAACTGTGGGAATCTCTTCACGATGTATATCAAATCATGTTGTACACTTTAACCATCTTACAACTTTGCCAATGACCTCAATACAGGTAGAAAGCTCAAAAGCAGCAGAAGCTTAGATTTCTAGTACAGAGAGAAAAAGCAAGTTTCTATGTAAATATCTACATCAGATTCTCATTCTGAAGTCGTTTAAAAGACACAGACTTTCTGGGTTACTTTTATAAATAAACATTTTTCATTTTCCTTTATGACTGTGTTTAAGAAATGAATATGGACAAAGAAGTGCCATGATTTAGAGCCTTTATTAAAAAATAAACTTTCCAGGGGCACCTGGGTGGCTCTGTCAATTAAGCGTCGACTTCAGCTCGGGTCATTATCTCATGGTTTGTGGGTCCAAACCCCGCATTGGGCTCTGTGCTGACAGTTTGGGGCCTGGAGTCTGCTTCGGATTGTGTCTCCCTCTCTGCCCTCCCTGCTCATGTAAATGAATAAATTAAGTAAGTAAGTAAGTAAATAAATAAATAAATATAAACATTAAAAATTTTTATTTAAAAAAAGTTTTAAAAATAAACTTTCCAGGACACCTGGGTAGCTCAGTTGGTTGGGCATCCAACTTTGGCCGAGGTTGTGATCTCATGGCTCAGGGGTTCAAGGCTTGCGTCAGGCTGTGCACTAACAGCTCCGAGTCTGGAGTCTCCTTTAGATTCTATGTCTCCCTCCCTCTCTACTCCTCCCCCACTTGTGCTCTCTCTCAGAAATAAACATTAAAAAAATAAACTTTCCAATTCCTCACATACACAACAGTTTCCTGGGAATACTTGGTGACAAATTCAGAAAATGTCAAATGCAGTACAAATTATTGGTCACATTGGTATGGATTTTGTTTGGGGGAGTCAGGAAAATAATGACTTTTCTCTAATGTGGGCTCATTTATTTATTTATATTATTTTTTTAATGTTTGTTGATTTTTGGGAGACAGAGTGCAAGCGGGGGAGGGGCAGAGAGAGACATAGAATTCAAAGCAGGAGGTGGGGCTTGAACCCCAGGAAACATGAGATCCTGACCTGAGCTGAAGTTGAACACTTAACTGACTGAGCCACCCAGGCGCCCCCTACTGTGGATTCATTTCTAAGTGTTGACATTCATACTCCTTCACAGAATTCTCATCCAGCTCCCTTCTGGATTAATTCTAGGATGAAGATGATAAAGTAGTTAAAGTGAAGGGAGCAAATTGCCTTAACCCCCAAATCCTGTCTTCTCTTCCTACTGCCACTCGGTTTCTATCAGCCACCATCAGATCTGTAATCAGATCATTTGATTACTTACCCCATTCAGACTCTCTGATTTTTGTCTACACCCTCAATTCTATTATTTGACTATCTTCTTCCTTTTTTTTTTTTATGTTTATTTATCTTGAGAGAGAGAGAGAGAGAGAGAGAGAGAGAGAGTGAGTGTGAGCAGGGGAGGAGCAGAGAGAGAGGGAGACAGAGAATCCTAAGCAGGCCCCATGGCCTGCACGTGGAGCCAACATAGGGCTCAACCTCATGACTGCAAGATCACTACCTCAGCTGATATCAAGAATTGGATGCTCAACTGACTGAACCATCCAGGTCTCCCTTGATTATGTATGTTCTTAACGTTACTATCTCTGGGCCTTTGACTCCTTTCTTGTATGGTATACCCTGTTCCTGATACTGGCTGTAGATCTCTTAGGCAAAACCATGAATAACAGCCTTCTGATGTAATGCAATATGAAGTACCTAGTCACAACTGTAATTTTTCTTGATAAAAAAGTTTGAGAGACGCCTGGGTGGCTCAGTTGGTTAAGCATCCAACTTCAGCTCAGGTCATGATCTCATGGTCTGTGAGTTTGAGCCCCGCGTTGGGCTCTGTGCTGACAGCTCAGAGCCTGGAGCCTGCTTCAGATTCTGTGTCTTCCTCTCTCTCTGCCCCTCCCCTGCTCATGCTCTGTCTCTGTCTCAAAAATAAAAACATTAAAATTTTTTAAAAAAAAGTTTGAAACTACAAAAAAAATTGAAACTACATTTAGTAAAGCAGATCTAAGTTTTAGTTTAAAGGAATACAGAGGTCAAACAAGCTACATAAACTACTCGGAAGCAATCAGACAAATCTAATAGAAAATGGTCTGCAGGTCAACAGGTTTCTTTAAGTCAGTCGACTGTAAGAAAAATAGGGTGCCAGACATATAATCTCTTGCAGCTACTTGGTTCAATTATTAAGCCAGTGTAGAGGGAAAACAACCAGAGATAATATGTAAATCTATGGGCATAGCTTTGTTCCAATAAAACTTTATTTACAAAAACAGGCAGCTGGTAAGCCACAGTTTGCTGCTCTTTAACACGGATCAACCAACCAACCAAAACAACTATGACCACCACCAACCACATTTAAAATCTACATTAACAAAAGCACTGGGTACCTGGGTGGCTCAGTCGGTTAAGAGTCTGACTTCGGTTCAGGTCATGATCTAACACTTTGTGAGTACGAGCCCCCATTGGGCTCTGCTCAGACAGTGCAGAGCCTCCTTGGGACTCTCTGTCTCTCCCTCTCTCTGCTCCTACCCAACTTGCTCTCTCTCTCAAAATAAACAAACTTAAAAAAAAAAAAAACCACTGGTCCAAATTTAAAGACTGACAGATGTAAAAGTAAAATATTTAAATCCCCAACTGAGAAAGCTGTTCAGGACACTCTCTAATGCCCTCTTCACATATGGCCAATGTTAGTAATGCAAAGGGAGAACACAGCAAAGGGCAGAGTCAAGAAAGGAACTTCTTCCAGTGAGCAGCACAAAAGCCTAATCAAAACATGTTCCCTCTCCTTAGGAAGGAGCACCTCCTATCATTTGCCAAGCAGGATTTCAGAATCGCCAACCTTGTCCACTATTGTTTGCTGACTGCGAAACAAAAGAATTTGTCTTTTCAGTTTATAGATCTCCAGATCATGAAAAGTCACATCTGGACCTGATGGGAAAGACTATCAAGAGATCCTGAACTTGGAAACTGTTATGACTGGATGACGCTATTAACTTTATGTCCTTGGGCAATGTTGTGCCTTTTACATGCACAAGGAAAGTTAATATTTAAGACCAAGATGGCAGACTGTGGTAGACTGTACTCTTTCCAGCAGATACCCATTTTCTATCCCCAGCTCTGAAACCTAGCGCTCCCTTGCTGTGGGAGTATACTTTCCTGTCTCAGTGATGTCTGGCATGGTGAAGAGAGCCTTGGTGGAAATACCGTACACTTCTAAGTAGAAACTTTAAATGTGCTTCTGCAATTTTGCTTGGTCACATAAACCATGGAATGTTTCATATAGTGAATGCTCCTCATGTCATCTAAAGATCAAACTATGGACCTAAGAGCGTTATCAATGTTTGTTACAATTCAGCACTTCAGGAAAAACTGACTAATGAAATTTCTCTCTCAGAGTTGGACTTTGGAAGGGAACACACAGGATAATAAAATCCCAGGAAAATACAGAAAGTTTTTCAGATGATGATAAGTCTTTGTTTCAGGAAGGCATTTTCCAGAATAATGCTTTTCCATAAGAAAAATATAACTTGAGCCAAAATCGTCACTTAGCCAACTAAGCCACCCAGGTGCCCCTCAATTAGAGTTTTCAAAACATGGAATGGGGGTCACCTGGGTAGCTCAGTGGCTTGAGAGTCTGATTCTTGATTTCAGCTTGGGCCATGATCTTGTGGTTTGTGAGTTCCAGCCCTGCATCAGGCTCCATGCTGACATTGCAGAGCCTGCTTGGATTCTCTTTCTCTCTGCCCCTCCCCCACTCTTTCAAAAAACAAAACAAAACAAAACAAAAGGAATGAGATGCTATACAAGAGGCCAAGTTCTATTTTTTAGAAGTTTATTTACATGTTTTTTAGTAATCTTTACAACTACTGTGGGGCTTTAACTCATGACCCCAAGACCAAGAGCTGCATGCTCTACTAAGAGCCAGCCAGGTGCCCCAGCAAGTTTTATTTTTTAATAATACAAAGTAACATTTGCTCTTTTTATTATTTAACTTATAAAAGTAATGCATGATATAGAAATACAAAATTTTATAAAAAGTCACAATTGGGGGATGCCTGGGTGGCTCTGTCGGTTGAGCGTTTAACTTTGACCCAGGTCATGATCTCATGGCTCGTGAATTCGAGCCCCACATTGGAATCTGTGCTGACAGCTCAGAGCCTGGAACCTTCTTCAGATTCTGTGTCTCTCTCTCTCTCTGCCCCACCCCCACTCATTCTCTCTCTCATAAATAAACATTAAAACAAAACAAAACAAAACAAAACAAAGAGTCACACTTGGGGCTCCCAGGTGGCTCAGTAGTTTGAGCATCTGATTTTGGCTTACGTCATGATCTCACCATTTGTAGAATCAAGTCCCATGTTAGGCTCCATGCTGATACCAAGGAGCCTGCTTAGGATTCTCTCTCTCCCTCTCTTTCTCTGCCCCTCCCCTGCTTGCTTCTCTCTCAAAATAAATGAATGAACGGTTTTTTTTGTTTTGTTTTGTTTTATAAAAAGTCACAATTAGTCTACAACAACCACAACAGTTACACTCTGGATATTTTTTTGTTTTATTTTTCAAGGTTGAGGTGCTTTATTTGCATCTCTATTTAAAGATGTTGATGGGGTGTCGGGGACTTGGGGAGATGTTGGTCACAGGGCACAAACATGCAGTTAGAAGATGGGTAAGGTTTTGGAAATCTGACGCACAGCATTAGTGGGTGGTTATAGTGGTTACAATTAACAATATTGTATTACATACTTCAAAGTTGCTAAGAGACTAGATCTTAAATGTTCTCACCACAGAAAAAAGAAATAATTATGTAACACGATGAAGATGTTAGCTAATGCCATGGTGGTCAAATCAGCCCCCTGTACACCTTCAACTTACACAATGTTGTCAATTTTATCTGTGTATTAAAAAAAAGAGAGAGAGAAAAAAGAATCTGTGGGGAGATAAATATAAAATGAGATTTATCTGAATAAAATACAACTTAGAGTTGGAAAAAAACACAAGAAGTGGATATCATTTTCTAATATTTCTAATATTTTAGTTGACTGACAGATGCACAGAAGTATTCCAAATGATGGTGGTCGGGAGGATGGGCTAAATGGGTGATAAGTATTAAAGTGGACACTTGTGATGAACATTGGATGTTGTATGTAAATGACAAATCACTAAATTTTACTCCTGAAATTAATATTACACTGTGTGTTAACAAACTAGAATTTAAATAAAAACTTGAAACTGCAGATAGAAAGACATACAGAAAGAACGAAAGAACGAAAGAATGAAAGAAAGAAAGAAAGAAAGAAAGAAAGAAAGAAAGAAAGAAAGAAATTCCAAATGACAGTTGGGATTGCCAGGAATGTTGTAAAAAAATGTCTACATTCAGTGGAAAGCCAGATGAGATGTCTTTTGGGAGGGAACTTTGCAAGACTAAAATCTTCAGATTCTTTTGGAGTATGCCAGTCACTTTAATTATCATATTTAAAACAATAGATTCCGTATTATAGTGTTAAGTTACAAACAATTTGCAGTATTAGAATAGTTCCAAACACACTAAAAAAAATTACTTGAAATATGCTATTTAAATGATATATGAAAGATAGAAACAAAAAATAATAAAACAGAAATTCTTATTTGATCATGGTGAGATTCTTCTCAAGCTGTAGAACAATTTCCTTAAAGGCAGAATCCTCTGCCCAGTTGGCTTTACTTCCTAAAATGAGGTTCTGTAATTAAAAAAAAAAATAGAAGAAAATTTTTACATTAAATTTTAAGTACTTTTGAAAATTTAACAAGCTTTTTAAAATTTTTTTTTTTTTTCAACGTTTATTTATTTTTGGGACAGAGAGAGACAGAGCATGAACGGGGGAGGGGCAGAGAGAGAGGGAGACACAGAATCGGAAACAGGCTCCAGGCTCCGAGCCATTATCAGCCCAGAGCCCGACGCGGGGCTCGAACTCAAGGACCGCGAGATCGTGACCTGGCTGAAGTCGGACGCTTAACCGACTGCGCCACCCAGGCGCCCCTAACAAGCTTTTTAAAAATCTGCTTTCAACGATGTTTTGAAATATCTACCAAACTAGGTGTCAGCATTTACTCTATGAAAAAAATACATTCTTGTATATTAATTTCCACTTTAAGTAAGACTTCGGCCTTGATCCCCATAATGCTAAGGAATATTTACAATGTTTATAACAATTTTTTCTGCTTCATCAGTTTTGTGGATAGTTTTTACCTGCTAAGGAGTTTTACAATGGTATTCTAGATTAAAGGAAAAAGACTGCAGCTCCGATTCAGAGTCATTTTGCACTTCTACGGTGAAAAATAGCTTAAGCATAAACTGTTATGCCCTATTTATTATTTTAAAACTATGGCTCAATGATAGCAAGTTACTAATTGAAATCCTGTTAAAACAGATTTTAGAATATAAATGTTATATTGTTTTGTACAAAATTATAAAATTTGGTCTATCTATAGTATTTTCTTGCTCTTGGGCTAGTGTTTATAAATCCAATTAAATTACAAAGGCAAGTGGAAGTAAGCATTCAAATAGAAGTAAACCCATTAGGGGCAGGAGCTCCTAAGGTAGCCACAACTATGTTCTGCTTAACAAAGCAATGATTTCATTAAATAAGACTTAATTAAGAGTATATGAATAAAACTTTAGAAAAGCAAAATAACAGAAGACTCAATGTAGTAGAAGGGAACATGTACCCAAAAAAATTAAAATAATCCTGTCCTTATAATGCAATCCTCCACTTGAGGATAGCCTAGGGGACTTCCTTAACTCCTAATCAAGTAACCCACTGTTACTAAAACGTAGGTTTAAGACCTGAGGACAAATTTCTTATGCTCAGATACAAGAACTCATATTCTACAAGGATATGCTTTACACATAATAAGCATTTGCTTTGACACATAATAGGCAGTTAATAAAGGAACACATAAAATTTAAGAGGTGAAAAAAGTTTTTAATAGGTGACATGATAATAACTACCAACACTTACTGAGAATTTAATTTGGCCAGACATTATACTAAACAGATTAACATGAATTATCTTCTTCAGTTTTCACAACCTCTCTTTCTAAACAGGGAAACTGATGTTTAAAAAACCTTAAATTATTTGTTCAAGGTCCAGAACTATTAAACTGCAGTCAGTATCGTAATTCTAGATTCCCATCACCCCCATCCATGTTTTCCCCATTCTCCCTAGTTCAAGTCTAATGGTCTCCACCATTATACCATTCTGCCTTCACGGAGCTGCTAAAATCATTCCACTTATAAGTGCCTAAGATTAAACATAATAAAAAAATCAAAGCCTTAAATATTAAATACACATAAATTCCAAATATATGTAAGCAGACTAGTATACAGTATTACATTCATGATTTTTTCAGGGTCAAAGACTAACTGAAAGCAAATCTGAAAATAAGAGAAACAATCATTTTTAAAAAGTTCTTTACCTCCTTTCCTAATTTATATAAATGTTACCTGGAACACATGTTGAATCACTGTAGTAACTTGTATCTCCGTCTGTAGGTTTTGTTGTACGGTCTTTATCTTGTCTGAATTTTCCATAATGGCCAAATCATCTTTCTGTTTGCTCTTTTCAGTCTGTATTTCTAAAAGCTTACTTTCTGAAGCTTGTTTTAATTCTATTAGGTTAAAAATAAAAACAAAAAAACACTACATATAACAACTACAAACAAGAATACTGAAAAACTGTGAAGCAGAACAGTTCCTGTCTATTTCAGTCAAAAGAAAATATGTAATAAGCATCATTTTAGGGTGCAAAGTTCCATTTTGATCTGAAAATGACTTTTGTGGTACAAAATACCAATATTTTAATTTTACACTTAGCAATGTCCTCCATGAAATGTTTACAGTATGTATGTATGACAACGATGGCTGTCTACATATATTTGAAGGGGCATCATGTTAAGTGGACTTATACCGGGCTGCCAAAAGAATAGACAGAGATATACATAAGGAAATATTTTTTCCTCCTTTATTTACATAAATGACATATCAACAAGATAAATTTTCACCGAAAAGATTCTCTTCTCCAGAGATAAAAATATCAGCAACCTTTTAGTGTAGTTCCTGAAATGTTCTAAGAATTAAACGATTTGAAAACATAAATGGGTGTGTCCCAGGAGCTTGGTTCCTTGACATTAATGGATCAAAAGTAGGTTGGGATCAATGGAAAAAACATTAAACATCCAAAAGATGATTAGATCAGATGACCAAGACTACTTCTAACCCTGAGATTACTTACAAACAGGCAAATTTGTGTGATATTTAAAAATAAATTATGCCTATACTATTAAGTAAAAAAGGCAGTTTACAACATAGAATAAAATGAGGCCAACTTTGATAAGAAATAAGCACTGAAGATGATTATCTCTTGATAGTTTACTTTTCCTAAGTATACTTTTCTGTTTCTAAATTCTGAAAATGTGTATTACTTTTGAAATAAACATTTCAATAACTTTAATACAAAAAGCCATCTCATTCATGTTCATTAAGTTAAAAAGCTGTAGAATCATATGTATCAACCGATCATTTAAAATAATGTATATGTATATTAAAAAATTATGTACATATTAATATGTTTATATGAGCAGGGAAAAATGCTGGAATGATATATGCTTAACTGTGGTCACATAGGAAGGAGGTTATGAATTTCACACTATACTTTTCCGTATCATTTTTTTTTCACTGAGAATGTATTAATTTTGTGATTTAATGGTCTAAAACAAACAAAAAAAATCAAGCTAAATACACTTTAATACTACTTTTATTTATTTATTTTTTAAGTTTATTTCAATTTATTTATTTTGAGAGATACGGTGTGAAGTAGGTAGAGAGAGAGAGAGAGAGAGAGAGAGAGAGAGAGAATCCCAAGCAGGCTCTGTACTGTCAGTACAGAGCCCGAGACAGGGCTTGAACTCATGAAACCGTGAGATCATGACCTGAGATCATGACCAAGAGTCAGATGCTTAACCAGCTGAGCCACCCAGATGCCCCTGACTACTACTTTTAAAAATGCCATGTGTAGGGGCACCCGAGTGGCTCAATTGGTTGAGCATCCAACTTCAGGGCAGGTCATGGTCTCGAGGTTCCTAAGTTCGAGCCCCATGTCGAGTTCCGCATGGACAGATCAGAGCCTGGAGCCTGCTTTGGATTCTCTGACTCCATCTCTTTTCTGCCCCTCTCTCCCGGACTTGCACGCGCTCTCTCTTTCTCAAAAGTAAACTAAAAAATTTTTTTAAAAATGCCATGTGTAAAATTATGAGAAAATTTGAAAGCTAAGAAATTTCTCAATGGCTGAGATAACTGGCCTTATCAATCTCCATAGTAAGTGAAAATGTTTTCTACAAGAAAACAAAACGAAAGGCAAAACAAACTGTTCTACATACGTAATCTCTTCTTTCTAACATCAAGCAGTTTTTCCTCCAAATCCCAAGATTCCTGTTATTAGAAATAAAGATTAAGGCACATTACCTAAGAACAAACCTGTAACACTTACATCATTGAATTTTATCTATTAGTTCTCCTTTTCCAAACCTCTATCTAGCTCTCTGATCCCTTTATTTCCATACAAAAAAGAGACAAAGGACAGCAGCTTAAATTACAAGTAGATAATTAGCCACAATGTCAGAAATAACTGAGTTATGAAAAAGAGGAAACTTCAGGACTGTGAATTCCAATCATACCAGTAACCTCTGGGAAATCCTATATAATGATACACAATACAGTTGCCAGCATCAAGTTACTGAAATCATGAGAATGTGTAAAGAGCCCAAAGTGCAGTTACCTGCTGTGACTTCATGATTAATTTGTTTAGCTTTAATATGTGTTTCATGTTATCGATGAGCACACTGAAAAGGAATAAAAAATATGACTTGTTAACCTTAATTAAAAATAAAAAAATCTCATTAATGAACACACATCGATTACTGTCTATTTCCTTTCATGGAATTTACTGTATACTTTAATAGAAAGTCATCATTTAACAAAATAAACTGGAGAAGTTTGATGTAAACTAAATTTGTATTTAAAATTAAAGATGCAGGGGCGCCTGGGTGGCTCAGTTGGGTCAGGTGTCCAACTCTTGATTTTGGCTCAGGTCATGATCCCGTAGTTCATGGGTTTGAGCCCCATGTCGGGTTCCATGCTGGGTTTGGAGCCTGCTTGGAATTTTCTCCCTCCCTCCCTCCCTTCCTCCCTCTCTCTCTCTACCCCTCTGTCCCTCCTCCTCCCAGGGCCTCCCTAGCGGTCTCCGCCCTCCTCCCCCCCCCCCCCCGCAGCAACCCCCCACTGCTCACTCTCTCTCAAAATAAGTAAACTAAAAAAAATTACAGATGCAAAAAAAATAATAAAAACAATAAAATTAGAGATGCATTTCCCTAGAAAAATCTGTAATCACAGACAAAAAAATATTAAATTTAAGCATGTATGAATGTTTCTAAAAATCTATTTTGGAGAAAAAGCCCTAATAACTTGCTAATAAGCTGCTTTAAAATAAATACATTTTATTTTTTAGAGCAGTTTTAGGCTGATAGCAAAACTGAAGGAAGGGACCCATTTGCCCCTGCAATGACACAAGCACAGCCTCCTTGACGATCAACATCCCCCAGGATAAAGAAAGATCTATTCATCACAAATGAATCTACATTTAACACATCATTATCATCCAAAGCACAGTTTACATTATGGTTCACTCTTGGTACTATACATTCTATGGATTTGACAAATGTACAAAGACATGTATCTATCATTATAGCATCAACAAGAATAATTTCACTGAATAAGCTGTGTTTTTACCCTCATGTCTTCAACAAAAACCTGTGTTAGGCACCAGGAATGTAAAGTAGAATAAAACACAGAGAGGAAAAAAATCTGTTGAAAGAGATAAATAAATCCACAACTATAGCACAGTGCCACTACAACCAGCAATAAATATGAACTGCTGAGAGTTAAGCACAGAGTACAAGGGAAACCCTGGAATCTTAAAGGACATGAAATAATTACCTAGATCAACTAGTTTGGTATGGCTGGAGCCAAAGGGTGTAATGTAAGACTGGGTAAGAACAATGGTTCTTATACTTCAAAGTGCCACAGTCCTTTGTGGATCACCAGATCACCCCCACCACCCTCATTTATCTTCAGAGACTGAGTCAAAAGGTTTGGAATGGGACCAGGAATGTGATCTCTGTGATAATACTAATTGTTCTGATAAACAGCCAGGCATTTGAGAACACTGCAGAAGGAGTTTGTTAAGGAGGCTGAAAATGGGAATCTTTGCAGAGACCTGGGAAAGCTAAACTCATTTTCTACTAATTATAGCTATACTGGTTTGTAAACTTCAAAACATGCTAAAGGCACTATCAGCCTACTTGGTCTTTCTGTCCTCTTTGGGTGTCAATATGTCCTGTACCTCTTTAACTCAAGAATGTTTAAAGCTCTCCTTTCAAGGAGGGCCTAAATTCAGATTTTAGGATTTATGGAATCCTGGAGTTAAAGGGAATATGGGAGAATGCATTACCAGTCTGAACTAAGACACCCAAAAAGGGGAAGTGCTCAAATGCATCCAGCACTTTTATGGTGCTAATGGTAGGGGATCTTTTATCACAAGATTTTTAGAACAGGTAAGGCCTCTAAGACCAGACACATAGGACAAGATCATAGAGAACCTTGACCGCCAAAGTTTTTATTTTATATTCCTTCGCAAATAGTTTAACACATACAAACTCATTTCTGCCAATGAAAAATGAGGCATATAATTCCTATCTCATCGGGTTACTGGATTAAATGACATTAACCCTGTTCCTGTTTTACAGTAAACACTGAACAAAAATAAACTTTCAAAACCTTCCTTCAAATTTTCAGATTTTCTGGCTAAAAATCTCCATTGCTTCTTAGGGCTGCAATACAAACAAAATATTGGCAGGACTATAAAAAGTATAATGCTGAAGAGGGTGCACAAAACTTCCATCACTTTTCTTATTCCTCAGATACAGGTGGTTGGCATTGATGGTAAATTAAAAAAATGTCCACAAAACTGGGGTGCCTAGGTGGCTCAGTCAGTTAAGCAACCAACTTCAGCTCAGGTCATCGTTTGTGAGTTCGAGCCCCATATTGGGCTGTCTGCTGTCAGCACAGAGCCCGAGTTGGATCCTCTGCCTCCCTCTCTCTCTGCACCATGCCCCTCCTGCTCATGCTGTCGCTCTCTTTCTCTCCTTCAAAAATAAATAAAATCATTAAAAAAAATTTTTTTCCACAAAAATAAAGTCATTATGCCAATATCCCTTCTTATTCTCATCCTTAACAAATCCAGAAGAAAAAACAAACGTACCTAGTCTGGGGGTTAATTTTCTCCAGGTTTTTTTTAAGTGCAGCCGAAAGTTGCATCCTATAATGCAAGGGAAAAAAGCTTGCATTATAAAACATGGATAACATTTGTGGTACATTGAAAAGAAAAAAATTAAATATTACAAGTTAAAGATTGATTTCCTTAAATGTAACCTAAACCAAAGTAGTTTTTAATACACTACTGTAAGGGAAATACTTTGACAAATAAGTTACAGAAATGAAAATGACAAGATGGCTAGGGCTGTGCACTACTATGCTGAGGGGCTGATGACACTTGAAATCAGCCTGAGGTTTGCTCTCCCAGCCATTCACCTTGGCAAAGGGCCAGCAGGAAGCATTAAGCATTAACACAGAGATTAGCACAGGCCTGAAATGGAGAAAGGGAATATAAAGCCATACTTGAACGTAAACTTTAAAATACACCTATATACAAACAAACTCCATAAATTATTTTTAAATTCAATAATTCAAAATTATTTATTTAATAAATAAATAATAATGAAAATGCAATCAACTTAGCAATATTTAGGTCATTTCCTCACGTATGTCACACAAAAAAATTTGACTCATTAAAATAAGATCTCTTAATAGTTCTGAAGTCATCTTGAAAAATATGATCTAGGGCACATGGCTGGCTCAGTGGGCAGAGTATGCACTCTTGAATTGGGGTCATGAATGCAAGTCCCATGTAGGGCATAGAGCTTACTTAAAATTAACTAATTAATTAAAAAAAAAAAAAAATATATATATATATATATAATCTATACAATGAGCCAGTTTGAGAAGAGGGAAAAATGTTCACTTCTGGAAATGATTAAGAGGACTTTAACTACTTTTCAATTAAATGTATAAGAAATTCATCTGGGAAGGCCACAAATCTAAGGAAACAATTTAAAGTCATTCATTTAAGTGGAATTATTAATTCAGATCACAAATCTATAAGATAGCTTATTTACCTTATTCATAGCTGTATACCAACACCTACTATAAAGCTTAAGACACAGAAAGCACTCAAATATTTGTTGAATGAATTTTAAAACATGAATGAATGAATGAATGAATGAATTTTCATATAGGCAAACCTATATGAAAAATATACTTAGGAGCGCCTGGGTGGCTCAGGTAAGCATACAACTCTTGATTTTTGGCTCAGGTCATGATCTCACAGTTTGTGAGTTTGAGCCCCACTTCAGGCTCTGTGCTGTCAGAGGCGCTGCTTAGGGATTCTCAGTCTATTCTCTGCCCTACCCCACTCATGTTCTTTCTCTCAAAAAAATAAACATTAATAGTTAACCGCAGTAATGGAATCTAATAATCCTTTGAAACATTGAATGGGATTTAAACTCACCCTTCTACTTCCTTGTCTGATATTTCCTTATTAACTGAATCTTATATAACTACTTCTAATGAAGGTATTAATGAATGATGTTAACTTTTCTCTCAGGGCTCAAAATTTGTGTGACCATTATCTGATGATCATTTCACTTGATTAATCATTTAGACTAGTTAAAATATTAACTCTACCTCAAATCATACCGATTTTGCATTCAGTTCATGATGTTTATACCAAAAATTTAATAATTACCTGTGTAATGCAAGCCTTTTTATTTCAAAAGCAGTTTTCACCTCTTCAATTTCATTTTCCAGGTCTTCAATTTTACTATCAAAGAAGCATGAACAAAAGAATTTCAGCAATATAAAAAAAAAAAATTCCCCATTAGAATAAATATATAAAGCAAACCTTTTAAAAAGTAAAATGACTCTCTCTTGATAAAAATATTCTACAGACCCCCACATTGATGCATTTATAGATTTGGTAAACAGATACCTCTGAGATACTTTACTAATTATGTTGTAAGGGGGAATGCCAAAAGTGCTAATGGGATCACTAATGTAACGTAAGAACATACCGTATATCAACAACTTCTCAGTACATGCATGAAAAATTACTTGGAAAAATAAAGAAAAGGAAAAAGAAGACAATGGTGTAAGATGGGTAATAGTATCAAATCTTAGTAAAAAACACAAAATTGAGGGGCACCTGGGTAGCTCCGTCGGTTAAGCCTCCAACTCTTGGTTTCAGCTCAGGTCCTGATCTCACAGGTTGCAGGATCCAGTCCCACATCAGGCTCCATGCTGACAGCATGGAGCCTGAGTGGAATTCTCTCTCTCTCCCTTTCACTCTCTCTGCCCCTCCCCTGCTTGCACTCTCCCTCTCTCTCAAAATAAATAAATAAAAATTAAACACACACACACACACACACACACACACACACACACACAATTTAAAAATATGACATACGCTTCAATTTGCTTATCTTGCATGATTTGTTCTGGAGTTTTTTCTTCACCTACAAATAAATAATTTTTTGAAGTTAGTAACAGTTTAGAAGAGTGCTGTCCAGGGACATCTGGTGGTTCAGTTGGTTAAGCATCTGACTCTTGATTTAGGCTCAATTCATGATCCCAGGGTCTGGGATCAAACCCTGCATTGAGCTCCATCCACCTTGAGCATGGAGCCTGCTTGGGATTTTCTCTCTCTCTGCCCCACTCCTCTGCTTGCATTCTCTCTAAACAAATGAACAAACAAAAAGATTCTCTCTCTCTCTCTCTCCCTCTGCCCCTCTCCCTTCTTCTTCTTCAAAAAAAGTGCTGTCCAACAGAAATATAATGGAAGCCAGAGGCTCGAACCAAACATTTAATTTTTTTTTTAAAGTAGGCTCCATGCTAAAATAGAACTACCATACAACTCACAGGTATTTATCCAAGGGATACAGGTATGCTGTTTCGAAGGGGCACATGCACCCTAATTTTTATAGCAGAGCAATCAACAATAGCCAAAGTATGGAAAGAGCCCAATGTCCATCGATGGATGAATGGATAAAGAAGATGTGGCATACATATATACATGTATATATACACATACATACAATGGAGTATTACTTGGCAATCAAAAAGAATGAAATCTTGACATTCTCAAGTAGGTGGATGGAACTAGAGGGTATTATACCGAAGAAATTAGTCAAAGAAAGAAAGAAAAATATCGTATGACTTCACTCATATGAGGATTTTAAGATACAAAACAGATGACCATAAGGGAAGGGAATAAACAATAATAAAAAACAGGGAGGGGGACACAAACATAAGAGACTCTTAAATATGGAGAACAGAGGGTTACTGAAGGGGTTGTGGGAAGGGGGGGGATGGCCTAAATAGGTAAGGAACATTAAAGAATCTACTCCTGAAATCATTGTTGCACTATATGCTAACTTGGATGTAAATTTAAAAAATAAATAAAAATTAAAAAAAAAAAAAAAAGTAGGCTCCATGCTGGGCATGGACTTGAACTCATGAACATGAAGCTTGAACTCATGACCCTGAGATCAGGACCTAATTTGAGATCAAGAGTCAGATGCTTAACTGACTGAGCCACCCAGGTGCCCCCCAAAAACTTATTCTTTTACCACCCTCCCAATTTCCCTAAATTTAATTTTAAATTTCTCATTTCCATGTTACAAATCAAGTAAAAATATTTCAGTATAACTTATTTAAACCCAATAGGTCTAAAATATTAGCATTTTAACATGTAATTAATTTAAAATTAATAATGAAATATTTTACAATTTTTTTTCTGTATTTTACATTTATAGTTCCTCCCAAGGACTAATCACATTTCAAGTGCTCAATAGTCACATGGACTAGCGGTTACCATATGGAAGAGGCCGGTTTTAGAATAATGGAGAAAAAAAAGGAGTAAAATATTAACATGAGCAATGCAATATCAAAAAAATCATCTCTATGTCTGTTAGCAACAAACAACTAGAAATTAAAAGATAAAATTACGTTGCAAAATTTTTTTCAAAAACATGAAATATTTAAGGATAAATTTAACAAAATATGTACATGAGCTCTACAATGAACACTTTAAAATAATGAAAAGATACATTATGTATAGGTATTAGAAGAATCAATACAGCTAATACAATTTCCCCAGTATGATCTATAGAGCCCAATCAAATCCCAAACAAAATTCTAATACTTTTTTTTTTCTGTAGAAATTGTTAAGCTGGGGATGCCTGGGTGGTTCAGTTGGTTAAGCATCTGACTCTTGGTTTTGGCTTGGTTCAGGATGCATCAGGCTCTGCACTAACAGTATGGAGTCTGCTTGGGATTCTCTCTCTATCCCTGTCTCTCCCCCTCCCCAGCTCACAATCTTTTTCTCGCAAAACAAATAAACCTCAAAAAAAACAAAGAAAGAAAATGACAAGCTGATTTTAAAATGCATACAGAGGGGTGCCTGGGTGGTTCTGTCAGTTGAGCCTCCAACTTCAGCTCAGGTCATGATCTCATGGTTTGTGAGTTCAAGCCCCACGTCGGGCTCTGTGCTGACAGCTTGGAGACTGGAGCCTGCTTCGGATTCTGTGTCTACCTCTCTCTCTGCTCCTCCCCTGCTTGCACTCTGTCTCCCTCTCAAAAATAAATAAAAACTTTTTTTTTAAATGCATAGAGAAACACAAAGGACCTAGAATAGTCAAACCAATATTGATAAAGAAGAACAACACTAGAAGTCTTACAGTAGTGATATCAAGATTTACTATAAAGCCACAGTAATGAAGATACTGTGGCATTATTGTAAGCATAGACAAATACCTCAAGGGAACAGAGAAAAGAACCCCAAAATAAACCTACACATAAATAATGGAGAAAGGAAAGTCTTTGAGCAAACGGGGCTAGAAAAACTAGATTTCTGTAGGGGGAAGAAAAATGAATCTTGATTCTTAGCTCACACTAAACAAAAAAAATTAATTCAAAAAGGACCACAGAACTGAATGTTAAATCTAAAACCCAAAGCCTCATAGAACAAAACAAAGGAGAAAATCTTTATGACCTTGGAGTGGTCACAGATTCTTAGGACTTAAAATCATATACCACAAAAGACCAAATAACTTGATAAAAAGCACTGCATCAAATTAATGCCTTTGGTTCCTCAAAAGATAGTTAAAAAACAAGGCAAGCAACAAACTGGGAGAAAATACTTGCTAGTTATATACATAGATACAGAGATTCCTAGATATAAATCTATATGTATAGGTAGATACATGAAAAGAAAACCTGCATTTATAAACAAAGAATGCAAATCCAATAACACTAATAATACAATTAAAGGGGGTGCCAGAGTGGCTCAGTCAGTTAAGTGTCTGACTCTGGCTCAGGTCATGACCTCGTGGTTCATAAGATCGAGCCTCATGTCCAGGCTCTGCGCTGACAATGCAGAGCCTGGTTGGGATTCACTCTCCCTCTCTGCCCCTCCCCTGCTCGCACTCTCTCTCTCTCTCAAAATAAATAAACAAAAAATATATTTTTAGAAAGCCTGGAATATCAGACAATACACGAGAACTACCTTCAGATCTATGGACCTATAAAACAAATTGAGCAGAGTCTGAAAAGTTCCTAAGTTCAATCATGTATTCAGGTGAAGTAAGATATCTATGTGGCCCCTCAGGTTTTCCACAATTCTTTTTTTTTTTTCTTAAAATTTTTCAAGTTTAGGGGCGCCTAGGTGGCGCAGTCGGTTAAGCGTCCGACTTCAGCCAGGTCACGATCTCGCGGTCCATGAGTTCGAGCCCCGCGTCAGGCTCTGGGCTGATGGCACAGAGCCTGGAGCCTGTTTCCGATTCTGTGTCTCCCTCTCTCTCTGCCCCTCCCCCGTTCATGCTCTGTCTCTCTCTGTCCCAAAAATAAATAAAAGATAACTTTAAATCTGTTCAATGTTTAGAATTGAAAATTTGTCATTCATGTCTTTAAGCTGATCTCCCTTCTGCCTCTCATCTCTATATTCCAGTGTTTCTCAAAGTATAGATCTTAGATCACTTGCTTAACAATCATCTCATCTGCTAATTTAATCTCCAAGTTGTTGATGGTAGCAAGTTCTAGGACTCCTTCCCACAGGAATTTCCCAATTCTCTGATCAACAGAATTTAATTGTCCGGCATTGTTATTTACTTTTTAAAATCGATTTCCTGAACCCGTAACAAGTTCCTGAGGGCTGGGGCAAGCTTGTTTTTTGCCTTCTTACATAGTATACCACTATATTATGCTGCCACTCCTGTTCCTATAATAAATGAGTTTTTGTAAAGTTGATATTCTTTTCTCTAGGATACTATTCATCATCAAGCTCACAAAATCTTATTTGAAAATGAAAATACTTACTCGCATCAAGCATTGACTTATATTCCAAGAGTTGCTGTTTAGTTTGTGCTCTCAGCCTAAAAACAGATAAAGAGAAGAGAAAGTAATATATGTGTGTGTGTATTTTTTTTTTTAATTAAGTAAACTCTACTCCCAATATGGAGTTTGAACTCATGACCACTAGATCAAGAATCACATGCTCTATTGACTGAGCTAGCCAGGTGCCCCAGATGGTCATATATTTACTGAGGTTTTATTCATTAATATAGGATAAACCAACTCATTTTTTTCCAGAAGTTTATGCATTTAATGAATGTAAATAAACTCAGCAATAAGTCTTCTAGTTTTGCCTGATTTATTTAAAGTGGGCCTAAAGAGGGGTACCTGGATGGCTCAGTCAGTTAAGTGTCCAACTCTTGATCTCGGGGTCATGAGTTCAAACCCCATGTTGGGTTCCATGCTGGGCACGAAGCTTACTTAAGTAAAAAATAGGGGCACCTGGGTGGCTCAGTCAGTTAAACCTCAACTTGGGCTCAGGTGATGATCTCATAGCTCATGGGTTCAAGCCCTGCATTGGGCTCTGTGCTGACAGCTCAAAGCCTGGAGCATGTTTCAGATTCTGTGTCTCCTTCTCTCTCTGCCCATCCCCTGCTCACACTCTGTCTCTCTTTCTCTCTTTCAAAAATAAATATTTAAAAAGTTTGTTAAAAATTAAAAAAAAAAAGAAAAAGAAAAATATAATAAAGTGGGCACAAAGAGTTCCGGTTCAAGATGACAACATAGAAAAACTGAACTCAACTCCTCCACAGAACACACCAAATTACATCTATTTTTAAAAAAAATTTTTAATATTTATTTTTGAGAGAGAGACAGACAGAGCATAAATGGGGGAGGGGCAGAGAAAGGGAGACATGGAATGTGAAGCAGGCTCCAGGCTCTGAGCTGTCAGCACAGAGCCCGACACAGGGCTCAAACTCATGAACTGTGAGATCATGACCTGAGCTGAAGTTGGACACTTAACTGACTGAGCCACCCAGGTACCCCATCAAGTTACATCCATTAAATGCCCTATTCCTCTTGAAGAACTAAGGGGTGAGTGAACAGCTACTGAATAAACCAACAATAAAGAGAACAAAAAAACAGCAGGAAGAGAGATGGACACGTGCTACGATTTGGAAGAGAAACTAGCATACATAGCTCCAGCTCCAGCCGGCAAAAGTCACCAACCACACAGTCTGCACTGGGGACACCATACACAAGTGCACCCCTTCAAGTTTAGGAGAAGTAGCTTATTTGCCTAATCCATAGAAACACAAAAAATCAAGCAAAATGGGGAAACAGAGGAATATGCTCCAAAAGGAAAAATAACTCAATGAAACAAATAAACAATATGCCTGAAAAAGAATTTATTTATTTTTTTATATGAAATTTATTGACAAATTGGTTTCCATACAACACCCAGTGCTCATCCCAAAAGGTGCCCTCCTCAATACCCATCACCCACCCTCCCCTCCCTCCCACCCCCCCATCAACCCTCAGTTCTCAGTTTTTAACAGTCTCTTATGCTTTGGCTGTCTCCCACTCTAACCTCTTTTTTTTTTTTTTTTTTTTTCCTTCCCCTCCTCCATGGGTTTCTGTTGAGTTTCTCAGGATCCACATAAGAGTGAAACCATATGGTATCTGTCTTTCTCTGTATGGCTTATTTCACTTAGCATCACACTCTCCAGTTCCATCCACGTTGCTACAAAAGGCCATATTTCATTTTTTCTCATTGCCACGTAGTACTCCATTGTGTATATAAACCACAATTTCTTTATCCATTCATCAGTTGATGGACATTTAGGCTCTTTCCATAATTTGGCTATTGTTGAGAGTGCTACTATGAACATTGGGGTACAAGTGGCCCTATGCATCAGTACTCCTGTATCCCTTGGATAAATTCCTAGCAGTGCTATTGCTGGGTCATAGGGTAGGTCTATTTTTAATTTTCTGAGGAACCTCCACACTGCTTTCCAGAGCGGCTGCACCAATTTGCATTCCCACCAACAGTGCAAGAGGGTTCCCGTTTCTCCACATCCTCTCCAACATCTATAGTCTCCTGATTTGTTCATTTTGGTCACTCTGACTGGCGTGAGGTGATACCTGAGTGTGGTTTTGATTTGTATTTCCCTGATAAGGAGCGACGCTGAACATCTTTTCATGTGCCTGTTGGCCATCCGGATGTCTTCTTTAGAAAAGTGTCTGTTCATGTTTTCTGCCCATTTCTTCACTGGGTTATTTGTTTTTCGGGTGTGGAGTTTGGTGAGCTCTTTATAGATTTTGGATACTAGCCCTTTGTCCGATATGTCATTTGCGAATATCTTTTCCCATTCCGTTGGTTGCCTTTTAGTTTTGTTGGTTGTTTCCTTTGCTGTGCAGAAGCTTTTTATCTTCATAAGGTCCCAGTAATTCACTTTTGCTTTTAATTCCCTTGCCTTTGGGGATGTGTCGAGTAAGAGATTGCTACGGCTGAGGTCAGAGAGGTCTTTTCCTGCTTTCTCCTCTAGGGTTTTGATGGTTTCCTGTCTCACATTCAGGTCCTTTATCCATTTTGAGTTTATTTTTGTGAATGGTGTGAGAAAGTGGTCTAGTTTCAACCTTCTGCATGTTGCTGTCCAGTTCTCCCAGCACCATTTGTGAAAGAGGCTGTCTTTTTTCCATTGGATGTTCTTTCCTGCTTTGTCAAAGATGAGTTGGCCATACGTTTGTGGGTCTAGTTCTGGGGTTTCTATTCTATTCCATTGGTCTATGTGTCTGTTTTTGTGCCATGAAAAATAATTTAAAGTAATGATCATAAAGATACTCACCAGGCTGGAGAAAACAGTGGAAGAACCCAGTGAGATTTTCAATAAAGGCACAGAAAATACTAAAAGGAACCAATCAGAGTTGAAAACTGTAATAACTTAAATAAAAAGCACATTAGAGGCCATCAACAGATTAAAGGATGCAGAAGAATGTATCAGTGATCTGGAAGACATAGTGATGGAAAGCATGCAAACAGAATAGCTAAAAGAGAGAAGAAGTTTAGATGCACAGAGAATTCCAAACCAGATGAACCCAGGGAGGTCCAGACCATGACACATACTAATTAAAATATCAAAGGTTAAAGATAAAGAGAGGATGCCTGGGTGGCTCAGTCAGTTAAGTGTCCAACTCTTGATTTCAGCTCAAATCATGATCTCACAGCTCATGAGTTTGAGCCCCATGTCAGGCTCCGTGCTAACAGCGCAGAGCCTGCTTGAGATTCTCTTTCTCCCTCTCACTCTGCCCCTCCCCGTTCATGCTTTCTTTCTTTCTCTCTCTCTCTCAAAATAAATAAACATTTTTTAACAAGATAAAGAGAGAATTAAAAGCAGCAAGAGAAAAACAAAAAGTACCTATAAAGGAAAACCTATGAAGCCATCAGCTGATTTTTCAGCAAAAACTTTGCAGGCCAGAAACAAGTGGCATGACATATTCAAAGTACTGAAAAGAAAAAACTAACCTAAACTTGCAGGGTTATCATTAAGATTTGAAGGAGAGATAGGGTTTCCCAAAAAAAGAAAAAATAAAGAAGTTATCACCACTAAACCAGTGTTACAAGAAATGTTACAGGGGCTTCCTTAAGTAGAAAAGAAATGGCCAAATAAGATATAAGAAAACGATACATGAAAAGATGTAAAATATGACAAGATATATATAAAATGTGGAAAACACAGTAAAAAGGGTAGAGAAGGGGAAAATATTTTTTCTTCCACAGTTTCCTGGTTTTTGTTTTTTTTATAGAATATGTTTGAACTTAAATGAACATCAAATTAATATGGACTGCTATTTATTTGGATGTTATATAGGAACCTCATGGTAGCCACAAACCCAAAATCTATGATAGATACACAAAAAATAAAGAGAAAGAAACCAAACACTACACTCACCGATTACAAAGAAAGAGAGCAAGAAAGGTCTTTTGCAGAAAAATTACAACCACACCAGAAAACACATTTTACAAATGGCAATAAGTAGGGGCACCTGGGTGGCTCAGTCTGTTGAGCACCCGACTGCGGCTCAGGTCATAATCTTGCGGTTCGTGGATTCGTGCCCCGCCTCGGGCTCTGTGCTGACAGCTTGGAGCCTGGAGCCTTCTTCGGATTCTGTGTCTCCTTCTCTCTCTGCCCCTCCCCTGCTTGCACTCTGCCCCCCTCCCTCTCTCTCTCTCAAAATAAACAAAAATTTTTTTAAATGGCAATAAGTACACACTCATCAACAACTACTCTCAATGCAAATGGCTTAAATGTTTCAATCAAAAGACAGAGAATGGCGGAATGGATTAAAAAGAAAACAAGATCTATCTATGTCCTGCCTTAAAAGAGACTCACCTCAGACCTAAAGATGTATATAGACTGAGAGTGAAGGGATGGCAAAACATTCACCATGAAAATGGAAGCCTCCCCTCACCCCAAAAGAACCTAGGTAGCAATACTTATATCAGACAAAATTGACTTGTTTTTTCTTCTTCAAAAAAGACTTTAAAGCAAAGACTCGGGGCACCTGGGTGGCTCAGTTGTTTGAATGCTCCATCTCTTGGCTTCAGCTCAGGTCATGACCTCACTGTTTGGTGGGTTTGAGCCCCACGTCAGGCTCTATGCTGATAGTGCAGAGCCTGCTTGAGATTATTTCTCTCTCCCTCTCTCTGCCCCTTCCCTACTCACACTATCTTCCTCTTTTCTCTCAAATAAAAATAAACTTAAATACATTAAAGCAAAGACTGTAACAAGAGACAAAGAAGGGCATTACATAATCAGAAAGGAATCAATCCAACAAGAGGATGTAACATTTTTAAGTATCTACAAACCCAACAATGGAGCACCTAAATACATAAAGAAATATTAACAGACACAACAAGAGAAATTGATGGTGATACAATAATGGTAGGGGGACTTTAACACTACACTTACATCAATGGATACGTTATCCAAACAGAAAATCAATTAGGAGATAATGCCTTTGAATGACACGTTGGACCAGAGGGACAAAACAACATATATAGAACATGCCATTCAAAAACAATAGAATACACATTCTTTTCAAGTGCACAGAGTGTACTCCAGAAGAGATCATAGATAAGGTCAAAAAACAAATCTCAATAAATTGAAGATTCAAATCATATTGTGCATCTTTTTTGACTACAATGGTATGAAACTAGAAATAAATCACAATACAAAAAAACTGGAAAAAATACAGACACGAAGACACTAAACAGCATGATACTCAACAATCAGTAGGTCAGTGAAGCAATAAAAGAAAAAATAAAAAAATATATGGAGACAAATGAAAACGAAAACACAATGGCCCTAATTCTTTGTGACACAGCAAAAACATTTCTAAGAGGGGAGTATACAGCAATACAGGCCAACCTCAAGAAACAAGAAAAGACTCAAATAAACAATCTAACCTTACACCTAAAAGGGACTACAAAAAAAACAAAACCAAGGTAAGTAGAAGAAAGGAAATACTACAGATAAGACCATAAAGAAATGACATAGAGACTAAAGAAAAACTGAACAAAACAGAAAAAAGAAAATCATGAGACCAAGAACTTGTTCTTTGAAAAGATAAACAAAATTGAACAACTCTTAGCCAGACTCATCAATAAAAAAAGAGAAAGACCCAAATAAATAATATCAGAATCAAGAAAAGTAACAATTGACACCATAGAAATACAAAGGCTTATAAAAGTATACCATGAAAAATTATATACCAACAAACTGAACAATCTATAAGAAACGACTAATGCCTAGAAACACACAATTTTCCAAAACTGAACAAGGAAGAAATTAAATAGTCTTAACAGACTAATTACAATAACAAAATTGAATTGCTAATCAAAAAACCACCAGAAAGTAAAAGTCTAGGACTAGATTGATTCAAAGGTGAAGTCTACCATACACTTAAAGAAGAGTTAATACCTATTCTCCTCAAACTATTCTAAAAAGATAGAAATGATAGGAAAACTCTGAAATACATTCTACAAGGCCAGCATTACCTTGATACCAAAACAAGATAAAGACACCACACACACAGGGCGCCTGGGTGGCTGAGCTGGTTGGGCATCTGACTTCGTCTCAGGTCATGATCTCGAGGTTCATGGGTTCGAGCCCCACAAGGGGCTCTGTGCGGACGGCTTGGAGCCTGGAGCCTGCTTCGGATTCTGCGTCTCCCTCTCTCTCTCTCTCTCTGCCCCTCCACCGATTATGCTCTGTCTCTATTTCTCTCTCTCAAAAAAAAAAAAAAATTTTTAAAAAAGGACACCACACAAAAGAATTACAGGCTAATATATCCCTGATAAACACAGATGCAAAGATCCTCAACAAAATATTAGCAAACCACATACAACGATACATTAAAAATATCACTGGAGCGTCTGGGTGGCTCAGTCAGTTAAGCCTCCGACTTCAGCTCAAGTCATGATTTCATGGTCTGAGTTCGAGCCCCCCATTGGGCCCTGTGCTGACAGCTCAGAGCCTGGATCCTGTTCCAGATTCTGTGTCTCCCTCTCTTTGAGCCTCCCCCATTCATGCTCTGTCTCTCTCTGTCTCAAAAATAAGTGTTAAAAAAAAATTTTTTTTTTTTAAATATCATTCATGGGGGCACGTGGGTAGCTCAGTCAGTTAAGTTCATGGATTCAAGCCTGGTGTTCAAGGCTGTGAGCACAGAGCCTGCTTGGGATTCTGTCTCCCTCTCTCTTTGTTCCTCCCACATCCCTCCCTCCCTCCCTCCCTCCCTCCCTCCCTCCCTCTCTCTCTCTCTCTCTCTCTCTCAAAAATAAATTAAAAAAAAAAATCATTCACTGGGGCACCTGGGTGGCTCAGCTGATTAAGTGTCTGACTATTGGTTTTGGCTCAGGTCATATTTCATGGTCAGTGAATTTGAGCCCCACTTGGGATTCTGTCTCTCTCTCTCTCTCTCTCTCTCTCTCTCTCTCTCTGCCCCTCCTCCACTGACACACACACACTCTTTCTCTCTCAAAATAAATAAATAAACATTTTTAAAAAATCATTCACCATGATCAGGTGGGATTTATTCTAGGGATGCAAGGGTAGTTCAATATTTGCCAATCAATAAATGTCATACACATCTACAATACAAAGGATAAAAATCATATGATCATCTCAATAGAAGCAGGAAAATCATTTGACACAATTAAACATTCATTCATTATAAAAACTCCCGACAAATTAGAGTTAGAGGGAACATACCTCAACATAATAAAAGTCTTCCATGAAAAACCCACAGCTAATATCATACTCTATGGTGAAAAACGGGGAGCTTTCCTCTAAGGTAACAAGATGAGGATGTCCACTTTGACCCATCTTTATTCAACATAGTACTGGAAGTCCTCTCCATAGCAATCAGACAAGAAAAAGAAACGAGGCATCCATATCGGTAAGTATGTTAAACTGTCAGTATTAGCAGACAACAGGATACTATACATAGAAAACCCTGAAGATTCAACCAAAAAACCTACTGGAAGTAATAAATGAATTCAGTAAAGAGGCAGTATTTAAAATTAATACCCAGAAATCAGTAGCATTTCTATATACTAACAATGTCACAGAAAGAGGTATTTTTAAAAAACAACACCATTTACAACTGCACCAAAAGGCATAAAATAACTAGGAATAAACTTGACCAAAGAGGGAAAAGACCTGTACTCTGAAAATTATAAAACACTGATGAAAGAAACTTGATGATGGCACAAACAAAGGTAAAGATATTCCATGTTCATCTATTAAAAGAATATTGCCAAGGGGCGTCTGGATGGCATAGTCAGTTAAGCACCTGACTTCGACTCAGGTCATGATCTCAAGGTTCATGAGTTTGAGCCCTGCATGGGGCAGTCTGCTGTCAGCACAGAGCAGATCCTCTGTCCCACTCTCTCTTCCTGGCCCTCCCCCACTGACATTATCTCTTTCTCAAAAATAAAGATTAAAAAAACGTTTTAAAATATTGCCAAAATGTCCATACTACTCAAAGCAATCTACAGATTCAATGCAATCCCTACCAAAATACCAACAGCATTTTTCATTAAACTAGAACAATTAATACTGAAATTTGTAGGGAACCACAGAAGACCTCAAATAGCCAAAACAAATCTGAGAAAGAAGAATGAACCTGGAGCTTTCACGATTCCAGATATCATGATATACGACAAAACTATAGAGATCAAAGCAGTATGGTGCTATCACAAAAATAGAGAAATACATCAACGGAACAGAAGAGAGACCCCAGAAATAAACCCACATGTATATAGATAATCTGTGACAAAGGAAGCAAGAATATACAATGGGGAAAAGACAGTCTTTTCAATAAATGGTGCTGGGAAAACCGGACACTACATGCAAAATAAACTAGACTTCTTCCTAACACCATACATAAAAATAAACTTGGGGCGTGTGGGTGGCTCAGTCAACTGAGTGTTGGATTCTTGACTTTGGCTCAGGTCATGATCTCAACAGTTCATGAGACTGAGCCCCACATTGGGCTCTGTGCTGACAGTGAGGAGCCTACTTGTGATTCTCTCTCTTCCCTTCTCTCTACCCCTCCTGCATGTGTGCAAGCAAACATGCACTCTCTTTTTTCAAAATAAATAAACATTTTTTAAAAATAAACTATTGGGATTACATCAAAATACAAAGTTTTGCATAGCAAAGGAAACCGTCAACAAAAAGAACAACCTACTTGAATGGAAAAAGATATTTGCAAATGATATATCTGATAAGGGGTTAATATCAAAAATATACAAAAAAGTTGCACAACTCAATACCAAAAACACAAACAATCTGATTAAGAAATGGGCAGGCAACCTGAAGAGACATTTTTCCAAAGAAGACATACAGATGGCTAACAGACATGTGAAAAGATGCTCAAAATGACTAATCATCAGGGAAACAAATCATAACCACAATGAGATCACTCACATCTGTTAGAATGGCTAAAATAAAAGACAAGAAACAAGTGTTGGTGAGGACCCTCGTGTGCTGTTGGTGGGAATGTAAATTAGTACAGCCACTGTGGAAAACAGAATGGAAGTTCCTGAAAAAAATTAAAAAATAGAAATACCACATGATGAGGGGGGCCTTGTGGCTCAATCTGTTAAGCATCTACCTCTTGATTTCAGCTCAGGTCATGATCTCATGGTCATGAGATCAAGTCCCATGTCAGGCTCTGTGCTGAGCATAGAGCCTGCTTAAGATTCTCTCCCTCCTCTCTCTCTGCCCCCTCCCTGCTCACACTCCCTCTCATAAATAAATAAATAAATAAATAAATAAATAAATAAATAAATAAATAAATAACAAATGATCCAATAATTCCATTTGGTATTTAACCAAGGAACACAAAAACACTAACTCCAAAAGATACATGCAGTCCTCTGTTTACTGCAGCATTATTTACAATAACCAAGACATGGAATCAACCTAAATGTCCATCAGTAGATGAACAGATAAGGAAAATGTGTGTATGTATATATATACCTACACACACACAGTATTGAGTATTACACAGCCATAA
Organism: Prionailurus viverrinus; assembly: GCF_022837055.1. NCBI lineage: Eukaryota > Metazoa > Chordata > Mammalia > Carnivora > Felidae > Prionailurus > Prionailurus viverrinus. The sequence continues at coordinate 136,510,023 of NC_062561.1, read as the reverse complement.
AGTATGAGATCGTGCCATTTGAGACCAAAAAGGTATTATATTAAATGAAATGTCAGACTGAGAAAGATAAATACCATATAATTCCACACATAAATGCAATCTAAGGGAAAAAATGAATAAACAAAAATCAGAATCAACACTATAAATACAGAGAACTAATGGTTGCCAGAGAAGAGGAAGGTGGGTGGGGGTTGGGCAAAATGGGTGAAGGGGAGAGGGAGATACAGGCCTCCAGTTACAGAATGAGTATGTCCCGGGAATAAAAAGCAGAGCATGAGGAATACAGTCAATGATGTTGTAATAGTGATATCATGGGACAGATGGTAGCTATACTCCTGGTGAACACAGCATAATGTACAAACTTCAAATCAGTGAGTTGTACAACTGAAGCTAATGCAACACTGTGTCAACTACACCGAAATCTTATGGGGTGCCTGGCTGGCTCAGGTGGTGGAGCATGGGACTCTTGATCTTGGGGTGGTGAGTTCAAGCCCCATGTTGGGTGTAGAGACTGTTTAAAACTAAAATCTTAAAAAATAAAAAAAGTCCTCAGAATAAGACACAAAACACAAAATGGAATCCAGTGGGGAAACAGCATCTAAGAATAAAAGTTAAAAGTTTGACTTTTAAATTTATTCTTAATACGCCACACTGAAGAAATAAATATGGGCCACACAAACAAACAGATCAAAATGGTGAAAACTGCAAACACGGTAATGAGTTTAAAAACAGACTGTAACATTTTTAGGAGACAGAGAAAAATAACAAAGATACTACTCCTTGGATAGATAATTCATATAGTTTCTCAGTTGTCCTATGATTGTAGTTAATTCAAGATCATACATAAAATAAGTAGAAAAGCTATGGGTAAGATGCTAGTTATTAAGTTATACTTAACATGTTTTACATTTACATGGTAGTTTCATAATTCTGAAACTGCTTTGTGACTTTGAGACCTACATAAGTAGCTAAGTAACATTAGACAGATTTCTAAATCTCCATGGTATAAGTTCCTTAGATTTAAAGTTCCAAATGAAAAGAACGATTTCTTATAGGTTAAGAAGGTAGGCTAGCATTTTAAGACACTGTAGGAACAGTTTCCTTTTACCTGAGATACAAAAGGTGATCTCTTATTTTTTTTCTTTTAATTTCCTAATGTTTATTTATTTTTGAGAGAAGACAGAGACAGAGCATGAGCGGGGGAGGGGCGGAGAGAGAGGGAGACACAGAATCCAAAGCAGGCTCCAGGCCCCGAGCTGTCAGCACAGAGCCCCAGGCAGGGCTAGAACTCAGGAACCGCGAGATCATGACCTGAGCTGAAGTGGGACGCTTAATGGACTAAGCCACCCAGGTGCCCCTGACCTCTTCTTTTTTTAAGTTTATCAATTTTTGAGAGACAGCGGGAGAGAGCAAGTAGAGAAGGGGCAGAGAGAGAGAATCCCAAGCAGAATCCGGATTCAGGATTCGAACTCAGAACCATGAGATCATAACCCGAGCTGAAACCAAGAGTTAACAACCGACTGAGCCACCCAAGCGCCCCAAAAGGCGAACTTTTATCTTTAATATTTTAGCATTTTATATTGTAGGTATGAAGGAATTTTTAAAGCAAGGTTGTGAGGCTTAGTAGCCAAGACCTTTCAAAGCAGTGGTAAATCTAAAATAGTTACAATGCTTTGGGGAGTTAAAGCAAAACAAAACAAAACTCTTGTTAGGGTTTAGAACAAATTTTTTTCTGTAGAGACCAAACAACAAACATTTTAGTCTTTGTGATTCATAAGGTCTCTGCTGGAGCTACTCAACTCATACCCTGTAGCAGGAAAAGTTGTTCCAATAAACTCTTTCTTAAGGGCACTGAAATTAGAATTTCAAATAATTTTCACGTGTTTTTAAATTTTCCTCCAGGAAATTTTTTTGTCCCAACTACTTAATAACATAAACATTATTCTTGTATTTTTTTTTAATGTTTATTTATCTTTGAGACAGAGAGAGACAGAGCATGAACGGGGGAGGGGCAGAGAGAGAGGAAGACAGAATCGGAAGCAGGCTCCAGGATCCCAGCTGTCAGCACAGAGCCCGATGCGGGGCTCGAGCTCAGGAACCGTAAGATCATGACCTGAGCCGAAGTCGGACGCTTAACCGACTGAGCCACCCGGGCGCCCCAACATAAACACTATTCCTAGCTTGAGAGGCCACACCAGAACAGGCAGTAGAGTAGACTTGGCCCTGTGCCATTGTTTGCCCACCGGATTGATATCCTTTCTCATCACATCTTCCCGTAGCAACTGCTTGGTGGAAACGTATAAACATCAATCATTCTCTTGGTAGAGAAATACAACAAATGAGGCTTCTAGACTGAAAAGGGTCATAACCATAAAAACAAAGAGGAAAGACAACGTTTATTCAAGTAGCTGAGGCCTTAGATGCACCTCACTACGCGCTGGAAAATCGGGAGCCCAGGACGTGAGTGCACGAGAAAAGGAGAGGAAATTACAGCTCCGAAGGCCTTAAGGGCCCTGGTCTCTGTGCTAAACGCTTGCCTCTGAGTAGTTCATTTACCCCCCACTGCATCTCTACTAGGAAGGTGTAATCTTCCTCTGTTTCTAAGATTAAGAACGGTGCTTAAGGCGTTTAAATGAAGGACTCGAGGACACTGCCACGAAGCGACCGAGTCAGAATTCGCAGCCTTAGGGGCTCTGAGAGCTAAGGATGGAGCTCTCCCCAACGACGCCCACTTGGATGCGGCCGAGCGAGCCAGAGGGAACAACCTGAGCAGCAGGGTCAGGCGGTCCTCGGGACGTGCCTCCTGGGCGCCGGCGACCTGTGGTGGCCTGCCTTCCCCGCCTCCGGAGTCCGGGGACTCGGTGGCCGCTTGTTCCCTGGGTTGCATCTCCATTCTGACTGGCGCTGGGAAGTACGGCCTGGGACGGGAAAATGCAGCCTCAGAGGCCTATCTTCCCGCCACTAAATTGTCTCCCGGAAAGGGCCGGAGGACCGTCGCTTCCCGTCCGGCCCCTTCCGCCACACGGCTCCACCCCTTCCGTCCCGTCCCCTGGTTGCCGTGGTTATTCTGTTTCTCTAGTCCTGGCTAGTATTTGCAACCATTACAGATCACTAATAAGAAAAGTTGAACTTTAAGCATCAGCTCTGTCGAGTGCTGGGCTAGGAGTTGGGCTACAGCCCTTTGGGACACACCCCGGCGCCCAGGAACAGGCTGGAAAACTCCGACATAAATGGTCGTTCATCCTTGGCTCTGGGACAGGAGATCTTCGAGACAGTTTTGTGGGGTTTTTTTGTGTGTGTGTTTTTTGTTTTTTTATTTTTTTTTTTTTTTTATTTTTTTTTTTTTTTTAATTTTTTTTAACGTTTATTTATTTTTGAGACAGAGACAGAGCATGAACGGGGGAGGGGCAGAGAGAGAGGGAGACACAGAATCGGAAGCAGGCTCCAGGCTCTGAGCCATCAGCCCAGAACCCGACGTGGGGCTCGAACTCACGGACCGTGAGATCGTGACCTGAGCTGAAGTCGGACGCTTAACCGACTGAGCCACCCAGGCGCCCCTATTTTTTTTTTTTTAACCCATCTTGGTACTCCCTTAACATTCGCGGGCTTGGAAAGGGAAACACCGGAAGGTTGTTTAAGTAGACTTTCCATCTGAGCTCATAGTGTCCAGACTCCCTCATTTGGCGGAGAACAGTGGCTAGAGTTCAGAGATAACTTAAAGCCCGCTATGAGTCAGTGCATATACTTGAACCCCAGACTTGCAGCGTGAAATTTCACTATCCGTAAGATTCATTCTTATAACAGTCCTGTGCCCCCAAGTGCCACCTTGTCGATTTATCAGCTTGCAATCAAGCTTTTTTAGCTGGGCAGCTAAATGAGCGGCTAATGGAGACAATGTGGGACGTAAAACGCCCCATTGATTGGTAGTTTTTCATTAGGGTCGGTCGTGTAAGGGACACTCTAGCCTTGTAGCACAAGCACGGCAACTCAGACCTCTTTGAACAAGGGAGCCGAGCATTCCTCTCGTATAACTAGTTTCCGCTCAGTTACACTTGATCACACAGTGCTCTCTCCTTTCTTCCTCTTCATCATCAAAGTAACAGCTACCGGCATTGAGTGCAAAGACAGGAATGTAAATACGACGTTAGGTTCGCCACTCCTACCCACAAACTCCTGGAAAAACATGGTTTCCTTTCTTTTCTTCCTTTTTTATGTTTACTTATTTAGAGATAGAGGCAGAGAGAGACGAAAGGGCAGAGAGAGGGGGAGACAGGATCTGAAGCCCTCCGTGCTGACAGCAAGAGAGCCGGATGCCAGGCTGGAAACCATGAACCATAAGATCATGTCCTGACCCGAAATTAAGAGTAAGTCGCTTAACAGACTGAGCCACCCAGGCACCCCCACCCCCCATTATTTGTTTTATACAAAAAAAATCTTGTGCTTTGGCTTTACCCTGGACGTCTTCCAGTATCTCACATGAATCTCATCCTTTTAAACCTATCAGGTGTCCAAGGCGACATCTGGGACAAAGACAATGCAGTAGTTCTCCATCTGAGCAGGAATGAGAATCATGGGGAGGACTGGTTTAAAACAGACTACTAGGTGGATGAGAAGATGGGTGAAATAGGTGAAGGGGATTAAAAGCACAGTTACTGTGCAGAACACTGAGTAAAGTGGAGAATTGTTGAATCACTACATTGTACACCTGAAACTAATGTAACACTGTTATACTGGAATTTCAAAAATTAAAAAAAAAAAAAGATTGCTTGGTGTCTCTCCCAAGTTTTGATTATGATTTATGTTTCTAACAAATGCCCAGGTGATGTTCATGCTGCTGGTTCGGGATGACACTTTGAGCACTATGGTACTGGTTTATAACAAAGGTTTTTTGTTTGTTTTTTAATCCATAGTAAAACAAAAAGGGACAGATGTGAGTGTGGAGCTATTCTTTAGAGAATCTCTAATAATATAGAAGGGATAATGCAATTAGGTAATACATCATGTCATTCTAGTGAGGTGTTGGTTTCAAAGTTAATATTAATGAATAATAAAACTAAAGAGAACAGCGCCTTTACAGCAAAGCTGTATCAGGTGGTTACCACCTTAACCGGATGATCAAACACAATATCCTCAGTAGTAACAACTAATATTTAACTCCAATATGCATACGTTGTACAAATCACCTATATTCTTGGGGAATGCATAACCTGAATTTAACTATCAAAAAACAATCAGACAAAAAAAAATCAGACAAGAAATCTAAAATGAGGGACATTCTATAAGACAAATGGACTAGACAGTTCATGTCCATGCCTTGAAAAACAAAAAGCATGTATATGGAAACAAATTAATTTTAGTTGGAACCTAAATTGGAAACAAAAATTTTGTTAAACATTTTGGGACAATGGAGAAAATTTGAATACACACTGCATATTACACATAGAAGTTGTTAATTGTCTTAGCATGATAAAGATTGTGGTTATTTAGGAAAATGACTGAATTCTTAGGAGATGCATGACCTAGTATTTTAAGGTGACCTTATCTTGACATCTAAAATTTACTTTGAGGGGCACCTGGATGGTTCAGTTGGTTAAGTGTCCTACTTCGGCTCAGGTCATGATCTCATGGTTTGTGAGCTCAAGCCCCACGTTGGGCTCTGTGCCAACAGCTCAGAGCCTGGAGCCTGCTTCCGATTCTGTCTCCCTCTCTTGCTGCCCCTCCCACACTCATGCTCTGTCTCTCAAAGAGGAATAAATGTTAAAAAATTTTTTTTCTTTAAATTTACTTTGAAGTGGCTCTGAGAAAGAAAAATATATGCAAACAGGTATATATCCCCCCCATCACACAAACATACTTTTCTTTCTTTACACCTGTAGTTTAATATTTGCCTACATAAGTACCTACAACTTTGCCCCCTATCAGAAAACAATTCTTTCTTGTATCCTTGGAATATTTACAGAAGTCTTTCAAGTACTTACCCACAGAGAAAACGTGGTTTCAGAGTCTTTTTAAAAACCTCCATTTCCAATGAAATTAAAAATCACCACACAAAAAATTCCAAAGTATTCCAAAAGAAAACTACTTAGAGAAACCAATTTGACAATAAATTTCATATATTTAAAAAAAATAAAAATTAAAAAAAAAGAAAACTACTTAGAAGTTGAGCAGTTAAGAGGTGCCTGGGTGGCTCAGTCAGTAGAGCAACCAGCTCTTGATTTCGTCCCAAGTCATCATCCCAGGGTTGTGGGATCTAACCCTACACCCAGCTCTGTGCTCAATGTGAAGCCTGCTTAAGATTCTCTCCCTCCCTCCCTCCCTCTCCCCTTTTCCCTTGCTCACTCTATCTAAAAGAAAAGAAAAAAAGAAAAAAAAATTAAAAGGAAAATGAGCAGTTAAATAATCTCCAGATCAAGGAAGGACTGCAAAAGAAATTTTAATGACCAGAAAAAGATGAAAAGGAGGGCTTCAGAAACAAGCTGTCTCAAAGGAGAATGCATCAAGGATTTTAACACTAAAATACATGGAGTACTTAACTGAAACTAGAAAAAGAAAAGAAAAAGAAAAACAGATGGTGAGAATTGATGTAAAAGCTAAAATTACAGTGACCTCTGGCTCTTGGTTTTGGCTCAGGTCATGGAGCTCATGGTTTGGTTCTTGGGTTCAAGCCTCGTGTGTGGGTATGCGGTAACAGTGCGGAGCCTGCTTCGAATTCTCTCTCTCTCAAAGAAACTTAAAAAGTTAAAAAAATAAAAAACTAAAACTACAAAACAATGGTAGCAGAAATGGTAACACCAAACCTGGCTCTTTTAGTAAATGTGCTGCCGAAGCAAGCACAAAACCCTTTCTCTCAAAACACCAATAAAAACCCTCCAGTCAAGCCCAGTTAGAAAACAAAAGTATCAAGGATGAGACACAAACTATATATATGACTATAATTTTAAGAATCTAGAATAGTTATTTCCTATTAATAGAGGGAAGGTAATTCCTAAAAAACACTGGCAATGTAAAACATACCATTCTAAGCAGATCCAGGCCAAAGGACTTTACAGTTTACATTTATTTATTTTTGAGACAGAGAGAGACACAGCACATGTGGGGGTGGGGCAGAGAGAGAGGAAGACACAGAATCTGAAGCAGGCTCCAGGCTCCAGGTTCTGAGCTGTCAGCACAGAGCCTGACGCAGGGCTCAAACTCACAAATTGTGAGATCATGACCTGAGCCTAAGTTGGACGCTTAACTGACTGAGCCACCCCAGTACCCCAGGACTTTACAGTTTAATTAAAAAATTTTTCGGGGTGCCTGGGTGGCTCAGTCGGTTGAGCGTCCGACTCCGGCTCAGGTCATGATCACATAGTCTGTGGGTTCGGGCCCCGTGTCGGGGTCTGTGTTGACAGCTCGGAGCCTGCTTCAGATTCTGTATCTTCTTCTCCTCTCTCTGCCCCTCCCCTGCTCATGCTCTGTCTCAGAAATAAAAACATTAAAAAATTTTTTTCAATGAACGAGTAACTTTCAATTACGAGATGTAAAAATGTAAATGTCTTTGATCCAACTTAAAGGTAGTAAGAGAAAAACTAGAAAACCGTAACAAGACTGAACCAGTTTACCAAATAAGATACAAAATCCTCTCAAAGAAACAGATTAAACCCATGTATCATGAACAAGAATTCATTCCACTTTAGGAAAACTCTAATGTGGAATATTAAAGCTGAAAAAGCAAATGAATTTCCACAGCCTTGCCACTTAACTCTAAACAGAAATAAAAGAAAAAAATCTAAAACATAAAGACTACTTAAAGCCTAACAGCAAAAAGAGTAAATAAAAATACTTCGATGTCTAATCCAGGAACAAAATAGAGGGCTGGGATCTGTTTATTATGATTATTTTGGAGATTCTAATACAATAAACACCATAAACACTGAAAAAAAAATCTGTAGATTTAAGGCCTAGAGAACTCCATTAAAACAAATGGAGTAAAAAATCAAACCAAAACAAACAAAAAACACAAATTGAATAAAAAAAACTGATGTCAGTTGGGTAAGCAAACTACAACTAGCAATAAAATTAGTGGGAAATAGATTGTATTCACAGTAGTGACAAAACCCCCACAAAACCAGCAATAAACTTGACAAGTGCAGTAATTATAGAACTAAAATTCTAACATTCCATTGGAGGGCATGCAACAGATCTTGGAGAAAAATGCTTCTGGATGGGAAGACATGATGTATACTCAAAACCTCAAAGGAGCTTCTCGGTAACTGGACATAACTTTCTGTTATGTTTGAAACTGCCCCCAAATACCTGAGAAATAGTGCTTTGCTTCACCTTACCAGATAATATAATAGTTTTACACTTATCACAGGAAAAAAGATTAGGAAATAGATGGGAATTGTTTCAATTCAGCTGGACAAGGATAATCTTGATCATGTGACACTGGCATAAGTGGGCACCCATCTGGAAGAGTCTTACTTTATGCCATATACACAAAGTTTATTGAGGGATTATAGATATAAATGGGGAAAACTCCAAATTTTACATGTTTACTGTTTTGAGATGGAGTAGATCTTAAGACTGAAAATCCAAAAGCAACTGTAGAAAACAAGATTTGACAATATAAAAACTTCAGTGTCTGCATGGCAAAAGAGCATAAACAATCAAAAGACAAATGACAAAATGGAAAAACCTTACATATCGATAAGTAATCAACAAAAATTTATTCAACCTAGCCATCAGAATTAAAAATTAGGACAGCAAACAACTTAGATTATTTCTTGCCAAATTCACAGAAATTGGAGAATCATTATCTTCGGTTCTGGCAAGGAAGCAGAGAAATCCAGCACTTTTGTACATTGCTGGTGACACTTGAGAGTCATCTGGCAGCACCTGCCAAAACTTAGAATGCACATACCTAGAGAACCCAGAGTACAAAAAGGAAAGCATGGTATTTAATGATCAACAGGTTTATCTGTAGGAGCAAAGAGGAAAAGCAATCTGAAGATCAACAGAATGGATAACCTATAGTTTATCCATATTATGGAATGGAAATGCCCACACACAGGTAAGGCCTATACATGTTAAAAGGAATTGCTTATATATAGAATGATTCCATTTCTTAGAAATCCCCCTAACAACTTATTTATAAGCATATTTGTATTTATAGAAGCAAAGAAGGATACAACCCAAACTGTTGTTGGTGTCTTCAGATGGATGGGATTGAGCTGTAAGAGTAGGGGGTGGGGAGTAAATTAACTTTTTTTTAGATACTTTTATGTGTTTTGAGGATCTGCTTTTATTTGGTCAATCAAGAAAGTGAAAAAGTGTAGAATATAAAGTTCTTATTTTTGCAAATAAAAAAGTTGATAGATAGTTTAAGAAATAGTGGTAGAAGTAAAAACTACTTAGAATTATGGCAGCAACCACCACAAGAAACAGAAAACAGGAGGACTAGGGGTAAGGTGGCAGATCTTTGACAGAATAAGGCAGCATATTCTCCAAGATAATTGGGCTTACATGCAGTATGCCCTAGAGAACGGCTTTAAATGCCTTCATGACCACAGTAATTCATACAAGAATGCAAAGCCAGGTACATAAAACAAACACCACACAAGTAACAATTATATATATGTGCTGGGTCCCAATAAACTGAAAGCACTTTTTATATTCCCCATCGTATCTTTAACACACCTTTTTGGTTACCCTTGAGTAGGAAGTAGCCACATTCAAATGAGTTAAGGTGTAAGAAATAAAAAGGACCACAAACTTTATTAAAAGTAAGTAAACGTAACATATAATATGTACAGATGGCACATGGTGCCAATTTTATTTGTAGTTATTATAGTACTCCAACTCAAGTTTACAAGTTACACCTTTGCCACAGCCTTGGCTAAATCTTGAACTAGTGCAGAATTTAGTTGTGCTAGAGTGCTGATCTTAGCATGCTTAGATGTGGCATACTTGTTCTTGATAGTCTGGAAGACAAAAGCATAATAATTAATGAAGGGAAAAAGGAAAACATTGTGAGACCCAATAGTACAGAGAGTCACTTAAAATAATTCCAAGGGCACTTGGGTGGCTCAGTTGGTTAAGCGCCTCGGTTTTGGCTCAGATCACGGATCTCAGAATTCGTGGGACAGAGCCCTGTGTTGGGCTCCACACCATTGCCAGCGTGGAGTCTGCTTGGTGTTCTCTCCCTCCCTCCCCCTCATTCTCTTGGTGTTCTCTCTCTCTCAAGTATTAATACACTTAAAACAATAACATTATATATATAAAAAAAAAATCAACTCCTTGAAAATAAACTATTCATTTACAGACTTGAAGTCTTAAGTGTTTTCACTTGTCCTCCCAACAGCTTACAATGCCCCTGACTTACCATGTGCTTTGTAAGCCCACGATTCACCATGACTATATTCTTAGCCAGGTGTTGCATTACATTTAGAAGGGATTCTTCAGTGTATGACAGGTAATGCTGTAAAGTTGGTGTCTACGGCAACAAAAGTTAATGTTAGAAATGCTCACGAAGAATGGTTCTCAGAAAATTTCTGTAAGTTAGTCAAGAGTAGGGGGTAGGAAGAGGGATTCTGTAGGACTGATTATAATTGAAATTTAAGATAAATTTAAGATGCCTTCTTCCCCAAATACTCTTCTTTCATGCTTCTCCAGGACCCTGTACTTATTAAACCTATTATACACTAATGTGCTCAAACCTAATTAAACTTCTTTAATTGCTGACTAGTGTACCCTCCAAAGCTGGGCTCCAAATTGTTTGACACCAACATTCACATGCCTAATACTACTCCTAAGGCCTAGGGTAGCACATGGCACATAGGAGAAATATGTGTAGAATCAGGGAGTATGAATGGACTTCTAGCATGTCATCTGACCTGCCTGAGAGTCTTCATCTGTGTAAGGTGAAATTAGGTAACGAAGTGGGAATATCTTATGAACACATAGTAAACAAGATAACATTTTTAATCATTCTCTCAGTCAATGCTCTATTTTTAGAAATCATTTGAATTGTCCTTTAATGAAAACGGTCCAGTATTAGCGCAAACATCACTTAAAATTTAAAAGCTTCGGGTAATGTAAGTCTGCGGGAAGAGCTTACCCATTCACCATTGTCGAGAATTTTTAGTGCTAGGCAAAAAGCTCCTGCTGCAATCTGAGAAGGAGGAAAGTGCACCATATCGTAATCCAGCATAGTTAGCTCCATCAGGTATTTGGCCAAAGTATGTTGCTCAACATCAACCTGAAACAAAACCCACAGGTCTCTGAGCTTTTGTCAGAATTCTGTTATGGCAATAACCAGTATACCCTTAACTATAATTACAAGTATTTGTCTATAAACTCTCAAATGCTGGGGTGCCTGGGTGGCTCGGTCGGTTGAGCATCTGACTTCGGGTCAGGTCATGATCTCACAGTTTGTGAGATCAAGCCCTACGTCGGGCTCTGTGCTGACAGTTGGGAGCTTGGAGCCTGCTTCCGATTGTGTCTCTCTCTCTCTCTCTCTCTCTCTCTCTCTCTCTGCCCCTCCCCCACTCCCGCTATCTCTCTCTCAAAATAAACATTAAAAATTTTTTTTTAAACTGTCAAATTCAACTACCCATGGAAAGCCTCAATGAAAACATTAATACATAGCCTGACTGGAAATAAAGAACAGCTTGATGTCTTCCTCATGTAGAGTTATAAGTCGGGTGAATCAGATCTTTGTGATTAGCAATATTTCATAATGTCCCATACTAAAGATTATCCAAGAAGTCTGTACCTCTCCAATCTTAGACGCTCTCCGAAGGAAATGCAGGGGTAGAGGACGGCCCAGACCAAAATTTAAAGATCTTAGAATCTTCATTTCCATCTGTCTGATTTGGTGCTTGGTGTAAGTGTTGTCAGTCACAAAGGCAAAGTCACCAATTTCTGGAGGGTACATTTCTTCGTATTTACTTGCAATAAACATGGCAGTGACACCAACCAGCTGCAGCATCTTCTTGGGTACACAATTATTCTGCAATGGGAATTCCAACCTGATGAACAACTAATATGTACTTGAAAAAAAAGAGACAACATAGCTATGAAGGGAACATGGGAAAAAACATTCTAATAGCAAAATCTCAATTAATGACACTCTACCCCACAAGACAGATGTTAGCCGGAGAAGTTTGTTTCTTAGGACTCAGCTAGAACCCTGGAATGGAGAACCCTCAGGTACTGAATTATGCTCACCTGCATGAACCGATCAATAATGGAAACAGTCATGTACATGGTCTCCTGCAGTAACCTGAATTTCATTTGAACCTGTACTAGCCAGTCAATTAGGATGGCTCTCATGTTTCCAGTGACTTCACGACCCAGGAGGTATTTTGGTCTTACTGCTTGCTCTTCCTGCAAAAGAATGCTGATTATCCTTTAGAAGCAAGACTCCCTGTGACATTTTTGATCAGAAATATTAGTCATCACAGAACAGTAATGGAGCATTTAGAATCTCTAACAGGTGTCAACTTAATTCTTCATAGTGTCACTACAAACAGCTCTATCACTGAGGAAGAAAGCAAACATTAAATAGGGCAGTTTGACAGGTTTTTCATATTGGCAGATCTCACTAAGTTCAACTTACCATCACTGTTACCTGCCCACACTCTGTAATCACTTCAACCCCAAAATATCTTGCCATCATCTCAGATCTTTTCACTTAAGACTATAAACCCAGAACCTGAGCTTTATGAAGTAGAGAAAAATAGCACCAGCTATTTTCCAGATCAGCTGGAACCTATATGCTACCACTCTCCTGCTGTAGGATTTAAACCCCCAACACACCATAGGTAAAAAGAATGAACCATCAAGGACCAACACATACATCTGCTAAACCCACCCCACCAAAGTTAGAAAACTTTAAAAAGGGAGATGAAACCCAAAGTGGAAGCCTGGTCCTGGCAAGGAAGTCTTCTTACAGAACAATTGTATAGAAAATCTTTTGGATGCCCAGAAGAACCAGACAAGAGAGAAAAGATGTTAAATGGTGCTGAAAGAAGAGAATGCCTTATAAACACACAACTGGGCAAATGTGCTTGTTTGCTTTTTTGTTAGCATACAGAATGCTTCCTTGTTTTGGCGGGCAGGAGGAGCAGAGGGCACATGCCACTAATGAAGTTTCAGAAGTGATATGAAGTGGAAGAAAACCAAAAACTTTTTTATTGTACTCTCAGACACAGAAAAATTTCCCTGGTGTTACATGCACATCAGCCACAAGGACCCAAAGTGCCTTGCGTTGCTGGTGGTTATAGTTTTTCGGCATATTCTCCATTATGGCCTACCTCCTGCCTCTAATCCTCAAACACAGAGCCTGGGAATTGCCCATCCTTAACCTATGGGCATTCATTAGGGTTCTGGGGGCACCTGGGTGGCTGAGTTGGTTAAGCATCTGACTTTGGCTCAGGTCATGATCTCGTGGTTCGTTGAGTTTGAGGCCTGCATCAGGCTCTAGGCTGACAGCTCAGAGCCTGGAGCCTGCTACAGATTCTATGTCTCCCTCTCTCTGTGCCCCTCCCCAGCTTGCACTCTCTTTCTTAAAAATAAACATCAAAACATTTTTTTTGAAAAAGAGAGAGAAAAAAAAAAAAGCATTCGGGCAGTACCCAGTGTCACTTTGAATTTTCTCTGTCCAAAATGGCAAACAAAAGATATCTTTAGTTTGTCTGGGGACTTGATTTTTGGTACCCCACGAAGAATTTCCAAGTGGCATATGTTAAGAAACGCTACTTACATCCTGCTTGAATTCTTGTAAACAAAGTAAAATATCTTTAATAAAGTTAAGCACCATTTCGAAAAAACAAATATTCTGGAAGTAATACAGACCTCAAGTTGTCTCAGATAAGCATAAATATCTTTCACATATTCACTACAAAGGTTTGGATCAGCTCCATCTTCTGCATCCACATCGTTCACTGCAAGAATTACATCAGAGAAAGCCTGACACAGATATTCTTCTGCAGGGGCACATCCAGACGTTTCCATTGGGCTTGGAGACGGAGTATCAACCTTGAAATAGAGAAACCTTTTGAAATAATAGCAAAGAGAAGCATACCATCCGGGAATGAAGGCCCAATTATTGGTACCAATTCAACAGACCAACTGCTAAAGAGACATATAATTCACAATTCATTTCCTTAAAGGAAAATTAGTTTCTTTTCAAATTTATTCAGTTTCTCTTTAGGACATGATTAATACAAAAATGAAATGCCCAAACAGAATGAGCCACTTTGAAATAAGTAGAACCTCGACACGAATGGGTAAAACAGAGAAAAAGCAAACAAAATCACATGTTAGACTTTCTTCTAAAGGAAATGAGTAAATAACAAATCTGTTTATCAATGTCATGTGAAGTCAATCCAAATGAATGAGTCTTTTGTCTTCATTTCAAAACACGGAGTGCTTCTCACTGCCCAGGAAAACATAATGTCTGTCCTGACTACCAAGGACTAACAGAGTTCATTCGTTATCATTAACCATTTCCTTCAAGCTCCAGTTTCCCCTTTGTTCAAACATTCATTGATCATGTTCTTCTAGTCAAGCCCTGTGCAAGACATGGTCTTTACAGTGTCCTCAAAGGGATTTGAATCTATCTATCTATCTATCTATCTATTTTTTTATTTTTTAATATTTATTTCTGAGACAGAGAGAGACAGAGCATGAGTGGGGGAGGGGAAGAGAGCGAGGGAGGCACAGAACCCCAAGCAGGCTCCAGGCTCAGAGCTGTCAGCACAGAGCTCAACATGGGGCTTGAACTCACAAACTGTGAGATCATGACCTGAGCCGAAGTGGATCACTCAAGGGGCTGAGCCACCCAGGCACCCCAAAGGGATTTGGATTTAGAAGACAGAAGTAAATAAAATGAGGAGATAAGGGTCTAAAAACAGGGGTGGGGAAAGTTAGGGAAAATTTCAGGAGTTGACGTTTGAGCTGTTTTGAAAGATGAAAAGATTACTAGCTAAAAGAGTGTGAGGGTAGGAAAGGCCTTTTTTAAATAAGTGGGACAGCAAAGACCATCAGAATGGGACTTTCAAGGAAACCACACATAGTTGGTATGACTGTACATGCTATAGGTTTCATGTGTCATGTCCAGAATGTTAATACTAAAGCAACAGCCTCAGATCTCCCACCCTTAGATATAAGGGACTAGGCTGAATGACTTTTACAGATCATTTTCTCAACTGGTTTTAACCACTTTGTTTGGTTTGTATGTTATGTATGTATGTATGTATGTATGTATGTATGTATATATGTATGCATGCAATTTTTTATTTAGGAGT
Source organism: Prionailurus viverrinus (assembly GCF_022837055.1). Taxonomy (NCBI): domain Eukaryota; kingdom Metazoa; phylum Chordata; class Mammalia; order Carnivora; family Felidae; genus Prionailurus; species Prionailurus viverrinus. The sequence goes on along the minus strand of NC_062561.1, from coordinate 136,494,727 downwards.
GGAGCCTGTGCTTGATCCCACCACCCTGGCAGATCCTAGGACCTGAGCAGAAATCAAGAGTGGGAGCGGCGCCTGGGTGGCACAGTCAGTTAAGCGTCCGACTTCAGCCAGGTCACGATCTCACGGTCCGTGAGTTCAAGCCCCGCGTCGGGCTCTGGGCTGATGGCTCAGAGCCTGGAGCCTGCTTCCGATTCTGTGTCTCCCTCTCTCTCTGCCCCTCCCCCGTTCATGCTCTGTCTCTCTCTGTCCCAAAAATAAATAAATGTTGAAAAAAAAAAAAAACTGCTTTAAAAAGAAATCAAGAGTGGGATGCTCAATTTACTGAACCACCCAGGGGCACCTACTTTTTGTTTTTTAATTTAAAGATGCCATTGTAGGGGCACCTGGGTGGCTCAGTCTGTTAAGCGTCCAACTTTGGCTCAGGTCATCTCCAGTTTATGGTCGAGCCCCACATCGAGCCCTGCACTCTCAGTGCAGAGCCTGCTTGGGATTCACTGTCTCTCCCTCTCTCTCTGCCCCTACCCTGCTCTCTCTCATGTGCTGTCTCAAAATAAACACTGAAAAAAAAAGTATTCTTATAAAATTAGAGCTTCATTAAATGCAGTTCATTGTAAATTCAGCAAAGCCCCTTTTAGGTGCCCTGTTTCTCCTTCAAAGGAGTGGATATATTTACATGACTGATGTTTAGTTAAGTTCTTAATTTTAGTTTTTGAGGCCAAATGTTAACACATTTTATCTACTCTGAAAATCTACATTTTTTTCTGCTTTCACTTTTATATATTCCAGTGTTACAGGCTTATTAATTATTCAGTGGCCACATTAGGGAATAAAAGGATTCAAGATCATCTGTTTCAGTCAATAAATTCTGGTCAGATGGCTTGTACCAAAGACAGTAAAATCTTTGATCCATGCACATATGATAAATCAATACCATTAATAAAGACCGGGAGGGGCTCCTGGGTGTCTCAGTCTCTTAAGCTTCCAACGACTCTTGATTTTGGCTCAGGTCATGATCTCATGGTTCGAGGGTTTGACCCCGCAGTGGGCTCCACATTGAAAGCATGGAGACTGCTTGGGATTCTCTCTCCCTCTCTCTGCCCCTTTGAGAGAACTTTCTCTTTCAAATAAACTTAAAATAAATAAATAAATAAATAAATAAATAAATAAATAAATAAATAAATAAATAAAAGAGGGGGGAGGCAGTATAACAAAACGATTTAGAGCCTAGGTTCTGAAGCCAGATGGCCTGGGTTTAAGTCCATATGTGTGATCAGATGTGTGACTCTAGAAAATTTACCCAATACTTCACTAAGCCATTATCTAAAAAGTAGAGGTAGTAATACAAGTAAGAGAGTCCATACAAAGATTGGGTGAGTTATGGGGCGCCTGGGTGGCCCAGTTGGTTAAGTGTCTGACTTTGGTTCAGGTCATGATCTCTGGGTTTGTGGGTTTGAGCATTGCATCAGGCTTTGTGCTGACAGCTCAGAGCCCAGAGCCTGCTTCGGATTCTGTGTCTCCCCCTCTCTCTGCCTCTCCCTCGCTCACACACACTCTCTCTCTCAAAAATAAATAAACATTAAAAAAAAAAAATTAAAGATTGGGGGAGTTAAATGTATTTGAAGTGCAGAGGCTACCTCCTGCTAAGCACTCTATAAATGTTACTATTATTACTATTTGTTCAAACACTGATTCCACGTTATTATTAAATGAGGGAAAGAAACAACCAAACCAAAGTAAGTTTACCAAAATAGGCTCCGGAGAAAGCTTTTCTTCTTTAACAGGCTCATGTTCTGGCTCTGGTTCTGGCACAGGTACAGACACAGGCTCGGGTGCTTTGTCCAGAGGTTTTGGTATTTTTTTAGCAATAACTTTTCCAGGAGCCAAAGTTTTTGCTTCCTGTGGATGAAAGAAGAAAATGAACTGTTTCTGCATCAAGGGTCACAGCTGTAAGGTGGACTCTTACAGAGAAGTTAGATCAGGAAGAGGTAGTTACCTTTTTCAGAGGCAATTTGGTTTGTGGCTGTTCACTGACTTTGTTACCAATGTCTCCGAGGGCTGTTCTTGGCCTCAGTCCCGGCTTGGAGGCTGCAACAGTGGCCAGAGGCACGCGCTTTGCGCCTGCCATACTGATCTTTGCCTTATTTTCAACATTAACTTTCGTGTTCTGAAAGAAGCAAGACCACTTTCAGAGCTGGCCCAATCAGAGCGGAGTAAGTCAAGGGTCAATTAAGGTGGGGCAAGAAAGAGGCTCTCAGGACAAAAGTTGGCTGTAAAAAAAGGGTTCCCAAGGAAAACCGAGGTTCCAGGATCTACCCTTCGGTAGTGACATGTCAATTTCTTCCCAGAACCTCTTCACTCATCTATTCAGGGGTTGTCGGTTTAGTCCTGGCCGACCCTAAAATTCCACGAATTTACATTTGAAAGGAAATAGAAAAGCCTGCAATTGCAGGCATTTTCTCTCCGGGAAGGGGGTTATGAGGTTGGTGGGTGTCGGCTCTGAGGCCCTCTATCACATTTTAAAAGAGGTTTCCTGTGGACCCTCCATCGCCCTCCCCACTCGCGGCAAGCATTTATCCAAGGCTGGTCCAGTTCTCTTCCTCTCTCCGTCGGTCCACCTAACTCCCCCACCAAGCCAGGGGCCCACCGATCCCCCCCGCCCCCGTCCTCCTCCCCAAATCGCTGCCCTGGTCCGCTCGAGAGCCTCCGGCAGGGGACAGAGGATGTGAGGACACGCAGCAAGCCAGGAAGGCCGCGTTTGTTCATCGTCCGCAGCAGCTCACCCTGGTGACCCGGAGCGCCATGGCTTCCTCTTCACCAGGCAGCAGCTCAACGGGGAGAAGCAGAGCACGGGAGCCACCGAAGAGCCGGGGACCTGAACGCACCGCAGACCAACAGTCGTTCCACCGCAGCACGCCGGGAGGAGCAGTACTCAGCCTCAGGTTTAAACCCCGCACTGCTCCCTCCTCATTGGTCTGTTCGTGGCACTCGCTCCCTTCCCATTGGCGGCTGCCTGTTCCTCCGAGAATGCGTTTCCTGGGCGATCCCGCGGAGACGTTCGAGAGGGGGCGGGGCCAGGCCTCTGCTCTCTGGCAGCTGTGCTGCCACCTGGAGAGGCGAGCAGGCAGTGTGCCGCCGGCCTGGAGAGGAGACCTTGAGCGCAGCGGGAGCTGGCCCAGGGAGTGGCTGGTGGCCTCTGAAAAGTGCCAGTGGGGCAGCGAGAGTTGGAGAAACTGAGAAGCAGTTATGGCTGTAATCTTGCTTATTGTTACACACTTTCCTCTTCTGCAGTGGACTGTAGCAGGAAAGGGTTTAAAATACATTCTTTCATTTGATTTGAATATCTTTCATTTGTTTTCATTCCTGGGGTGGAGGAACTGAAGCTCAGAGAGGGTTTGGGTGACTTTCCCAGGATCACAAAATGAATTACGTGGGACCGAAACTTTGGCTATTTTTTGGATCCCTGAAGTTTCCACAGCACAAATTGTATGTTAAGAAAATTGTCAGCTTCGGGGCGCCTGGGTGACTCAGTCGGTTTAGCGTCTGACTTCGGCTCAGGTCAGGATCCCACGATTCGTGGGTTCGAACCCCCGCCCCCCCCCCCCCCCCCCCCCCCCCCCCCGTCAGGCTCTGTGCTGGCCGCTGGGAGTCTGCTTTGGAGTCTGTGTCTCCCTCTCGCTCTGCTCCTCCCCCACTCACTCACTCACTCTCTCTCTCTCAAAAATAAGTAAACATTAAAAAGAATATTGTCAGCTTTTTAACCCGCCAGATTACTTTAATCCAATTGCTCCCCAAAGCCAATCTTTTATTTTAGCTTTTTATTTGAAAATGATTTCAAATTTAGGAAAGTTGCAAACAAAATTATTACAAAGAACATACATATACCTTTTGCCCAGATTCAAGTACCCTTAACATATTACTTCATTTGCTTTATCATTTATTTTTCTTTCTTTCTATATATATCTCTATGTCTCACTGTATATAAAAATTTTCTTCCTGGGGCACCTGGGTGGCTGGCTCAGCTGGTTAAGCCTCTGACTCTTGATTTCAGCTCAGGTCAAGATCTCAGGATTTGCAAAATCGATCTTGCTGTCAGCACAGAGCCTTCTTGGGATTCTCTCTTCCTCTCTCTACCCCTCTCCTGCTTGCAGTCTCCCTCTCTCTCTCTCTCTCTCTCTCTCTCTGTCTCAAAATTAATGAACTCTATGAAAAATTTGTTTCTTCCTGAAACATTGGATGGTAAGTTATACATACTTACGGCCCTTTATCCCTTAATTCTTTGGTGTGCATTTCCTAAGAAAAAAGGATAATCTCATATATAACCACAATACAGTTATCAACTTCATAAGTATACTGTTTTTAATGTTTATTTTTATTTGTTTATTATTTTTTTCGTTTATTTATTTTTTTGGGACAGAGAGAGACAGAGCATGAACGAGGGAGGGGCAGAGAGAGAGGGAGACACAGAATCGGAAACAGGCTCCAGGCTCTGAGCCATCAGACCAGAGCCTGACGCGGCGCTCGAACTCACGGACCGCGAGATCGTGACCTGGCTGAAGCCGGACGCTTAACCGACTGCGCCACCCAGGCGCCCCAAATGTTTATTTTTAGAGAGAGAGTGCACATGTGCATGCACATGAGCAGGTGAAGAGCACAGAGAGAGGGAGAGCGAGAATCCCAAGCAGGTTCCGAACTATCAGCACAAAGCCTATCTCAAGGCTCAATCTCATGAACCATGAGATCATGACCTGAGCCAAAATCAAGTGTCAGCAGCTTAACCAACTGAGGTGCCTCATAAGTTTACTTTATTACAATATTAAATGCAACCTAGTTTATATTCCAGATTTGTCAGTTGATCTCATAATGTCACTTACAGCGTCTTCCCTCCTCCAGTAGAGGATGCAGTCTAGAGCCAGATGTTGCATTTAGCTTCCTTTAATCTGGAACAGTTCCCACAGCTTTTGCTACAATGCATAGGACAGCTCCCACCCTCCCAAACACATACACAAATAATTATTCAGCCCAAAATGTCAATAGTCTGGTAGAGCCAGAGTTGAGAAATCTTGCCAACTGTGTACATACCTATAGACTCATTCAATATGCTAGTTTTGGGTTTTGTTTTGTTTTGCTTTGCTTAATTAGCATTAAGTACCATGGATCACCTCCTTTCTTTACAATATTTAAAAATGTGTGTGTCTTCCTCCTAAGTGAGCTAACTATACAGTGTGAAGTCAATGAACTCAATGTTCTCTCCTCTGGCCAAGTTAATAGGGCTGACTACATACCAGGCCCTGTTCTAAGTGCTAGGAATATATCTCTGAACAAAACAGAGAAGTGCCTCATTCTCACAAACCTTATATTCCAGTAAGAGGGAGATAGAAAGAGAAAGAGAGAGACACAGAGAGAGAGAGAGAGAGGGAGAGAGAGAGAGAACAGGTAAATAAACAAAGTGAAAAAAAGAAAAGTCAGATACTACCAAGTGCTAGGCAGAGAATGAAAAGAAAGTGATATAAATAGAGTAACTTGGTAGCTAACTTGGACTTGGTAGTCAGGGATGGTCTGAGAAGGTGACATAATTCCTAGGTTAAGGTGAGGTTTAAATGACAAGAAGGAGAACATTCCAGATAGAGGAAATAGCCTTTTAAATACCCAGGGATAGCAATGAATTTGTCATATTCTGAAAAGCGTGTAGCTAGAGTATGGGGGATAGAGTGAAAATGAGATTGGAGAAATTAGAAAGGATAAAATTACACAAGTCTTTGTAAAGCAAGGTAAAGAGTCTGGGCTGTGTAAATGCAGTGCAAGCTTTTGGAGGGTTTCAAGCCAAACTGTGGCATAATCCATCTTTCAAAAAGATTACCTTAGTTACTGTGGAGATAATGTATGTAGGTGGGGAGGAGGAGGGAAGCAGGAGGAAGGAAAAGAACAGTCAGAGGAGCCTTTAAGAAACCATTGTAGGAGGGGCGCTTGGGTGGCTCAGTCAGATAAGCATGCGACTTCTGATCTCAGGGTCGTGAGTTCGAGCCCAGTATTGGGCTCTGGGCTGGCAGCTCAGAGCCTGGAGCCTGCTTTGGATTCTGTGTCTCCCTCTCTTTCTAACCCTCCCCCACTTGCACTCTGTCTCCCTCTCAAAAATAAAAATAAAACATTAAAAAAATCTATTAAAAAAAAAAAAAGACTATCTCTGGGTCTTGATGATTTACATACTTGGGAGTGAGAGAAAATGGAGTCAAGGGTAATTCCCAGGGGCGCCTGGCTGGCTCAGTCAGATAAGCATGCGACTCTTGATCTCAGGGTCTTGAGTTCAAGCCCCACATTGGATGTAGAGATTACTTAATGAATAAAACTTTAAATAATAATAAGTAAAGTGTAACTCCCAGGTTTTGACCTGAGTAACTGAAACAGAAAGACTAAGAGAGGAGCAGCTTTTAATGGGTGGCAGGTTGTGAGTACGAGATCAAGAATTCTGCTACATTTGGAATGCTTAAAGGTATGGGGGAGGAGAGGTCCACTAGGCAGAGCCCAGGGAGGGAGCTTAAGTGTTCTTTGGCTGTAAATGGTATTTAAATCCTAACACAGAGGAGGTCATCCAGAGAAGGAATGTAAAGAAGCCTAGATCCCAAGAGCAAGCCCTGGGGCACTCCATATTTAAAATTGAACCAAATGGGAGATGTCCGTTAAGAAAATTGGGCAATAAGATCAGAGAGGTTGGAGATCAGTGTTGTCTCAGAGGTGTCTCAGAAAACAGAAGGCGATGGTTCACTGAGGGAATAGTGGTTTAACATGACAGACTGAATATACATAGTCTGTTTCTCCCTGAAGACAGTAAAACGCGTAACTCTCAAGGATAGGTGAGGAGACAATAATGCCATCATTTTGGAAGCAGGAAAGCAAATCAAAAAGTGGTAATGGAAGTACCAGAGAGCCCAAGAAAGTTGAAATCTAAGCTAGTGGTGGGAAACCAAGAAGCAAACTGAATCTTGCTATAGGCTCCGGCAGGTTTCAGGAATGGGGAGTACCAGGAGCCTATGAAAGTGGTGGTGTAGGTGGAGCTGAAACAGAATTAGTTGATTCCCTCCTACGCATTTGAGTGCAGTGAGAGCACAGTGTCTTTCTGGTCCCAGCTGACTGGAAGTTTATGTTGGGAGAGGCTGAACTAAAGGAACTCTGGATTCGGGTGCTGCGCAAGTTGAGAGAGGATGAAGTAAAATTCTCCACACCAAATGGCAAGACCTCCAGTTCCTTTCTTCCACTCAGTCCCCTAAATGCAGGTACCTGAACTTATATCCTCCCAAATGAGATAAGGCCTTGCCTCTCTGGGGAGTGGACCTGCCCAAGAGAAAAGAAAAATCTCACAAAAATACTGATGGGTAGACTACCCAAAGAAATGGCTGGGTCACCCTGAAAGTGATGCTCATTACTTGACATGCTGGCATGCTGACACAGAGCTTCTAGTCAATTTTAGTGTTTTACTCTTAATTGTTAATATACAGGGGTGCCTGAATGGCTCAGTTGGTTAAGCATCCAACTTTGGCTCAGGTCATTATCTCATGGTTTGTGAGTTCGAGCCCTGCATCAGGCTGTCTGCTGTAAGTACACAGCCTGCTACAGATCCTCTGTCCTCCTCTCTCTCTGTCCCTCCCCCACTCACACACATGTGCAGGTGTGCTCTCCCTCAAAAATAAATAAACATTTAAAGAACAAACAAACTGGGGCACCTGGGTGGCTCAGTTCAGTTAAATGTTTGACTTCAGCTCAGGTCATGATCTCACAGCTTGTGGGTTCGAGCCCCACATTGGGCTCTGTGCTGAGAGCGTGGAGCCTGCTTTGAATGCTCTCTCTTTCCCTCTCTCTCTGCCCCTCCTCTGTGCTCTCTCTCTCTCTCTGAAAAATAAATAAGTATAAAAAAATAAAATAAGAGACAAATAAAGAAACAAAAACTATTAATAGCCAGCCATTGAGCACCAGACATTTGATGACATGCTCCAACTTGAAAGAAAGAGACCAAAACAAACAAAAAGAAACTTCAAATGAACAAGCAATTCAAGTAGAAAGCCAAAAAAGAAAAAAAAGTTACCACCCATATCATCAGAAAAATAAAAATAATGCATCCACAAGTAAGTTTATAAGACAGCACTGCAAGCTTAAAAATATGACAGCAAAGGGGCGCCTGGGTGGCGCAGTCGGTTAAGCGTCCGACTTCAGCCAGGTCACGATCTCGCGGCCCGTGAGTTCGAGCCCCGAGTCAGGCTCTGGGCTGATGGCTCAGAGCCTGGAGCCTGCTTCCGATTCTGTGTCTCCCTCTCTCTCTGCCCCTCCCCCGTTCATGCTGTCTCTCTCTGTCTTAAAAATAAACGTTGAAAAAAAAATTAAAAAAAAATATGACAGCAAAAATTAAAAATGCAATAGGTTTGAAAGAGAAAGTCACAGAAATTTCCCGGGAAAAAAAGGATAAAAAGACAAAGAGATGGACTATAGAAAAGAAAAGAAAATTAGAGGATCATTCTACAAGGTCTAATATACAACTAATAGTTCCAGAAAAATAAACCAGAGAAAATTCACGGAGGATACTGTTAAATAAACAATACAAGAAAACTTCCCAGGACCAAAGAACATAGTTTCATGAATTCACATCTGATCACTCTGCAAAATAAATGAACAAAACACTGATCCCATAACATGCTGTGCTGGCATATAACATTAAGAATAAAGGGAAGAGGGGTGCTGGGTGGCTCAGTCGGTTAAGTGTTTGACTCAACGTCAGCTCAGGTCAGGATCTCACGGTCTGTGAGTTCGAGCCCTGCGTCAGGCTCTGTGCTGACAGCTCAGAGCCTGGAGCCTGAGCAGCTCAGAGGCTGCTTCGGATTCTGTGTCTCCCTCTTTCTCTGCCCCTCTGCTGCTCGGGCTCTGTCGCTCGCTCTCTCAAGAATAAACAAACATTAAAAAAAATTTTAAGTTTATGTTTTTTTTTTTTTAAGTAATTTCTATGCCCAACATGGGGCTCAAATCCACGACCCTGAGATCAGGAGTCACACGTTCCTCCGATGAGTCAGACAGGCGCCTCCGAGGCCTAATTTCAGTCCTTGTAGTAACTTTAGTTACTGTGCTGAGTTAAGGGATGCCAAGAAGGCTGAGGCAGTTAAAAGGGAATGAAGAAAAGGAAGGGCCAAAGAGGCGTGAGGGAGAATGAGAGAAGGCCTGTGCTAGTCCTGGAAACTGAAGTCAGGCTTCTCTTCTGCAGTCCACTACCGATGTGATCTGACTTGCTCTGCACAGTAGTCAGTCTTTGTGGAGTGACTAGTCTAGTAAAGCTGCGTAGCCTGAGGCTCTGAGACTGTGGCTAAGTAACCTGGGGGCTGGTCCAGAGCAGAAGCTTTACAGCACAAGTTACGTCTTGCAATGGTGCCCAGCTGAACTCTACAATCAGCTGTTGGGTAGAGTCAGAGGTGGGGAGTAGATGAAAGGTGCCACTGATCCTGCAAAAACTCTGTGATGCTCCTGAGGAAGCTGAAGCTCAGAGTTTAAGCTGCTTTGTCATGTGGCCAGGATGAGGACAAGTCTAGTTCAAAATCATCATGAATTTCACTGATTTTTCCTATTAACAATGTATGCCTTCTTCTCCATAAAGGTTTTTCTAATCTCCCAGGACAGTTTTCTTTCTCTTCTGAACTCAGAGCGATATTTCCTTCGTCTTTTCCCCAATATCAATCTCTTCTTTCTCATATATATGCATATATATGTATATATATTGTGTATATATATGTATATATATACATACATATGCATATATATACATATATACATGTATATACATATACATACATGTATATATACATATATATTATATATACATATATACATATATACAATATATACATATATAATATATATGTATATATTATGTATATATATGTATATATGTATATATGTATATATGTATATATGTATATATACACGTATGTATATATATATACATATGTATATATGTATATATGTATATATATGTATATATAATATATATATACATATATATACAATATATATACATATATAATATGTATATATATATAACAGAGAACATCAAGCAGGAGCTGCACTGTCAGCGCAGAGCCTGACTTGGGGCTTGAACTCACGAGCACAGAAATCATAACTTGAGCCGAAATCAAGAGTCAATGCTTAATCGACTGAGTCACCCAGACACCCCTCATTCACCTATTTTTATATGCTCAGTAACTATTGCTTTACTGTAAGGACAGAGGCCCTATCAGACCTCTTTGCGTCATCCACTCTGCTTTATACATATTAGGCCATTAATGCATCTTTTATCTAAATAGGTAGGTGCCTTTAACAAAAAAGTTCCCATACATTAATTTAGAACAATTGCCTTGGGGCACCTGAGTGGCTCAGTTGGTTAAGTGACCCACTTTGGCTCAGGTCATGATGGCTCGTGAGTGCGAGCCCTGCGTGGGGTTCTGTGCTGACAGCTCAGAGTCTGGAGTCTGGGAGTTCCGATTCTGGGTCTCTGCCTCTCTCTGCTCCCTTCTCCCCCTTCTCTTCCCCACTCCCCTATCCTGCCCCCATCTGCTCACGATCAAGCTTCTCTCTCTCTCAAAAATATACATTAAAAAAAATTATATAAAAAAATAGAACTATTGTCCTCGGGCGCCCGGGTGTCTCAGTAGGTTAAGCATTCAACTCTTGATTTGGGCTCAGGTCATGATCTCAGGGTTTGAATTTGAGCCCCGGGTCAGGCTCTGTGCCGGCAGTGTGGATCTCCTTGGGATCCTCCCTCTCCCTCTCTCTGTGCCCCTTCCCTGCTTTCACTCTCTCTCTCCCAAAGTAAATAAATAATGGGGCGCCTGGGTGGCGCAGTCGGTTAAGCGTCCGACTTCAGCCAGGTCACGATCTCGCGGCCCTGAGTTCGAGTCCCGCGTCAGGCTCTGGGCTGATGGCTCAGAGCCTGGAGCCTGCTTCCGATTCTGTGTCTCCCTCTCTCTCTGCCCCTCCCCCGTTCATGCTCTGTCTCTCTCTGTCCCAAAAATAAATAAATGTTGACAAAGTAAATAAATAAATCTTAAAAGAAAATAAAAAATAAATAGAACTATTGCCTTAATTTCATAGGAATGAAAGGGATAATCTTATGTTCACTGGATCCAAACCCCATCATTTTACATCTGAGAACAAGTGACCAGCCCTTAGATCACAGCTGTGGTGATTCCTAGGCCAGCGTCTAGCCCACTGTATCAACTTGCAGCCTTTCAGATTAGGCATTCCTATCTTGCTTCTATGGAAAATCAAAGCAAACCCAAATGGGACACTCCACTTGAAAAGTATGTATCATTTAGCTAACGTTTTTTACAGGGCTAGACAATAACACCCCCATAGGATTACCTAGAGGTCTATGGTTAACTTGTACTCTGGTATTCAAGTACCCTCAGCGCCCTCCTCTTAAACCTTCTAATCACAGGCCTAAGAATTTCATATGCGAAAGCCATGATTATGCAAAACTGAAATACTAATGGGTTTACGCAGTTCACTCTGATGGAATTAAGCCCCTTGCCGTCTTATTTCCACCAGTTCTCTGGATTTGTCAAATGCCACCTCCTTCAGCTAAAAGTGACCTACCTCTCCATACTGAATTTTACCACTCCCTTATGGCATCAAATCTCTCCAAATCTTGAATTATAGTTATTTTCATCTTATCTTCTCTGCTGTAACGAGTGTGTTGAAGAAAGGGTTTGTGTCTGATTTTTTTTTTTTTTTTTTTACTTTAAATGGCAAACTTACAAATATGAGGCAATGAACATGTCACATAGTTCAAATCACCATCCTCTCTCACTGGGGCTTGGGCAAAAGCCTTCTAACTCCTCAAGGTTGCACTGTCACTCTCCCACGCTGATCCTCTTGAAACCTATCAGCTCAGTAAGTCCCTTCCTCCAAGCCCTCTACAGGCTTTCCATGTCCTGACTACACCACCTGCCTGATTTGCTTTCACACTGGTTTTCCTGCTCTTCTTCTAGCATGTTAAGCACCTCCTGCCCCAGATGCCTTGCATTTGATGCTCAGTCTAGAACACTGGGTATGGGTAGAATAGTCTAGAATTCTAGATATTGTTTGCCTCCTTACTTAAATCAGGTTCTCAGGTTTTCTTCCACGGAGATCCTCTTTGGCCATTCTTCAGCACCATGTTACTCTCTATCCTTGTGTTGTGCTCCAGTGGATTCTTAGTCCTGAAACCGGAGTGCCTGGTTTGAAAAGTTGACTTTACCACTTATTAGGTGTATGGCTTGGGGCAAGCTAAATTAACCTTTTCCTGCCTTAGTTTCCTCATCAAGAAAGTGGGGGTAATTCTGTATTTGTTGCTTGGAACATTGCCCATCTGATACACGATAAGGGGCCAATAAGTTATTGCTTTTCTCAACTATCACAAACTATTTTTCACATATTAGTCTGTCTCCTCGATTAGAAAGTCAGCTCCATTAGGGCAGGACTTTGTTTCACTTATGACTTTATCCCTATAGCCGTGTCTTGGTAAGAAGGACTCCCACAAATTCTTGTTGAGTATGAATGAATTTACTGAATGTCTACAAAGCCATAAACCATTGAATGTATTATTTTCTTATGTTTCCCGTAACTAGGCGACTATTAACATTGATAGATCTGTGTACTATACTTTGTTTGCAGGGGGAAATCTCCTTGGTCTTTAAATTCAAGTGGAAGATGGCAATAAAGTGGAACAAAATGTACCTGAAAAAATCTTCTCCACCAGCCTGCATTATTGAACTAGATCAGTTAAAGCAAACTTGGTATATAACACCAGAGTATGAGGAGAAAAAAAATACAGATGATTATGTAAACTGTTTATACAGTGCCTAGCATATAGTAGCTTCTAAATGAATACTCACTAGCAAATTATAGGTACACTTACACAAGTGCAATAATAAGTAAGTTATAATTAAAGGATTTTGCCAATTATATACCCTATGTTAGATCTAGATATAGAACATTTCTATTACTTCAAAAAGATGCCCCTTGCTCCTTTTTCAATAAATTCTGTCTCCCCAAGCCAACCATGTGGTAGGCAGAATAAGCCACTCCCCTTTAAGATGTCCTTGCTGGGGCACCTGAGTGGCTCAGTTGGTTAAGTGTCTGTCTGACTCTTGGTTTCAGCTCAGGTCAGGATCTCATGGTTGTGAGATCCAGCCTGGCGTTGGGCTCTGTGCTGGGCATGGAGCCTGCTTAAGATTCTCTCTCTCTCCCTGTTCCTCTGCCCCTCCTTTGCTCATGCTCCCTTGCTCTCTCTCAAAAAATAAATAAAAAATTAAAGAAACTTCCTTGCCCTAATGCCTACAACCTGAGAATATGAACATACCTTTGAATATGTTTCATGGATGGGCCTGGTGTAACCACATGAGTCCTTAGAAGTAGAAGAGAAAGGCAGAAAAATAGGTCAGAGAAAGATACAACAGTAGGAGAGGAAACGAGAGATTTGAGGTGAGGAGCATATGACCCATGGTACTGGGTTTGGAGGTGGAGGAAGCCAGGTGGCCTCTAGAAGCTGCGATACCAACCAAGAAACAGGGACCTCAGTCCTACAACTACAAGCACTGAATTCAGTCAACAATCTGAATGAGCAAGGAAATAGATTCTCCCAGATGCTCTTGGATTTCATATACAGGTAATCATAAAGTAAGAACTCTTGAATCTGGCTTCTTTCACTTGACATAATGTTTTTGATATTTACCTACATTTTTAGAACAGTAATTTTTTTTTAACTGCTCAGTACTGTTCTATGAATATGCCTCAGTTTATTTATCCATCTTGTTGACGGCTATTTGGGTTGTTTCTGGTATTTGGATATCATGACTGGTACATTCTTATACAAGTCTTTTTGTGGACACACCTTTCCATTTCTCGGGTAAATTGGGTAAATACCCAGGAACAGAATTGCTGGGTCACAGGGGAGATATATGTTTAACTTTAAAAGAAATTGGCAAACAGTTCTCCAAAGCGGCTGCATGTTTCATGTTCCCTCCCACTTGCCTGGAGTGAGCTCACTGAACTGAGCACTTAAAATCTATGTATTTCATTGTGTACCTAAGTGTACCTCAACAAATATATCAGAAAAGAAAAACATGTAACAGAACACTGTATTTGGATATGCAGACAATGTAATATTATCCATCTCAGAAACGGTATTGTGGATACAAGGAACAAGTCATAGAATAAACAGAAACGGTATTGTGGATACAAGGAACAAGTCATAGAATAAATTTGATTAAAAAAATACAACTTTACCATTTTAATTTTATTATACATTATTTACTAGAAAATTTTCCTTCTGAAAGGTCACTCTGAAAAATGAACACTAGTGGTTTTATAATCGAATTCAGTTTAGCATCTGTATATAATCTCTGCATATTTAACTTGCACATGAATTAGGGCTATAAGAAATGTTTGCCCCCAAATTCTTAAATTTTTAAGAATTTTATTGTCTTAAAATTCTTTTTTTTAACTGTTAGAATTCTTATTAGGTGAGATTTATTTATTTATTTGTTTGTTTACTTATAATATCTATGCCCAACATGGGGCTCAAATTCACCACCCTGAGATCAAGAGTCACATGCCCTACAAACTGAGCCAGCCAGGCACCCCTGGTCTTAAAATATTTTAAGACCTCTAACATTGCTGATGGAAGGGTAAGCTGTTATAATCTCTATGGAGTACAATTTAGTAATATTTTTCACATTTATACAAGCTCTAAACCCTTTGACCTTGAACTCCTGCATGTTGGAATACATTCTACATATTTACTTGCTCATATGCACAATATTCATGCAAAGCTACTCATATCAGCAGTCTGTAATAGCAAAACATTTGAACCAATCTAAAAAAATGCAGGGTTGCTAAATCACAGGGTTGCTACACAGCTGAGGAAAAAAGTGGGGATGCTACTTAATGTTTCAAGTATGGAATAATTTCTAAGGGAAAAATAATACATACATATATTTGCACATTCATAAGGTATTTGGAAGGATATACTAGAAACTGAAAAGTGGTAGTTTCTTTTTTTTTTTTTTTTTTTAATATTTATTTATTTTTGAGAGAGCAAGAGAGCAAGCCAGCCGGGGAGGGGAAGAGAAGGAGGGAGACAGAATCCTAAGCAGGCTCTGCATCTCTGGGATGTCAGCACAGATCCCAGCGCAGGGCTTGAACTCATGAACTGTGAGATCACGACCTGAGCCAAAACCAAGAGTCAGACACTTAACCAACTGTGTCACCCAGGTGCCCCAAGTGTGGTAATTTCTAGAGAGGAGGGAGAGCTGTGTATCTGAGTGACAGGTGTGAAGCTTTTTGCCATTCACTCTTTAATTCTGAACAATGTGACCATTAACTAGTAAAAACAAATGTCTCTGCATTAAAATTTTAGGGGAGAATGATAATCTAAATTTAAAGTAAAACGAATCCTATGTTACAGATATTTAATTATATATAGAGCTTCATTATTCTATTATGATTAGAAAAATGTAAAGTTTGTTAATTTTTTAAATTATTTTTTTTAATGTTTTATTTTTAGGAAACAGAGAGTGAGCAGGGAGATAAGGAGACAGAGAATCTCAAGTGGGCTCTGTGCTTAAAGCAGAGAGCCTGATGCAGGGCTTGAACTCTCATATGACGAGATCATGACCCGAGCTGAAGTCGGATGCCACCCAGGCGCCCCAAAAGTTTTATCAATTATTATGTAAAAGGAACAATAAATCTATACTATAACAGATGTAAAGTTAATTCTAAGTGGAAATCATGAGCTCCCAAGTTGGTAATAAGGGAAAAACAATGCTTGGAATAAAGGGAAGGGGAAAAAAATTAGTAGGTGTGGTAAACAACCATAACCATTCTTCTTGGCAAATGAACTGTTACAGGCTACTGTTTGGAGTATTATTTTGAACTTATTTGTACATTTAACATGTAGTTAATCTCTTGGGATGGTGATTTTAATAGAAAAAAACAAATTGAAAGCTACCTTTAAAGGCAGATTTAAAATAGTAAGAAAACCTCAACTTTATTTAGCCCTTTTCAACTTTCAATTCATTAAGAAAATTTTTTCCTTACATTATTTGTTCATACATTATTCCTTTTGCTCCTCATAACCCTATGATTTTGAAATTTTATTCTGACTTTACGTATAAGGAAAAGAAAGATACTGAGAGAAGCTAATTTACCTCAAATCACATGGTTTTGTATGAGCTAGACCTAGTACCCTGGTGTTCTTAACACTGGTGCTACTTTCCATCTGCAATCCCTTAACCTTCAGCCCCTGCCCTCTCTCTCACCTTATCTCTCATCACAGTAATTTAACTTTCCTGCTGTTTATATGCCTCCAAAGGGAAATGACAATTTTGATAATGGTGCAATATTTATTGTACCTATCTATTTAAATTTTTTTTTAACAAACCAAAATTGCATTAAAACATCAATATGCAATTATTTTCCCACCACTCAAAAATTTTAATATGTATTGAAGATTCTGGACCAGAAAATGTGTAAAGATAAGACAAAGAATATCAAAATAACTTATAACAAATTTCTAAAACCTCTCACATATTAAAATTGGTAAGATAAAAATATGATTTACAATACATGTTTGCCATTATGGTATAGATAAGAAAATAGTAACCATACTAAAATTATTTCATCCTACTTATCAAAATTCCTATTATAAGAATGAAAATATTCACCTGTTTATAAATAGGTATTCAAAAATGTCTTTTGAACAACATTCTTTGGTGTTCATAAAATGGCATATATTATAATATATTTATCATACAGTCTTTTCAGACTATAAATTCATTTTAAACTGGAAATGAAAAAATATAAATTAGATATTGCTATAGAAAATAGTTACAGGGTAAGTATTTTGATGTCATGGTGCCCAAATACTTATGGACAAGATTTACCTACTAAACTTTAAAATAACTACCTTTCCTTTGATATTTCTTATAGATCTACATGTTCCAGAACTTAAAAAAAAAATTACGTTAGTCTAAAGGCAGAAAATTCAAACATGAATTGACAATTATCTATGATTCTCTCAACGGGCTATTCCACAAAATATGGAGCTAATTGAATAGATGAAAACCCTAGCACTGCGTGGATACCAGCTTGATAAGCAACTTGGAATGGCAGATGCATTACAAGAAATGGAACATTCTACTACAGAGGAAGAAGACAAGTGATCGAATAATATGCACACAACTTGGTAAAATTCTTTACCCTAATAAAGTAATTATTCATTTGCAAATATTACCAAAAGTAAAAAAAATTTATTTTACAGAGTGGTTGGTTTTCAATACATCAATAATGTTTTAATTCCCTATTCTCATTTCAGCTTGTCTCATTTCAGTGGTTGGTTTCTCCTAAATAATTTAGTTTACATTTAAAGTGGCAATACAGCTTTTACGTAATGGATTTAAGTTATAATTAGAAACCAGTTTTATATACAGAAAATCCATAAATATAGAACTTTTATTCCTATTTTATCCTAGGGCTATGCAAAAAATTGACTAAAAATTTTTCATTTGGGTCTTTGTAATAAACATGTAAATACATTATTTACAATGGAGATATTTTATGACAGAAAGTAAACACACAGAAGTAATTTTGGTCTTCACCAGAATCCATCATTATATGTTCATTTTCGAAGATGATGTGACACATGTTCAAATTTTAAGATTCTCATTATACACGTAATTCAAGTAATTATTTTACTTGTACAATTAATGCTTCATTCTGTATTTAAATTTCCTTTATGAAAGATTCCTTGATCCAATAGTAGGGAACTTTAGAATTTGTCTCAAATACAGCAAAATGTTTCTGTACAATTATGTGCAATTTTCTTCCTTCTGGCAATATTATAAATACCGAGCAATTTCATCTTCATTGTCCATACCCCAGAGGTAATCCTTGAGTTATCTCACATGATGTAAGTACCATCTTTGTAGTATTTCATGGACTCCATTTGTTTGGTCATAGCTAGAACATCATGAAATCCAGTACTTAGGCCAGACATATGTTGAAAGTATGCCTCTTTTTCCACTTGAATTGTTAAATTGTTTACTCCAGCATCTTTAAGTATTCCTGTAACCTGTTATAAAAACCCATACATTTTAAAGCATTTAGATTAGTGCATTTAGTACATATGTCTCAAATAACTGATAGGACATTTTTTTCATAGCCACAGATAGTCAAAGATAATCCCCGGGGCGCTTGGGTGGCTCAGTCAGTTGAGTATCTGATTTCGGCTCAGGTCATGATCTCACAGCTCATGAGTTTGAGCCCTACATCAGGCTCTGTGATGACAGCTCAGAGTCTGGAGCCTGCTTCATATTCTGTCTCTGTCTCTCTCTCTGCCCTTCCCCTGCCCACGCTCTCTCTCAAATATAAATAAACATAAAAAAAAAAGATAATCCTCAAAGTAATGTTTATTATTTACTTGGTAAAATGTTAAATATAATCTTTTAGAAGACCTGTAAATTACTGACCTGACATTCCAATTTGAAAAGAAAAACAGCTTTTGTTTCCAATTTGGTATGTTTAGAAAAGGGATATTAAAACTATTTTGATTCTTACCTCCAACCATAGCATATACCTTGCCAACTTTATTGTGATTATTATTAATCTAGAGCTATATTTATAATAATTAATTTCTAGATAACCTATTGGGAACCAAGGTGGATCACAAGTGATATTTTAACATTACCTTAAGCTTGTGCTCTAAATACTAAAACTTAATTTTTACCATTTTTGGGCAGAAAACAAATCTAGATGTAAAAAATAAGTTATATTATCTTTAGACAGCCAAAGACTGATGTTTTTGAACAAATGATTACTGAACTGTGTAATTTATGATGTGTGCAAATTTATGCATGAATTAACTCAACTGAAATTACTTTAAAAAGAAAAGCTGATCACCTGCTGTACTATTCTTTGCTCCAGCACATCGGATGCCACCTGTATATGAACTGTTCCTGCCACAACACTGGCTGAATGACGCCAAAAATGAGGGTCTCGGTATGATATTAATCCTTCAATTTTCTGTATCTGTAAGATAAAAAAAGAGATGATATAAATGAACATAAAGCCTAATTTATTTAACACAAAGCAATCTTTTTGGTCCAGGAACCAGATGATTAAGTGTCTGACTCTCGATTTTGGCTCACGTCATGATCTCAAGGTTCGTGGGATCGATCCCCACATCAGGCTCTGTGCTGACAAGTGTGGAGCCTGCTTGGGATCCTCTCTCTCCCTCTCTTAAGAAGAAAAAAAAAGATAATAAGGAGAGCAAGGAAGTGAGAAAGGAAAGGGACAACTCGCTTGAAGTAAAATATTTCCAAAAGAGTGATGCCAAGGAAGACAGCTCTGAATCGGAAGTGAATAGTTGTACACCCATTTTCCCTTCTTGAAGAGGTACTTTACCGATGCTAAACTTTGGGATACATTCAATGGACTAAATGGTTTCCTCATGTTGATACATACATTCACATATTATTTAGTATAGAAACATGTTCAAAAGATATCCTTTATGCTTAGTAATGGAGAACTGGTTAAAAACAGACAACACATATAATGTAATAGGACACTGTCATCAAAAATGTATTAAAGGTATTTATCAATGTGACATAATTAAATGGGGAAAAATTTACAAAGTAGCACAAAATAGTTTTTTGCCATGTTCAAAATACCTAAAATATAGAAAAACAATTTTTAAAAGTGCTTCTTTCCAGGGGCACCTGGCTGGCTCAGTTGGCAGAGCATGAAACTCTTTTCTTTTTTCTTTTTAAATGTTTTTTTATTTTATTTTTAGAGAGAGTGAGAGACAGAGCGTGAACAGGGGAGGGACAGAGAGAGAAGGAGACACACAATCTCCTTCACAGGCTCCAGGCTCCAACTTGTCAGCACAGAGCCTGAAGTGGGGCTCGAACTCACAAACTGTGAGATCATGATCTGAGCCGAAGTCGGACACTTAACCACCTGAGCCACCCAGGTGCCCCTTTTTTTTTTTAAATATATTTTTTTAATTTACTTATTTTGAGAGAGACAGAGACAGCACAAATGGGGAGGGGCAGAGAGAGAGAGAGAGAACCCAAGCAGGCTCTGTGCTGTCAGCTTAGAATCTGATGTGGGGCTCGAACTCCTGAAACGTGAGATCATGACCTGAGCTGAAACCAAGAGTTGGACGTTTAACCAACTGAGCCACCCAGGCACCCCTAGAGCATGCAACTCTTGATCATGAGTTTGAACTCCACATTGGTGGCAGAGATTACTAAAATAAAATAAAAATAAAAATAAAAATAAAATAAAATAAAATAAAATAAAATAAAATATAAAGAGGTTTCTTTCTAGGTGGTAGATGTGATTTTGTGTGTGTGTGCCTTTCTGT
Source organism: Prionailurus viverrinus (assembly GCF_022837055.1). NCBI lineage: Eukaryota > Metazoa > Chordata > Mammalia > Carnivora > Felidae > Prionailurus > Prionailurus viverrinus. Next base: position 136,474,293 of record NC_062561.1, on the reverse strand, counting down.
ATTTTGAAGTTTTCCTTTTCCCATAATGGACATACATTATTTTTGAAATAAAACTTTTTTTCACTTTTAGAATAATGTAGTATTCACTAATAACAAGAAGGTGAGGGAACTACTAATTTTATTTATGAAAACAGTGGGTTAAGATGCTATTCCTTTAATATTCAAGATGCCAACTTTTCATCAGCAGATCCTGATTTAATGTGATATGGCAAGGGTGCCTGGTTGGCTCAGTTGGTAGAGCATGTGACTCTTATCTTGAGAGAGTTTGAGCCCCACAATGGGTGAGGCTTTCTTTAAAAGAAAATATGACATGGCAAACCACAAGCTGAAAAAAATTTCTATTGTATTTGTTTTTTCTGTGAATTGCTGATTTATATTCTAGTCCATTTTCTTACAAGACTTTCTTTTTTAAACAAATTTATTTTATAAAAATATTTTTTTTATTTTTAACAGAGAGAGAGAGAATGAGAATGAGAGGGGTAAGGGCAGAGAGAGGGAGACACAGAATCTGAAGCAGGCTCTAGGCTCTGAGCTGTCAGCACAGAACCTGATATGGAGCTCAAGCTCACGAACTGTGAGATCATGACCTGAGCTGAAGCTGGAGCTCAACCCACTGAGCCACCCAGGCACCTCAAGACTCTCTTGATTTTTTTTTTTTTTAAATTTTTAATTTTTTAGTGTTTGTTTCTTTTTTGAGAGAGACAGAATGTGAGTAGGGGAGGGGCAGAGAGAGAGGGAGTCATAGAATCTGAAGCAGGCTCCAGGCTCCAAGCTGAATGTAGGACTTGAACCCATAAGCTGTGAGATCATGACCTGAGCTGAAGTCAGCTGCCCAACCAACTGAGCCACCCAGGCGCCCCAAGACTCTCTTAATTTAAAAAATTATGCACAGTAAGTCTCTGGTTGCTTATATGTGCTGCAAATATTTTTCTCTTGTCTGCCTTCTGTATTTCTTATTTGTTAATGGAGTCTTTTGCCAATCAACAATTTTTAACTGCTCCAATCTATAGATTTTTTTTTGTCCTTTTTTGGCTTCTGGTTTCAATTCGAACTTATTAAAAAGGCTTTCTCTACCTCTGTAGCCCTGAAAGTATTCTTCTACTTTATTTTAGTACCTTCATCATTTTTTATCTTTTACATATCCAGTACATTGGAAATACATTTTGATTTTTGGTGGTAAAGAGATACAGCTTTTTATATTCCACTAAGTAGAAATATTAATTAGGTCCACCCTTTCTCCCGACTGATCTAAAATGCGAAGCTTTGCTACATACTGAATTCCATAAATTCCTGGGTCTGTTTCTGGACCACCAATTTAAAAAAAATTGATTTATGTGTTTACTGTTGTGCAAAAACAAAACTATTATTTGTGTTGGATAATTCCGTAACTTTATAATCACCAAACAGCATCCTATTAGTTAATTCTGTAATTTATGGGTTTTTTGTGTTATTCTCAAGCATTAACTCTTCCAAATAAGCTTCCAAGTAATACTGGATAACAAAATAAAACAAACAAAAGGAAAAAAGCCCAAAAATCCCAAGGAAAGGCAAATGCACTGAGATTTAAATAAAAGAAATGCAACATCTTTACAATACTGTTTCCCATCCAAGAAAAATGTCTCCATTTATTCAGTACTTATTTTTATGTCCTTTTAATAAGACTGTATTTTCTTCATTCATATTTTTCACATTCCTAGTTGGGTCAACTTACTCAATTTCAAATGCTATTTTAAAAGGAAAAAATAGGGGCACCAGGGTGGCTCAGTCAGTGTTCATTTTCAGCTCAGGTCATGATCTCACCATTTGTGAGTTTGAGCCCCGCACTGGGCTCTCTGCTGTCAGGGCAGACCCCACTTCGAATCCTCTCTCTCCCTCTCTCTGCCCCTCCACCCGTTTGCATGCGTGCACATGCTCTCTCTCAAAAATAAAAAACAACATTAAAAAATAACAATAAAAGGAAAAAATATAGTAAAGAAATTACACACAGTACCTTTTCTAAAGCAACATGTAGTTCTTTTTCACATTCTGGTGGCAATCTCAAAAGTAGAACCTGACAGGCATCTTTAATCAGTGGAACAACACTGAGAAATATTAATACGGCAATAAAAAGAGAACAGAGGGGATCAGCAATGAACCATCCAAACTGCTCTATAAGAACTGTGGATACGATCACACCAATACTGCCAAGCGTGTCTGCCAAAACATGTAGAAATACACCTGCAAGTAAAACACGTGAAAACATTAAAAATTAAAGCACATCTAATTTAGTTCTTTTATCCATTTTATAAACAATACTGGGTATCTACTATGCACCAGAAATTCTGCTAGGGGATGGTACTTAAAAAAAAAAACACAACAAAAAACAAGGTCACTGCTCTCAAACAATTCACAGACCAGTGGTAAAGGGAAAAATATACGCAACGGTAACAGAGAGCGTTAAGTTTTATGATGGTGTGGTTTTCCTAGAAATCACACATGAGCCAAGTTTTGACATTACGCAAATTACTTCTATTAAACCATCAGAATATATAATTTAACACAGTAAGTGATAAAAATTCCCCCATGTATATTTATAATACAATAAAAATTTCCTGGTTCTTTTGTAGTGAAAGTTCATAATGACACACTCAGTGTTCCCGTTCCAAATAATATTTATGCAAATGTCACAGGAAAAGGACTCTATAATAATCTGTTTAAAAATTGACATTTATGAACCAATGTGAGCATTTTCTACAACAGATGACTTTATTTATTTATTTATTTTTTAACCACAGATTGTTTTACAAAAATAAAGCTGTACCAGAAGCCTAATACTTAATACAAGTAAGACAGTGTGAATTCAGAACACAACTGAAAGGTAGGACAATATTTGGCAAGGACTCACCCCTCATGTTAGCATTCATGCCTCTGCCTGCAGATCCGTGGCTGTGACCATGTCCGTGGTCACTGTGTCCATGCATATGGTGGGAATGGCTGTGATCAGACGCATGACAGCTTCCCTGAGAAGCTCCATGGTTATGGTTATGGGCATGGCTAAAGGCACAGATACCAATAAGGTTTACTATCAGCCCTCCAACTGAGACTGGCTAGTAAAAGGAGAAAAGAAAACCTTCAATTTGTAGTTAAAAAAATAAATTTGTTACTTAAAAGTTACTACAGATCTAAATGTTTTTCTGTTTATGGTTTTAAAAGTATGGTAAAACCTCACAAAGTTCAATAAGGAAATTCAGAAATTTTATTTACTTATTAATGTAGTTTTGTTTGGAAATCCAAAATTTTTAAAAATCGGATTTTTGAGTATTTTAGAGGAAACATTTTTAACTTCCAAAAACCAGTTTTGGCAAGTAGAAGGATTTGGACTTGCTTTAAGCAAGTGATTAAGAATAATATGCACCTGGTTCATGGTTCATGAATAAATAAATTATGCTAAAGTTTTGTTTTGTTTATTTAAATAGAGTTTGAGGGGCGCCTGGGTGGCGCAGTCGGTTAAGCATCCGACTTCAGCCAGGTCACAATCTCGCAGTCCGTGAGTTCAAGCCCCGCGTCAGGCTCTGGGCTGATGGCTCGGAGCCTGGAGCCTGTTTCCGATTCTGTGTCTCCCTCTCTCTCTGCCCCTCCCCCATTCATGCTCTGTCTCTCTCTGTCCCAAAAATAAATAAACGTTGAAAAACAAAAATTAAAAAAAAAAAAAGAATATATAAAAATAACGGGTACAGATAATTCTAATCAATTTCCAAAGGATGTAAGAGAAGAGATTTACTTTAGTAATCATATATGGAAACTATGTATTTCTTATTGTGGCTCATTTGTTTGTCAGACTTTAAAATTTTAGTTAGCTTTATGAGCTTGAAGATGGTTACTGAACTTTGAATTAAATCAAATACTGCATAAAGAGATCCCCATCATCTCAACTACTTGTCCTCTAATGATAAATACTTCATTTGTATAGATTTCACCAGAAAAAAAAACAACATAGAAAGTATAATCCCCCTTATAATTCTAACCCTGAGTTAGTCACTAAGAGAATAGTGTACACTCTATGCATGTACTAAAATACATACATCAATCCCCTTTTAAACCAATAATAGCATCATGTTATAATACTGCTTTGGAAAATTTTTTTAACTTAGTACAGCTTACAAATATTTTTCATGCCTGTATATACAGATGTGCCTCATTCTTCTTACTGGGCACCTAGTTTTCTATAAACAATATCTTTATTTAATTAGTCTTTTTATTGATTTTTTTCGCCATAATGAACAATGGCACAAAGAATCATGCACCTTTACACACCTGTGCAAGTATTTCTGTAATAAATATTAAAGGTTAAAGGATGTGAGCATTTAAAATTCAAAATATATTTCCAAACTGTAATCCAAAGCATTTTACTAACATATACTTCCACCAACCAGATTCATAACTACAAGCCAGGTGCTAGAATTTAACACTTAATAATAAACCATTCAGGTCCCCAAGATACTTCACTTACATGTGGAAGAATGACAAAGGAGTTAACTCAATGTTGCTTAAAAAAAAAAAAAAAAAAAAAAAAAGCAAGATACAATGCGAATAGTGAGAAAGGGAAATCTAAGAAGCTGAGGAAGGAAGACAGGAGTTAAGGGAAAATCTCTCACTTGAGACACACAAGCAAAGTCTTGAGGAAGGTGGAAAGGCAGATATGAGGGAAGGGCATGCCAGCTTCAAGAAACAGCACATATAAAGGTATGGCAATACAGGGAGAACATTAAAAATTTCTAACAGTAAATAATCTGTAAGATAAAGCCTTTAAAATGATAGTATTTTTCTGATTCGCTAACATTTTGCAAATTTCCTCAGGTATTTAAAAGCACATCTTGGGGCACCTGGGTGACTCCCAAGTGTGGAACTTTTGATTTTGGCTCAGGTCATATGTCGCGGTTTGTGAGATCAAGCCACACGTCGGGCTCTGCTCTGACAGCCAGAGCCTGTTGCAATTTTCTCTCTTCCTCTCTCTCTGCCCCTCCCCCATCCATGCTTGCTCCCTTTCAAAATAAATAAACATTAAAAAAAAAAATAAAAGCACATCTTCATACAAAAACACTGGATAAGTCAGAAAGATATCTGTTATGTATTAGAATGTCATCTAATATTCTGACTGCTAAAATATGAGAGAAAAGGATTAATTTCTAAGAGTCAGCAGTGTAAATGTAAATACAGGGTCAAGAGCTTATGTTAATTTAAATTATAAAAATAAAGTAAAACCTTCCTACATCAATAATTACAGGTAGTTAAACTTTAGCATGGAGAAAGCTAAAGGGGTTATGAGTAGAAAATCAAACAGGAAAAAAAGAGACTTACTGTTAACATGTGTGTGTCTAATTCCGGAGGATCAATTAATCTAGCCACTGACTCCATAAACACAAAAAAAGCTATTACCATTAGAAAAAGTCCATTAATAAATCCAGAGAGAATTTCTATTCGGCCATACCTAGAAATGTAAAAAATATTTTTAGAAAGGAAAATGACAAATATTTTTATTTTATTTTTATTTATTTATTTACATTTTTAATGTTTATTTATTTTTGAGAGAGACAGAGTGTGAGCAGGGGAGGGGCTGAGAGAGAGGGAGACACAGAATCCAAAGCAGGCTCCAGGTTCTGAGCCATCAGCACAGGGCCTGATGTGGGGCTCGAACTCACAAATGGTGAGATCATGACCTCAGCCAAAGTAGGCCCCTCAACCCACCCAGACGCGCCTACAAATATTTTTAAAGCATAAACATTATTATGTTACAAAAGAGGATATATAAGTCTAGATCTTCAATTATGTACATAATTAGTAAGACTAGAAAATTATCAAGATTTTAAACACCACACCAATGCTGAAAGAGTCTTTCTGTATATGTTTGTTAAAATTTTAAATATTTATCAAAGTCCTTCTTCAATGTTCTCTCTTATACAAGGCCTTGCCTAATTTATTAGCAAGAAGTTACTTCTCTCTCCTTTAAGCCTTTGATGGGCTCTGTACCTCTGTCACAACACACAGATTCTGCTTTGTACCAAAATTATTTGTACCTTTGGCCCCTCTGTCTTTCAGAATATAAACGGTTGAAAATAGCTGAATTTATCAATCTATTTAGGGTCTTATCAAAATTCATCATATAAATCAGGGATTCTAGTATTTGTTGAAATGAATTCAGTTGAAATGAATTCAGTTAATGAAAGGGCATTTCATGCATAGCCACTTCAAAGTTTGAATACTGTTTATAACAGCAAAGATGTGAATGACCATGCACATTCCATTGTCTCAAAGAAAGTGTTAGGCAAGGAGCTCAAAATCTAACTAATTTTTGCTACCTCCATTAAGATGGATTTGGCAGAGAGTATAATCTTGAGCTCACTGCCATTCAGTATCATGCTTGGTTTATTTCCTCTTACTTAATTCAAATTAAAGAAAAAAAAAAGCTCTGAAAAATTATTTGTATTAAAAGTAATACAATTGTATTTTCTGGGGTGCCTGGGTGGCTCAGTGCATGGGGGGCCAACTCTTGATTTCAGCTCAGGTAATGATCTCATCAGGCTCTGTGCTAACAGCATGGAGCCTGCTTGGGATTCTCTCTCTCCCCCTCTCTCTGCCCCTCCTCCACTCACGCACGCATGCATATTCTCTCTCCCTTTCAAAATAAATTAAAAAAAAATTTTTTTTAAATTTTATTTCCTAAGATGGAATTTGCCCTGAGAATTTTTTCATTTTGTCACATCACCTTGATGGTCAAGGTACCTACCCATAGGAAAAAATCCGAGTTGCTTTCCATCTACTCATCAGGGCTGCAAAAAGTCCCATGACCAAAGCAGAGCAGTCAAAGAGCATGTGAAATCCATCTGAGATCAGACCCAGACTATTGGTCAACACTCCATAGAATAATTCCACAAAGGTAAAAAGCTAAAATATGTTTAAAGACAAATAGGGGAGGAATGTGTTGGGAAATACTGTTTCAATACATTTATCAGAATGCAATCATGACAATTTTAACCGTTTATTACACAAACCTTACTTGATGATATAACTGCTATTTTATTTCATTTCATATAAACTGTTAAGATACTAAATCAGATAGGTTCATCTTACACATCATTTAAAAGGAGACAGTTTCATTTATATGACTGTAGAACTCAATAAACTAGGCTACAAAATGTTAGCACTGTGGTCTGTAGTGAGATCCTGTAAGAAGTAGATAAAAATCTTTACAGGATACTATATTTACTGATTTGAAATAGTACACTAAACTGATGCAACTAAAATGCCTCAAAAGTTGCATAAGTAGTCTGAATATGATCCTGTAATCTTCCTATTACTTACAGAAAATATAGTTTTAGCCCCTGATGATCAGAAATTTTGGTAATTACTAAAATTCTACCAGAAGTATCAAAATTAAAAGATTAAACTTTTTAAGGTATGTCATTAATATTTAAAAATCTTACCAGATTCAAGCACAAGAAGTAAAAGATCTGCCTAGAGTCATTTTCCTCAAGAATTTGTTTTAATGATTCCTTAATAAACCTAGGGATCGACTGGGAGCTATGCTGAAAAGCATCACCCATGAAGTTATAAAGAGGTGTTCCTTCAGGAGAATATCCAATTAGAGTGCCTTTCTGTCCTCTCTTAGAAGGAGATGATAAGATGTTGGCAGCTGAAAAAAGGAAAAAAAACCCATGAACATTATAAAAGCTTTAAAAGCTTAAGCTACCAAACCAACACCGTACCTGTCAGCACTAAATGCAAGCACTGAACAAATTCCCAAATTAAGTAAATGACTTCCACACCAGAATCCATAAGATGAAATTTCCTAAGGGGAAAAGTGCTCACACAAAATGAAGAATATAGCGCTCACTACCACTCCTCCGGACAGGACGTGTTCAGTGCTTTCCTGGTGTGCTGCTCTGTTCATAGCTCGAAGCTGGTCTGTTATTGGATGTGTCCAAAAGTTTCCAAAAAGTAAAGCACTAATAAAAATGGGAAAGGATCCATAGCGGGCACATTTGGAAACTTCCATTTTGACTGAACAAACAGAATCGACATAGAAATCCAGGATCATGACAAAAAAGATAACTGTTGTGAAAGGCATAATGAGAGAAAACCAAGACTCGACTTTACTCTAGGAATTAAACAGAGAAGAAAAAAAGAAATTGTCAGTACTGCACAGGTATAAAGTTCATATCTTATGTTTTAATCTCTTTATATATAAACAAATACTGTGATTAAATATGATTCATAAAATGCCAAAATATAAGAGATATAAAATATTACTGCATTTTCCTAGTAGTCCCCAAAGTATTAAAAAACAAAAGCATTATGGTTTAATAATTTTATAAATACTAAGTGATCCACAATCCTTGTGTATAAGTAACACATGGTTAAGTATTAAATTGTGTCTTTTTTTTAAAATAAATTTTTTTTTTTTGGAACCGCGACGCTTTCCAAGGCACGGCCCCTCTCTCAGGGCGAACCCATTCCAGGGCGCCCTGCCCTTCACAAAGAAAAGAGAACTCTCCCCGGGGCTCCGCGCGGGCTTCTCCGGGATCTCCGGCTTCTCCGGGATGGGTTGGGATCGGGATCGGTTGGGATCGGTTGTGTTACCGCACTTAAAATAAATTTTTTAAGTGTATTTATTTTGAGAGAGATACAGAGAGTGCTAGCTGGGGAAGAGCAGAGAGAGAGAGAGAGAGAGAGAGAGAAAGAGAGAGAGAGGGAGAGGGAGAGGGAGAAGGGGAGGGAGAGGGAGAGGGGGAAGGGGAAGGAGAGGGAGAAGGGGAGGGAGAGGGAAAAGGGGAGGGAGAGAACTAAGCAGGCTCCACAGGGTCAGTGCAGAGCCTAAACAGGGCTTGAACCCACAAAACCCCAAGATCATGACCTGAGCGAAAATCAAGAGTCAAACGCTCAACCGACCGAGCCACCCAGGCAACGTGTCTTTTTTTTTTTTTAATGTTTGTTTATTTTATTTTGAGACAGAGAGAGAGCAAGCACACATGTACATACATGTGGGTGGGAGACGGGCAGAAAGAGAAAGGGACAGAAAATCCCAAGCAGGATTCCCTTTCAGCATGGAGACCAACATGGGGCTTGATCTCACGACCTTGGGATCAGGACCTGAGCCGATATCCTGAGTCGGATGCTTAACTGAGTCACTCAGGTACCTCCTAAATTATGTCTTTAACTGATTCCTTTGAGCTACAGGAATGGGAGGGATATATATATATATGTGATAGTACTTGATTTATATTTTCTATAAGCAATAAAAATTGCAAAAATTTTTCAAAAATTATGAAAAAAAGCAAAGATAACTTACAACACTTGTAAGCTCGAAGTGAAATAAAATACAATGTACTGAAATGAACTAAAATTTATAGGTAACAGCAATTCATTTTACTTATGACCAATACATTCCTGCTCTTACCTCAGTTGTCACAGAAAGAACAATGACCCATGGACATAAGAGAAGCACAGAAACAAGATGGGATAAAGCTTGAAGACGCTTGGCTCCACCAACATCTATAGAGAGTTTTCTGGATGCTGTATGAAAACCAACTTTACAACACAAAGCCAGTACTAGCAATAATACTCCACCCTATAAATAAAATTACATAAGTTTGGTTAGAAACACACGGTTCATTCAATCCTTCAATACATAGTATTGGAAGAAATGGAACTATTATGTTTTTTCCATATCCTAAATTACCGAACTACTTAAATGTCAGGCAGTACTGTAAATTACTGATAACTTACTTTAATGCACTTTTAAAGTTACAGTTGTGGTAATTTTTCAAAATCTCTTGATTATGTTAGGAACAAAGAAAAGAACATACCTTGTGATCTGCCACACCTAAGAAGGCAATGGCTGTGTAAAGCATGTGAGTTAGAGCGCTGTCATGATGTCCTTCAGCTAAGTGAGTTGCAGTAAAGGAAGAAAAACCCCAAATATTAACTCTTTGAATTCTGAAGTCCTCCTAAAATTTTAGCTACATTATTTTGGGTTGACTAGAGACTAGTTTGGAAACCCCAAACCTGACTACCTGCAACAATATATTGCCCTTAAAAACAAAACAATTAAATATTTAATTTTGGGACATAATTTATAAATTGGAATGGCTTGTATTTTTGTTGTCTCCAAAACAATTATAATAGTGCTTGAGATACAGTTGTTAAATTTCAGGAGTTAACCTTCAAAAGTATATGCATGCATACTATGAGTAGGGCAAAGGGACGAGACCAAGGAACATTTTGGACCATTCCTACCAAGGAATTAAGGTTGCTCTTTCAGAACAAGAGGTCGAATCAATCCTAAATCTATTTCTAAATCACTGACCACGTAAGCCTCAGTAAAGCAGCAAGTAGAAAGGGTTGGTGGGGCGGAGACATATCACAAGCAATGTGGAGTTTTGCAGTCATGCCACCCTCTTTCAGTCTAAGAAAGTAAATTGTTGTTTAAGTAACAGGCTCTAGAACAGTATCAGTAACCAGAAGAATTAAAACTGGTGTTCCAAGTTCTGCTAAGTGGAGTGGGCAAAGGGGTATGGACAGGAAGGAACAAGGCATGTCTGTTTGTAGAGGAAAAGGGGTATACTTATTTGACTGGAAAGTTGGGGTTATAGAAGAGTAGAAGCTGAACTGGAAATAACAGTTTAGAGCAAAAGAGTGATTACCAGGTTAAGGAATTTCAACTTTTTCTTTTCGGCAAGAAGATGCCAAAGATTTTTCATTAAATTTCAAAAAAAAGTTTATATTTAATAATTGCAACTGACTTCTAAATCAAGTATTTGAATTGTTAAATTTGTTACAAGGGAGCCAACGGATTGATTTTGTTGATTGGCAAATCCTTTTTTTTTGTTTTGTTTTAAGCACCAGGACATTCTAAAATATTCTTTCACTGTCTCTGTAGAATATATTGATTAGGACGCCATAAAATATTTAATTTAGAATAAATTTACTCATTATTTGAATACCTACATTAACTCATGGAAGTTTCATTCATGACTGATCAGTTTAATTCAATCCTCCTTGTCCCATTCTGCCAGTTTCCTATTTTCAAGACTATATAATTCCAATCTATTGCAAAAGGATACGGTGTTCAGCCATTTTAGCCATGAGATCATCATTGTCGAAAAGCAATAGGCAGATCACAGCAATAATGAAAAAAGCAGCCCCTCTTGTCTGAAAATGAAGAAAATATTACTTAGGATGACTATTTTAAGAGTTGATTTTTAAGACCATGACTATACAAATACTAAAGAAAAATTGTTTTCAAATAAATATGTGAAGAAAAAATAACAGCTGACATTAAAGCCCTTCTACTATATAACATAAATAAGCAGTATTAACAGATAAAAAAAGCAAAGAGCTACAACAAATTCTGCAGAATAGTTTAAGGGCATTTAAGGCACATAATAATGATGACTTCAACTGTCTCCTTGTTCATAGGACTAGGCATGTTACCATGCACAAACCATTTATGTTTGCAGAATTAATATCCCTAAATGTTATTTTGCTTCGGGTTGAAAAGCTCAAGCAGCTACAGAATTATTAGCATGAACTTACTTTATTCTACAACATGCAAGTGATAGACAGTTAATTTACAGCTAATTATTGATAATAATATCAATATTCTAGTTATGACTCTTCTGTGGAAACAGAACTAAGAGGGCACATTAAGAAAATTGGCAGTCATTTCTCATATCCAGTAAAGGTGCAGAGCATTTAAAAGCTGATAAATTTTTAAATTTTATATTCTCATTCCAGGGAAAGGATTTTGATGAAAAAAAAATCATAGGAGGAACATACTGCCTAGTTTATGCAAATACTTCAGAATTTTGGGTATAAAAGCCATCCAAATAGCATTATTATACATTCTGTATTTATAAATTTATAGGTGTACTACCATACACTTTCATTAAATAAAAGTTAAAATTTAAAGTGAGAGTCCTATTCATTAATGTGATCACCACTATACTTGATAAATTCTCTTAGAGTGGTAGATATTTTGACAAAAGTCAGTACACATAAACCACACAATATCAACAATACCCAGCTATGGAGAATGTAATTTAATCTTTTGTCAAAGAGAGCAAATGAAATTTTGTAGTGCTTCAGTCACAGCTAAGAAAAAAACCCTGCTGGTGGATAGATGCCCAGATTTGTAACACACTAATGAGAAAATATATATGATTTATACTCTCATTTCTGAGTCTAACTGCAACAAATTTTTTGTTTTTAAGTCATTTTTATTTCTTTCTTAAAAAACATTTAGTGTGTGTGTGTGTGTGTGTGTGTGTGTGAGAGAGAGAGAGAGAGAGAGAGAGAGAGAGAGAGTGAGAGTGAGAGTGAGAGTGAGAATCTCAAGCTGGCTCCATGTTGTCAGTGCAGAACCTGACGTGGGGCTCAACCTCACAACATGAGACTGAGATCATGATGGGAGCTGAAATCAATAGTCAGATGCTCAACTGACTGAGGCATCCAGGTGCCCCTAAAGTCAGTTGTATTTCTTTTGTGAGTTGTCTTTCCCTGCCCTTGGATCATTTTTACTGAGAATCTTAAGCATTTTTCTTAACTTACTTGAGTGACTTATATTTTAAAAGAAATGTAAAACTTTTACTTGTGGTAATTTTTGTTGTTATTGTTAGTTTGTTGTCTGCACAATGACTTCTGTTACATAGAAGGTTATAATCATAATGAAATCAAATTTACTGAGTTTTCCCATTGTGATTTTTTCCCACTGCTTTTATGCTCAGAAGGTTTTCTCCTCATAATTTATTTTATTTTACATATATTTATTTTATATATTATACATGTTTATATTATTTTGTATGTTATATATTTATATTATTTAATACATTTTACATATTTTAATTCTACATTTATTTTATTATATATTTGTGTCCACAAAACTCTTCAATCCACTTGACATTTTTTTATTTTTAAATATTTATTTATTTAAAATGAGAGAGAGAGAGAGAGAGAGAGAGAGAGAGAGAGAGAGAGAGAGAAAACCCATGAGTGGGGGAGGGGCAGAGAGAGAGAGGGAGACGCAGAAATCCAAAGCAGGCTCTAGGCTCTAAACTGTCAGCACAGAGCCCAACGTGGGGCGTGAACTCACAAAACTGTGAGATCATGACCTGAGCTGAAGTCGGACAATTAACCAACTGAGCCACTCAGGTGCTCCACCTGACATTTATTACGGCGTAATATATGAATGGGATCAAAGAAAGAGTGGCATACAGGGTACGCCTGGGTGGATCAGTCAGTTAAGCAACTAACTCTTGATTTCAGCTCAGGTCATGATCTCATGGTTTGTGAATTCGAGCCCCTTGTTGGGCTCTGTACTGATGGCACAGAGCCTGCTTGGGATTCTCTCTCTGCCCCTCTCTCTCTGTCCCTCTCCTGCTCACGCTCTCTTTCTCTCAAAATAAAATAAACATTGAAAGAAAAAAATATTGGCATATGCTTTAATATTAATGATCCTATTTGAAATCTATGGGCTGGGTAGTCTCTCTGCTCTCCTTGGCATATTACTTTGTTCACTTAATTTTATTCATGTGCCTCCAATACTCAGCTTGAAACAGCTCCTTTTAGAACACGGACTACTACATCTTATTTATCTTTATTTCTCCTTTCCCCTGTAACTGGGACAATGTACCATGCACAGAAAGCATTCAATTTGGTAAAACAGAAATACTGTAGTTTTAAGAATTTGGAATTGCAGATTTATGACTCATTTACCAAAGAAGGATAATTCTTAAGTTATTTAAGATAAAGAAGGCTTCTGGGGTACCTTCAGTAGGTTAAATGTCTGACTCTCAATTTAAGGGTCGTGAGACTGAGCCCTGAGTAGGTCTCTGCACTGAGTGTATAGCCTACTTAAGATTCTCTTCCAAGCCTTCTACCCTTCTCCCGCTCATGTGTGCACTCTCAAAAAAAAAAAAAAAAAAAGATAAATAAGGCTGCCTAGTTGGCAAAATGCTCATTAGACTTTATAACAAGTTCTTAGGTATTTTCCAAAAATGACAAATAAGGGTTAAAAATGAGGTGTGTGAGGGGCACCTGAGTGGCTCAGGTGGTTAAGCAGCTGACTCCTGATTTTGGCTCAGGTCATGACCTCATGGTTCGTGAGATTGAGCACCGGGTTGGGCTCTGCACTGACAGTTCAGTGCCTGCTTCTCGCTCCCTCTCTCTCCCTGCCCCTCCTTTGCTTTTTTTCTCTCAAAATTAATTAAAAAAAAAAAAAAAAAAGAAAGAAGAAAGAATAAGGTGGGTGACAGGCCTGGCTACAGCATGATGGAGATTTTTGTGGTGATCAAACAGTTCTGAATCTTGATAAAGTCTATGGATTATATCAATGTCAATTTCTTGGTTTCCATAGTGTGTTTGAGTTGGGTAAGAAGTTACCACTGAAACTGAGTGAAGGGTGCTCTTTGTGCCACTTTCTGGGAACATATGATGATTTTGGAATAAAAAGTAAAAAAAGTTTGTAAGAAAAAGTTAAAATTAGCAGAAAAAGCCCCTGAATTCTTTTATTTATTTATTTTTGAGAGAGAGAAAGTGTGTGGGCAAGCATGGGGGGAGGGGTGGAAAGAGAGGAAGAGAGAGAGAGACTCCCAAGCAGGCTTCCAGCTGTCAGTGAGGAGACCAATGTGGGGCTCGAACTTACGAACTGTGAGATCATGATCTGAGCGAAATCAAGAGTCAGTGCTTAACCAACTGAGTCATCGGCGCCCCCACCCTTACATTCTTTTAAATGCTAAAAGATATTATTTAATTCCTTTAGTTAATACTTTACATGTATACTTTCAATTTTCAAGTAACTAATAAAAGAAAATTGTACCTTTGCTGGTCCTCCTCCAGAACTAGTGAACAAAACACTGAGTAGTGAGATGACAACAATATCACTGTGTTCAAATAGCAGCAAAGTCCTAGAAAAATACAAAAACATTATCATTCACATAAAATATATCTGATCTTTACCAAGAAGCATGAATTCAACAAGAGTAAGAGAAAATAAGTATTTATTCCTGATTTCATAAAACACTGAGAAAAATAAATAGGTACAAATGCTTTAGAATTAGCTACCTTTTGGCATTATCTACCTGGTAATACTACTTGCATGATTATATCACAACAATTTCTTGTGTACGTGTGCCAGGAAACACTTAGAAGGTTGCTCATACCAGCTTTGTTTGCAGTAGCCTCAACTTAATGCTACTGATAAGAGAAAAATATAAATTAGAGTGTATCTATTCAATGGACTATTTTACAACAGTAAAAAATGAATAAAATTATATGAATATATTAAGAAATGGTGAATACTACACTTTAAATGTGTTATAGACTGCATGTTTGCATCCCCTCTAATTTTCTATGTTGAACTCAATCCCCAGTGTGAATCCCCTCATGAATGGAATTAAAGCCCTCATATAAAAGAAGATAGAGGGCTCCCTTTGCCCCTTCTGCCATGTGAGGTTATAGAGAAACCAGGAAGCAGTGCCTCACCAGACAGTGAATCTGCCTCACCTTGATCTGAGACTTGCCAGTTTCCAGAACTGTGAGAAGTAAATTTGTGCTGTTTAAAAGCTACCCAGTCTTTGGTATTTTTGTTATAGCAGTCCAAATGGACTAAGAAAAAAGGAATGAATCTTAAGGTATGTGAATCTTATATTTAAAAATTGCCATAAAAATGAACTATATATATATAACATACATCGAGATGGGCAAGTCTCAGACATAAATTTAAATGCAAAAAAGTACACTGTAGAACATACACGCAAAATCATCTATGTACATAAAGTAAAAAACTTGTAAACACTAAAAAAACCCACAATTAAACATTAAAAAAAAAGACTTAGGTACATATGTGAAAAAACTATAAAGGAAACCAAGAAAATGAAAAACAAAACTTAAGATGCTGACTACACCCAAGGGTAGGGGGAGATGGGGATACAGTCAGGAGGGAAACACCAGCATTCAAAGGCATTGGTAAGATAGGTATTTTTTTTTTTTTAAGTTTATTTATTTCAAGACAGAGAGAAAGCAGACAAGGGCAGAGAGAGGGAGAGACAGAAAATATCAAGCAGGCTTTGAACTATCAGCACAGAGCCTGATGTAGGGCTCGAACTTACAAACCATGAGATCATGACCTGAGCTGAAATCAAGGGTCAGACGCTTAACCGACTGAGCCACCCAGGATCCCCATATATATACATGTGTTATATACACATATACAGATTTTATATATATATATATATATATATATATATTTTTTTTTTTTTTTTTTTTTTTTTTTTTTTTGGAGAGAGAGAATGCACAAGTGAGCATGCGGTATAGGGGAGGGGCAGCAGGAGGGAGAGAGAGAATCTTATGCAGGCTCAACACTCAGTGAGGAGCCCCATGTGGAGCTTGATCCCACAACTGTGAGATCATGACCTGAGTCAAAATTCAAGAGTCACTACCCTTAACTGACTGAACCAACCAGGTGCCCCCAAGTATTGGTAAGATTTTATTTGGGGGACTGGATGCTGGATACATAAATGTTCACTATTATTAAACATATTTCCTCTCTTATCTGTGTGAAGTATTTTAAAAACTTGAAAAACTATCACCAGCAAAAACAGGGCTTATAGGATCTAAATAGTAAGATTTTCAGCTGCTCTTTTAACACATTTTCATTTTTTCTCTTTACTCAAAAATCTGTAATACAGAACACAGCAATACTAACTTTAATTCTATTAATGATTATGAGGTACAACTTAAGAAAATAAATATATCAAAAGAGTAATACCAACCTGAAATGAGACAGGCTATGGAACACCAAAGAGGTCTTTTTTATTTGAGAGAGAGACAGTATGTGTGTGTGTACATGTGCATGAGGGAGAGCAGCAGAGGGAAAGACAGAGAATCCTACGCTGGCTCCACAGGAAGCATGGAGCCCACTGCAGGGCTTGATCCCATAATCCTGGGATCATGTCCTGAGCTGAAATCATGAGTCAGAAGCTCAACCGAATGAGCCACCCAGGCACAACTCCACAAAGTCTTTCTAGTCAAGAAACTGCATGATAGTTTTTATTTTTTAAAACTTAAGTAGGCTCCATGCCCAACATGGGGCCTGAACTCAGCACTTTGAGATAAAAGAGTTGCATGCTCTACCGACTGAGCCATCAAGGCACCCTGCACGATGGTTTTAATAAAAGAATGAGAGGGGCAGTGTTGGCACAGGAGCTGGCAGTGAGGGATTTTAAGGGTAGGAAGTAGAGGACTAAATAAGGAGTCAAGTAAGAATTTGACAATTTTCCCCTTCTTTCCCTACCCTAATGTGGGGACAGTGATTTAATAATATACAGAACAAAACATAATTTCATGGAAAAGAAACTTAAAATATTAGAGATGGTAATACTGTTAATCATATTCAAGCATAAAGTGAAAAAGCTCTCCCAAGCTGAGAAAATCCAGCTGCCTTACCTACCATTCCAGGATGCTGCTGCTGTCATGGACAAGGACATGACATCTGGAATTATGTATACCCTGCATCTGACGAAGTACACAGTAAACAAGCTAAAGGGACTCAAACCTGGAAGCTATTCTATTAGCCAAAAGAGGGGAAAGGATTTTCACAAAGCATTTTCCACCTACCATTTTTACTCTGTCTACCCCATTATTCTGAGTGAGATTCTTTAAAATATCCTTAATTTTATTCCTTTCCTCTCATCATCATATCCCCCTCCTCCCAACAATGGCCAGGTACTTTTTCTTATACTTTCAATCAATGAGTAAAACCCTTTAGCTACAGAGAAGCATTAAAAATGTTTATGCAGAGTTGTACATGTTACAATTCCTATTAAGTGGCCCTTAAGCACCACCCCCCACCCCCGGGAATTGGTCCATTACACAAAAAGATTGCTCTATATAGATCTAGGGGAATATGAGAGTTAACTCCTCTTTAATCTGATGATTGACACACTGTTATCAAGACATTTGTTTACGACCATATTTTTTAAGAATTTTCTGTTGGTAAGAGTATTTCAGAGTAGTGAAGAAAAAAGTGTTTAAATAAAGATTTTGCTCTTCTACTGGTTTATTTTATTTACCACTTCAGTCCTTTTAGTTTCTAAAATCAGTTGCTAAAAGGGATCACCAAGGGATGATAAAAAGCCACCTATGCTAAAACTTTTCTGAAACTGGATTTAAAAAAAATTTTAATGTTTATTTATTTCTGAGAGACAGAGTGCAAGCAGGGGAGGGACAGAGAGAGAGAGACACAGAATCTGAAGCAGGCTCCTCTGAGCTGTCAGCACAGAGCCTGACAAAGAGCTCAAACTGACAAGCCATGAGAGCATGAACTGAGCCAGTCAGACGCCTAACTAAGCCACCCAGGCGCCCCTGAAACTAGATTCTTAACTATTAAAATATCATGACAGACCATGAACAATACATTAATGGTGTTCACCAAAAGCTAGACCACAAATTCAACAGGTTCTCTCCTTCCCACCCTCTCTCCCCCACTCTATATGTTGAATTGTATCCAATGCTATACAAGTGGTAGAAGCATTTGCACATAACATAAGCATTTGATATTATATATAATGGAAGAAAACTAATATTCAAAATTAAGAAACACAAACAAACATTCAAAATATGCACTTTTACCTTAGTGGTCCACAAAGAGTGAGGCCAAAAAACCACAAGAGTGAAATGATACACCCAGCAACTGCATGCTTAAATATTTTGATCCACTATAAATGGAAACAAAAAGTTAAAAATTTTACTCATGTATGTTTTGCTATTATCTCAAAGTCTTAAAACACATAGGGAAAGAAAATAATGGTAGCACTTAAATATTTTAAAGGCTAAATAATTACGTATCTTGAAATTAAATAGAAAATATTAAGATCCTTTGACTAAATCTAGATTTGTAAGACAGTAGTCTGTTTTCCATTTTCTATATTCTTATCTGTTGTTAGATTTTGAGATCTTTTTCTATAGAGTATATTTTTTTTTCATTAGTTTCTCACTAGTTTGCTAGGAACATGTATTGTTTTAGTCTTTAAATTCTTTTCTAGAGATATTCAGAGCTTTAATTACTTCAAAAGAGAAAAAAAGTTATGATGGGGTTTAAAATATTAATCCCATTTTTAAAACACGCATGGTCTCTAAAAGAGAGGTACCTACATTTGTCATTTTAATAAAAAATTGCAGTACAAGTTTCTAAGTTGTGGCATACAGCAAACACGTAGTAGGATATACCTCTACTGTCCAAAGAGGTGATAATATGAGGTGACTATGCAAAATGCAGGACATTTCTGCTATGTATCCTGAACTTCAGGGGTCTATAGAAAATAATAATGAAGATGAGAGTAACAGCTAATACTTACTGCATAGTCACTATATCCCAGGCACTACTTCAAGAACTTTATATGTATTAATTCATTTATTCCTCACAGCTTCATTACAATGGTATTATTAACTCCATTTCATAGGTGAAAATATTAAGGGAGAAATTAATTAACTTGTTCAAAGTAAAAGTTTGTAAGGACAGACAGAATATGCATCTGTCTGCCTCCAGAAGCCTCATTCTTAACCCCTATGCTTTATCTGCCTCCTCATGACACTTGTACTAGGCTCTTGGGTATGTCTCCATGTCTCATTCATAAATCTTTCAGAATAAGGATACTGCATTACAAAAAAGTACTGTATACCTTAATGTTTTTCTACTTTCTTCTTCATATTTTTTTTTACCCTATGACCCAACAATAGCACTGCCAGGAATTTACCCAAGGATACAGGAGTACTGATGCATAGGGGCACTTGTACTCCAATGTTTATAGCAGCACTCTCAACAATAGCCAAATTATGGAAAGAGCCTAACTGTCCATCAACTGATGAATGGATAAAGAAATTGTGGTTCATATACACAATTGAGTACTACATGGCAATGAGAAAGAACGAAATATGGCCCTTTGTAGCAACGTGGATGGAACTGGAGAGTGTGATGCTAAGTGAAATAAGTCACACAGAGAAAGACAGATACCATATGTTTTCACTCTCATGTGGATCCTGAGAAACTTAACAGAAACCCATGGGGGAGGGGAAGGAAAAAAAAAAAAGAGGTTAGAGTGGGAGAGAGCCAAAGCATAAGAGACTCTTAAAAAATGAGAACAAACTGAGGGTTGATGGGGGTGGGAGGGAGGGAAGGGTGGGTGATGGGTATTGAGGAGGGCACCTTTTGGGATGAGCACTGGTGTTGTATGGAAACCAATTTGACAATAAATTTCATATATTGAAAAAAAAAAAAGATTTTATTTTTAAGTAATCTCTACACCCAGCATGGGGCTCGAACCCAGAACCCGGAAATCAAGAGTCACACATTCTACGGACTGAGCCAGCCAGGTACTACCCTCTTCTGCATGTTTAAACATTCTGTAATCTTAACACTTTAGTTAATACTCTTAAAGCCTCAATACTGAAAGACAAATCAAGACCAAGTTAACTCTGGAAATAATCTGCTGTGTACTTAAGTCATTTTTTAAGTAACCATGCTCAAAGAAAGGGCACTGTCTCTTGGCCCACTAGCTAGGAAGCTGCTAGGAAAAAAGAATTGTGCAAAAAACTCACCTGGTGTTTGGTAATACTTTTCCCAGAAGAAAATGGCTTTTGAAACAAAACCATAAAAAATGCAGTTCTGTGGATATTGAAACATTAATATATTAATATTTGTCTTATATACAAGGTGTAATCTTAAGATATTTATCTTAAACAAATACACTAGAACTTGAAAGGTATGTTACCCTCTAAAAAATTATACTGGAGAACAATATTTATTCAAATAAAGCTTCCACTGCAACATTTTGGGGAATGCTTATTTTGTAATTATCTTCAGAACCAATTCACAAGCCACAAAAGGAGTCTCAATGTTTTTTCATACTGGGAAATACCAAAAAAAAAAAAATCTATCTTCTCCAAAATTTAATAACAAATCTTGAAGTAAAAGAAATGAAGAAAGTACTTATTGTATGTCTTTAGGTTTCACATTCCCAAAATGATTACATAAAAATGCATACAACTGCTTAAAATTTCCTAGTAAAGAATCACTTTCCATAATTACTAAAATTAACTCCCAGGAGTCTTTAATAATAGACTGTTATTAACAGAAAGTGGTCACTATCAATCTCAAGATCTAGAGAAACTTTATTTACAGAGAATTTCTTGCAATATGCAGAATAATGTAAATTTATATTATATGAGGACCCTGTAGTGTGAAGGGAACATATAGTGAACAAAACCCAGCACAGATTAACTTAGAAAATAAGGAACATCTGTGCCAAGACAAGTCTCAGGTAACATTCTACCTGTTGGAAAGCTGAACTACACCAGTGGTATGGTCTGGAGACTCTTTTAGGGAAACTGTAGCATCAAAACTACTTTTACAAAAATTCTAATAAATTATCTGCTCTTTTCACTTTTATGCTCTCAGGGGTATACAGTGGAGCTCTTCAGAGGTTAACTGATAAAAGAGATCCTGCAACAGACTGAACGCTGAAACAGATATGAGAACTTAGCAATCTTCTATTAAGCTGGACATTAAAAGAAATCTACAAATGGGGCGCCTGGGTGGCGCAGTCGGTTAAGCGTCCGACTTCAGCCAGGTCATGATCTCGCGGTCCGTGAGTTCGAGCCCCGCGTCAGGCTCTGGGCTGATGGCTCAGTGCCTGGAGCCTGTTTCCGATTCTGTGTCTCCCTCTCTCTCTGCCCCTCCCCCGTTCATGCTCTGTCTCTCTCTGTCCCAAAAATAAATAAACGTTGAAAAAAAAATTAAAAAAAAAAAAAAAAAAAAAAAAAGAAAAAAAGAAATCTACAAAAACTTCATTAATGCAAAATACAGTATAAGTCTAGTTTTGGCAAGCTATTACAGTGCAATAATCATTTAAAAAATTCTCTTTGTACCTCTAACCTTAGGTATTCTATTTTTTTATTAAATTATCATACATTAGTGAGGAGGGATAAATAGCACAATATATTCTATCTAAAATTTCTTAAAGATACTCAGTTAAAACAGGAGTTTCAAATAAATAAAACATAAGGAAAAAGGAATCACACAAACTCACCCAAGTTTTAATATAAAAATGAACTGAACAATGTGAACTGCTTTTAGGAGATCGTATGATTCAAAAAGTCCCACAGCCTTCAAAAATTTAGTCAAACATAGTAACACAATATATTTTGTTAATCTGAAAAATAAAAGCAGAAACAAGTTTCAGTATCATTAAAATCACAAGGAACTCTGTCATCTGTTCTTTTCTTATTATACAAGTATTGGGATCATTATAAAAACCTCAGATATTCATTAAAAACATCAAACAAAAGCCCAAACAACTCACCATCTACATAACTACTATTAATATTTTGGTATATATACTTGCAGATTATGTTCTTTTTAATGTTTATTTATTTATTTTGATAGAGTGAGGAGGGAGGGGCAGAGAAAGAGGGAGAGAATTCCAAGCGGGCTCTGTGCTCTCAGTGTGGAGCCTGACTCAGGGCTCGACCCCATGAACCGTGAGATCCTGACCTGTGCAGAAATCAAGAGATGGTCTCTTAACGAACTGAGCTGTTCAGGTGCCCCCAGATTCTTTTCAATGTATAGATCACGTGTCTATGTATATGGGTGTATGTGTGTGTATAGTCTGTTGAAAAACAGACACCAAACTCTACCTGCAATGAAACTAGAAGAGCACACTGTAGGAAGAAACAGAGGAATGGTAAATGCCTTAGATTTACCCCTCCTCTGCTTTGCTATGTGGCTGCAGTGAAAGTCATGGTTGAAAAGTCAAACAACCTGCCCTACAGAGTCTTGTAAAGGCTCAGGAATCTGAAGCACCTGAGAAAGGCCTGGGGAGTTAAAAAGAGAAGCATCAAGAAGTCTTCCAAGTAGTTAGATCCCCACATTCTCACCCAGCAGAGCCAGGCAACTACCTCTCCTCAATCATGACAGGACAGATGAGGCTTAGCTTCTGGAGACGTCTAGACAAAAGGCAAAGAGAGGAGGCATCAAGTGCTAGAATAAAACCATGGAAATTAAAGGAAGTTTCTTAACACCACCCCACCTCCCTTTCCTCTTCTACCTCCAATATCCTAACGGCTGGGCTGCAATCTCCCAGCAGAACCCTTCTAGGGATCCACTAGGGTTACGCCTCACACAGGTATTCATTCGAATTAGCTTTTTAGCCCTCACTCAAATATGAATAGCAAACATAGATAATCAATCCTTTAAGATAAGCTTATGAAAGGCCAAACAAACAGAAACAACAAATTTAACAGATAAAGATATTACAGGTAATAGCAGAAAACAACAAAGAATAATAAATAATATTCTCTGAGATATAAGAAAGAATATTGCACGCATGAAAAAATTAGTCTGCCATAAAAAGAAAGAAAAAAGGAGCTCTTGAAAAAGAAACTAAAATTAGGGAAGAAATTACTTCAGTTTTCTAGCCTAGTAGTTTTCTTAGAATAAAACCATTATTCTTTGAATGAAACCTATTATGTGCGTACATTGTAACCGTGTAATATTGAACTGTGAATACTGTAATAATGAACATTATAAAACATACACAAATTAGAAATAAAAAAGAAATAAAAAGTTGAGAAGTTTAATATTTTTTCCTTCACCCTAATAGGAGATCTTGTGTAAGTAATACTCAGGAGACCACTTTTTAAGTTTACATCAAACAGGTGTTAGTACATTAAAAAGTAGGTGTAAGGGATGTCCAAGGCCAGCACACTGGCAGAGGTGAGAAGTCTCTACCAATGGGAGAAAACATTCAAAAAGCAAACAGAATTTTAAAAGAAACCTAAGTCACTCAGAGTTAAAATAATCTGACATCAATGGGGATATCAATGTATATAGGACAGTATAAAACTTGATGAATGTGAATAATCAAGTGCCATGGCAGTGAATTAACATGAAAGAGCTAAACCACACTAAACAAACAGTAATCTGATTAAGAAGGCATGAAAATATAGATTTTAGGAAGATTTTTTATTTATTAAAATAAATTTTAGTCCTTGAAAGAATGAATCTCAGCATCTTCACCAGCCAAGATGGCTCACTTTCTGTTTTAGTCCAGATAGTATCATACTAAATTTAAAAAAAGAAAAAAAGATTTGAAGCAAAGTGGTTTTTCTTATCATGAACATAATCTGGGGGGCCTTTTATAGTGCAAACTGGGGATTTTAACTATGTGAAAATTAATCTCCCAAAAGCTAATAAAAATGTTATTGTCAAATCTTGTAAGTCACATCCTAAAGCATTCTAAAGAAGTTCCCATTTAACCCATTTGTTGATCAGCATAAACTTTCTTAAAATTTCTGTTTGAAAGATCAATCAGGGGGCGATGGGTAGCTTAGTTGGTTCAGCGTCTGACTTCAGCTCAGGTCACGATCTCACAGTTTGTGAGTTTGAGCCCCACATAAGACTCTGTGCTGACAGCTCACAGCCTGGAGCCTACTTCAGATTCTGTGTCCCCTCTCTCTGATCCGCCCCCACTCATGCTGTGTTTCTGTCTCTCTCAAAAATAAACATTAAAAAAAAAAAGATAAATCAGATTTTCTGGGATAATAAAAAATGTCCTATAACTTAATTATGATGGAAGTTACATAAGTTTACACATTTGTGAAAAATGCAAACTTACACCTTTAAAATAAAGTGATTTATCTATCTATTTATTTATTTATTTATGAGAGAGAGAAAGAGAGAGAGAGAGAGAGAGAGAAAGAGTGAGAGCATGAGAGAGCACATGCACACAAGCAGGGGAGAGGGACAGGAGAAAGAGAGAAAGAGAGAGAGAGAGAGAGAGAGAGAGAGAGGCATGAAGGGAGGGAAAATCTTACTCAGGCTCCACTCGGAGTGTGGAGCCCCAGGTGGGGCTCGACCCCACGACCTTGGGATCATGACCTGAGCCGAAATCAAGAGTCGGAAGCTCATCTGACTGAGACACCCAGGCACCCCAAGTGTGTTTTGTTTTTGGACTGTCTGTAGACTGGCTAAAAACACACAGTACAACAAAAGAAATCTACCAAATGTCTAGCAATTGTACAAGTATGAAAGTAAATGTACATTGTGCTAGAAAAAACTGAACACTAACACCTTAGAAATTCTCTAGTTCAATTCCTCTCCTGTCACAGATTGGGAAATTAAAGCCCACAAAGTTAGCTAGGGTCAAGCCCCTGTCCCTTAAGTATGCTCACTTTATTTATTTATTTATTTATTTATTTATTTATTTATTTAATTTTTTAAAAATTTATTTTGAATGAGAGAGCGCACAAGTGAGGGAGGGGCAGAGAGAGAGGGAGAAAGAGAATTCTAAGCAGGCTTCATGATATCAGCTGAGAGACTGACAGGAGGCTCAATCCCATGAACCATGAGATCATGACCTGAGCCGAAATCAACAGTCTGTTACTTAACTGACTGAGCCACCCAGGTACCCCTTTATTTTTTAAGTAGGCTCCATGCCCAACGTGAGGCTTGAACTCATGATCCGGAGATCAACAGTCACATGCTCTACTGACTGAGCTGGCCAGGTGCCCAAGTATGCTCTTTTTAATAAGTCACACACAAAATCAAAGTTCATCCAAAGGCTTTGAGGGTTCCCATCTCAATTACACATTACACATTCATAATAATTTATTACACATTGTAATTATTACACATTTATAGTGGCTCACACAAACAGTAAAATCATCTTTAAATTATACATTTGTAGTGGCCGACACGAATAGTAAAGTCACCTTTATTAAAAAATTTTTTTTAAATTATTTTTTACAGAGAGAAAGACAGAGTGTTAGTGGGGGAGGGGCAGAGAGAGAGGGAGACAGAATCCAAGCAGGCTCCAGGCTCTGAGCTGTCAGCATAGAGCCCTACAAAAGGCTCGAACCCATGGACTGCAAGATCATGACCTGAGTCCAAGTCAGACGCTTAACCAACTGAGCCACCCAGGAGCCCCAAAATCATCTTTAAATATGAAAGACAAAATGCACATTAAAACCTAGGATTAATTTATATTTTGGCCCATTTAAGCTGGAGAAAAAAAGTCATATAGACTTTAGTACAGTGAACATATTAACTATATGAATGCTAAGTAAATATTCTGGTCAGGGTAGCAATTCAAAATTAACCAACGAAAATAAAAGTTGGGCTAGAAATCCACTGTTTATTAGTTCAAAACCCAGGGACCGTCATTATATGTGGTCAGCAAATGTTCGCCAAATGAAAGAATGCGAACTCTACAACTACACTTATGCGTTACAGTACCATCTCATACAGTAACATATAGAGTGCAAAAACAGAGTACCTTAAGTGGTAGTCCAAGCTTGTGGCAATCTGAACTATCAGCAACCCAGGCATGGACTCAGAATGAAAGAAAAGAATGAAATCAAGTAGAGAGGGACACTAGAAACCTCAAGGGCTTTACTCCTTAAGCTCTTAATTAGGTGTAATAATAAGGCAGTAGGATAGAAGCAAGGACACAAAGAACAACAATGTCAAGATAGGGAGAGGAAAAACAAAGACCAGGAAAACCAGACAGACATACATTAAAAATCACCAGTGTGGGAATTCTCAATGTCAGCAAAGAGCCTTGTACATTCTCCATGGGGCTAGTTAGCCATTCTTCAAATTTTGTTTGCACACGTACTATATGCCAGATGCCATATGTGGCCAATGAGATCTAAGGGAAGACTGACAGGGTGGCTTCAAGTAAAGCCTTCCCTCTTCCTGATAAAAGGGCAAGATCCAGCTGGAAATGCTTCTGTCTTCTTTCTGCCTTCAAGGGAGGAGCTTTATCTAAAAAATGTTATCAGAATGTTAACATTATCTAAAAAGTGTTATCCATCTTCTAACAAGCCTGAATATGAAAGCTGATACACTTAGGATGGCAGAAAGCAGAGGCAAAGAATCTGGGTCCTAGATGGTATCACTGAGGTTCTGAACAAATACCTGCAATCATTGGTTTCTTTTATGTGAGAAGAATATACCCCTATTTGTTTAAAGCTCTTAGTTTGGTTAGTTACAACTAAATATATTTCTAGGTGCTATCTGTGACTCTTAATAGAGACAATGCTCTCAAGGAGTCTGAGGCCTAAGAAAGTGAGGCAAGCAAACAAGTATTTATGCGACCCAAATAAGTAATGGGACTTTTAAAATAGATGAAGAAGCAATTAACTCTAACTTTGGAAGCAAAGGTCTGTCTTCAGAGTTTGAGAGGTGTAACTATGTATTAAAGACTAAGTAGGAATTACAATGGAAGAAAAGGGAAAGGGTATTTCAAAGCAGACAGCAGCATTTGGAAAATACTAATACTAGGATTAAGCCTTCGAATAAATGTATTTAAGCTCAATTAACCAGATCATAATGACCAGAAGTTATTAAGGAAAAGGTAAGTTATCTTTAATAAAATTGTTCTGCCAAGATGGGGCAATAGGAGAAATTATTTCTAAGTTATTTTTATTATTTTTCTAAATGTTTTTATTTTTTAGAGCGAGCGAGCGAGAGAGAGAGAGAGAAAGTGTGAGTGGGGGAAGGGCAGAGACAGAGGAGGAAAGAGGACCCTAATGCAGGAATTACTTTTATAATCTCTGTAGTTTAAAAATTAAAAAAGGAATAAAGAAAATTAGTGTCATAATAGAGGGGCACATGGGTAGGTTCAAACTCATAAACTCATAAACCGTGAGATCATGACGTGAGCCAAAGCTCAACCGACTGAGCCACCCAGAAGCCTCTAAGTTACTTTTGTTTAAAGTATTAATAAAACTTTAAAATAAATAAGTTTGGTACTTCAAACACAAGATTTAGTCAGAAGGAACATTAATTTAAGTAAAATAGTTCTTGATAACTTACTACTATTATGATTTTTTATTTTTTTATCTTATATTTTTTAATGTTTATGTATTTTTGAGAGAGAGAGCATGCGAGCAGGAGAGGGGCAGAACTCACAGACTGCTAGATCATGACCTGAGCCTAAGTTGT
Organism: Prionailurus viverrinus; assembly: GCF_022837055.1. Classification (NCBI taxonomy): domain Eukaryota; kingdom Metazoa; phylum Chordata; class Mammalia; order Carnivora; family Felidae; genus Prionailurus; species Prionailurus viverrinus. The sequence goes on along the minus strand of NC_062561.1, from coordinate 136,446,257 downwards.
ACTCGTAACCAACTGAGTCACCCAGGTGCCCCATATTATAATCTTTTTTAAAAAAATTAATTTTTTTGAGGGGGGGAGAGGCAAAAGGGGGGGGGGCGGTAAGGAGAGAACCTTAAGCAGGTTCAAGCACAGGGCTTGATCTCACAACAGAGAGAGAGATAATGACCTGAGACAAAATCAAGAGTCAGATGCTTAACCAACTGAGCTACCCAGGTACCCCTCTATTATGATGACACTAATTTTCTTTATTCCCTTTTTAATTTTTAAACTACAGAGACTATAAAGTAATTCCTGAGAAGCTGCTTGTTATTAAAATTTTAGGTAAAATGGTTCCTAACTTCCTCCTCATAGGTGACCAACTGGTCATCCTTCCAAGCCTTTTCCTTTGCACTTCCACGTAGACACATGCATATATTATATATTGACATATTTACAATTGTACACATATTTTGATATTGCTATATGACTTTCTAACATGTTGAAGATTTTTGCTACTATTATTAAACTAGGAAAATTATTTTAACATTTAGTTAAAAGTTGGACTCTCTGATTTTGAGAGAGAGCATTTCTTTGAGATAGAGAGAGAGAAAGAGAGAACACATGTGCAAGCACGGGGGAGGAGCAGAGAGAGGAGAGAGCAGGCTCTGCACTGTCAGCACAGAGTGCGATGCGGGGCTCGAACCCATGAACCGTAATCAAGACTTGGATGCTCAACTGACTAAGCCACCCAGCTGCCCTGGACTCTGATTTTTAAAGTCTCAATGAAATTTTCCTGCTGGCCTACAGATGAAACACCAGCTAAGGCGAAATAACCTTATACTAATACGTAGGTATCTGTAGTTCATATTGTGTAGGGAAACACTGAAACAGCTTTATTTACTAAGGAAAGATGTGGGGGTGAGGAGAGGGAGGCTCTTCAACAAGGGCAGTGGTCTTTGAGCTACTTTCTGGGCAACTCTGGGAGACATACTTGACCTACTCAAGTTATAAATCATGATTTGCCATTAACTAGTTCCATGAAACATATCACTGGTCTTTTATATATAGGATTACAAAAATCTCTGGTTCTCTAAACTGGAATTACTGAAATTTGGGTTTGGGTCTAAATGTGCTTCTTGGGCTTTGCCCAGCGCAGCAGCTCATGGTTCTCCAGTAAACAAAAAACAAAATCAGTGCATGTAAGGCATGGGGTTTAGGATAACTGATTCCTAGTTCAGTTATTCTTTCTGTTAACTTCTGACAATAAACTTTTTTCTATATATCAGTTTCTTGATCTGTGAAACAAGGATACTATTATGTAGTCTGTAGCACTGTATTAAGGATTAAATTAGATGCTATACTCAAAGCACATCGGACACAGGTGTCCAACAATGTTGACCGTCACCCTGTTTCCTGCAAAGAGTACTTACAGAAGCCGAAAAGAAGGATTTTAAACAATTGTTTTAAATTGTGAATTTGGGCATAAAAATACACACAAGTAAAGGATTTGTGAACTAGTTTCTGCTGCAGATTATAACTAGTATTGGATTATTAGTCTAGACAAAGGAAAATGCTTGCAACTGGGAATCTATTAAAAATGCAATCACTCCTGAGTTGAATTTTTCTGATGAACTACAAGAGCAGTTCTGCTAAGCAAAAGACTGTTTACTACATCTACTTAACATAGTAATCTCCTGAATAAATAATAGCTTGAAACTATTTAATAAAAATAATTTCTAGTTTACAGAAAAGTGGCAAGAATCATATACCCTTTACCTGGATTCCCTCATTGTTAATTGTCCCATTCGCATTATCTCTCTCTCTTTAAATACATGCGTTTTTTTTCCTCAACCACTTAAGAATAAGTTACTTACAACACATTTTTTACCCCTAAATTTGGATTTCCTAAGAACATGGACATTTTCTTATAAAATCAGGAAAGTTTTCAACTTCAGAAAATTTAACATTTTTATGCTACTTCATCACCCATGGTCTAATTTTGTCAACAGACCTATTACTGTTCTTTACAGCAATTTTTTCCCTCTACTACGAAAATCCAGACCAGAATAGCCTATTGCATTTCCCTGTCATGGTTCGGTCAATAATATGTGATGCTGTTATTTACAAGAGATTAGAAAATTAAACTTATACTACAAAAATGCAATTGATTAAAGTTCTGTTCCAACATTTTATGTGTTCTTTCCTTTTCAGTAAAAAAAGGTGTGTTAGCAACGCTATTTCTACAGTTTCAAAGGATTTATCAAAACAATCTTTAAATCTCAAAAGGAGTAAGGAAAAAACAGAACCTCATTAAAAATGAAGACACTAAATACCAATTCCAACAAAACCGTTGGGCTGAATTCTATGCATCTTTGACACTACTTCAGAACTTAAGACAAATCAAGAAGGAGACACTCGCAAGTGGTTACTGTACTTACCTCTGGAGGTTAGTGGGAACATGGGGGGGGGGGGGCTGGTAAGGTGGTATTTCCGCTTTTCATTCTAGAAATTTTTGTAGTGTTTGAGGTGGGTTTTTTTTTTTTTTTTGTATTTACCATGAGCACACATTTCTCATTTAATAATAAAAAAATAAAATCAGAAAGATAAAGAAAACTAGATGCCGGGCTGCATTTTTGATGTACGGGGTTAACCTGAATATCGAAGTTCATCCGTTTGTACTTTGGTTTCTTCACCTGAAGATGGTGACACCTTCCCCTAACTTACGCAGGGAGACGCCAGAAAGGTTAAGTAGTCACTAAACTACTGTTGCAGGGAGAAAGAGCCAACAGAAATGTTTGTCACGGACCAGAGAAACGTCTCCCGTGGGCCGGCTGGCAGAGCGAAGGTTAACGGTCTGCCTTGAACAGACCAGAAACTCCAGCAGAACGGCCCTGGGTTTTAGAGCGTTCATTCTGCAGCGGGCAACAGGGGAGCCAATGAAAGTCACAGGCACCCGAGGCAGAGGGAGAGGACGGACGGCTCCCCGCGCGCGCGAGCTGAGCTGAGGGCGCACCGGGCTGTCAATGGGACAGGAGGGACGCCGGTGCCCGCGCGCCCGGGGGGCAGCTGCCGTCCGGGTCCGCGAGTGGGAGAGCCGCTCCGGAGGCGCGAGCCGGGTGGGTCACACCTACCGAGCGCTGGGCACGTCCACCGGCCCGAGGCCACCGCCGCCGCTGGGGCTGGCTAGCACGTCCCCGCCGTATTTCTCCTCCATCCCGGGGCTCAGGAGCCGCCGCCGCTGCCCCCGCCGCGGGGTTTCCTCATGTCTCGCCGCTGCCGCGGAACAGCGGGCGCAGGCGCGTCACTCCCCCATGATAGCGGCCCCCTCGGGTCCCCACAGGCCAGGCCGCCGCCGCCGCCGTCCCCGGCTCCTGCTCACTAGCACACGCGCGTCGGGACTAGGCCGCGGGCAGTTCCGGCGGCGCCGGGCTCCCCCGAGGCGCACCGGAGCGGACGTAGCCAGGCCACGTCATCGGGCCCAGCAGCCCTCACTCCCGGGAGAGTGCCCAGCCCTGCGCCTGCGCATAACAGAACAGTCGCTTTCTCTTGCCCTTCCTTAGGCACCGCCTACACGGGTGACGGGATCGGATCGTTTCTCGGGATCAGCTCCTCGTATTGACGCTGCCATCGCGCTTACCTGTCCCTGCAGCGCCACCTCTGTTCCGTCAGGAATACAGCCGATTCTTGTAGCACCGCGGAAGAAGGCATAGAAAATGGACAATGTGTGATCAAATACAATACAGTATCTTTTAAAATTTGGCTGCTAAACTATGCTACTTAATCCTGGTACATCAGTAAATATTGGGTAGGGAGGACCAGGCCTTATTAGGGGTTTTTTTTTTTTTTTTCTGTTGCTAAAAATTTAGGAACGTGAGCTCTTGTGTCTGTCAGTTTCAATTGTAACTCTGCCACTTAATAATTGGTCACTTGGCCTTTCTGTACCTCAATTTTCTTATTTGTAAAATAGGGATAGAAATATGTATGTCATAGGGTTGTTGGGAAGATTATATTTTATGTGAAAATGTCTAGCACATTTTGAAAGGTACACAGTAATCAGTGAATGTTAACTGTTATTATTACTCATAGGGGAATTTGTGGACTGGGTTGGGAGATGGAATGGAGTTTGGAGCGGTTTACAATACTGTACTTAATTTGAATATACATAAAAAGTCTTAATAACCTATAAAAGATTGAGAAATCACTGTCTGTGCCTGCTCTGGCTTCATAATCTATTGTGGAAATATTTAGCAGTTTGCGAGCAAGGCCTGGTTCACCACAGTAAAGGTTAAAGGCACAAATGTTAAGGTTTCCCAAATAAGGTGTGATATGATTATACCTAGAAAAGACTCACTGCTAGACAGAACTTGACCTGAAACTTGGATAAGATTTTAGATATGGGAGGAAAGCACTGTGGGATGACACATCCCATGTATAGAACACACAAGAATGGATGACTTAAAAAATGTTTTTTTCAATGTTTATTTTTGAGAGAGATTGCACACACAGTGCCAGCAGGAGAGGGACAGAGAGAGGGAGATATAGAATCTGAAGCAGGCTCCAGGATCAGAGCTGTCAGCACAGAGCCCCATGTGGGCCTTGAACTCAAGAACCGCAAGATCATCACCTGAGCTGAGGTTGGACAGTTAACCTACTGAACCACCTTGCCGCCCCCTGGAATGCATGACCTTAAAAGCTAAAGTGACTCCAGGGGTGCCTGGGTGGTCCAGTTGGTTAAGCATCTGACTTTGGTTTAGGTCATGATCTCATGGTTCTTGAGTTGAGCCCTGCATTGGGCTTCTGCTGTCAGCATAGAGCCCAAATCAGATCCTTTGTCTCCCTCTTTCTCTGCCCCTCCTGCAGATACGTGCTCTCTCTCTCTCTCTCTCTCTCAAAAATAACTAATAAACACTAAAAAAAAAAAAAATTCATTAAAAAAAAAAGCTAAAGTGACTCCAAGTGACTTTTCTGTAGCAATTTTTGTAGAATTTTTATTTTCCAATTAGAGTGGTAGTGTTAACAAGTAACTATTGTTTTTCTAGAGCAAGTTCCATTCTTTTGGAGCTCAGAAAACGAGGTAACATGACACGTGTGAGCTTGAATTCACTTGATATTTCTGATTTGGTTAGAATTATGGCACTTTTCTTTTAGGCCGATATAAGGACATTTCCTACAACTGTGGAAGTTGTAGTGGAAGGACAAGTGCCTCTATGCTATTTCCCTTTGGTCACTTCTCAATCCATTTCAACCTGGCTTCTCCATCCATCAGTACCCTGAAATAGCTCTCTCATGGATATTTTTGAGCCATATATTACCTCACCCCTCTAAAGCTGTCGACATAGATGAACTCTTTTCTTGAAACATTCCTTTTTGTTGATTTTGTGAACTCCACAATGGTTGTCTCAAAGGAAGCTCAAGTTCTTTACGTTTCAAAGCCAGTGCGTGATCTTTCCCATAAACCTGATTCTCTTCTAATGTTTTCTACCTCATTGAATGGCATCATTTATTTAGCTTAGCAAACCAACAACTTAGCTATCATCTTGAACACCTCCCCTTCCTTGTGATCTATATTGAATCCATCACCAATTCATGTCATTTTTTACCTTCTCAATATTTCTTGAATCAATCTAAATTTTTCCATTTCTATTACCACCATCAAGTCTAGGCTACCATTAACTTTTGTTTCAGCCACATTAGTAACCCATTCCAATTTTTTTTAAGTAAAAAAAAATATTTATTTTTGAGAGACAGAGCGAGCAAGAGAGGGGCAGAGAGAGAGGGAGACACAGAAATCCGAATCCAAGGCAGGCTCCAGGCTCTGAACTGTCAGTGCAGAGCCTGACGACGTGGGACTCAAGCTCACCTGAGCTGAAGGCCAAAGCTTAACCAACTGAGCCACCCAGACGCCACAGTAACCCCTTACTCATTTTGCAAGTTCAGTCTTTTACGTTATCCAATCTGTTTTCCACATTTTGTCATAGTATGGTAATATTTTCCTAATGCAAATCTTATAATGAACTGCCGACCCCACTGCATTTCACCCTGCAGTCTTTCAGTGGCTTTCTGTTACTCTTAAAAAAATTTTTTTTAATGTCTGTTTATTTTTGAGAGAGGAGAGAGAGAGAGCACAGGAGGGGCAGAGAGAGAGGGGAGAGGGTCCAAAGCAGGCTATGTGCAGACAGCAGAGAGCCTGATGCAGGGCTTGAATTCATGAACTGTGAGATCATGATCTGAGCTGCAGTCAGATGCTTAACCAACTGAGCCACCCAGGCGCTCTTTCCATTACTCTTAAGGGCCTCCATTACAAACTTGAATCAATCAGGAATTCACACTGATACCTCCAATTACAATCCAACTGTAGATGTTTCATTCTAGACTTTCCCCTTGTATTTCTACCTCTCTTCCCTGAGAATGAGAAACATGGCTCCCGTTATCCTCAATATACTGCCTTATTTTCTCAGTCTTCTTGTGTGTAACCAATCTCATGATCATGTAGGTCATCTCCTCTTTGGCACAGCCAACTCATGCTAGCCTGGGAGGGCTGAGACTTCTCCCTCCCAGCTTTTATTTTTTAATCTACATTTGACTCATTTGCACACAGGGACAAATATGGAGCTGAAACATTTTCTTTCACTTTCACTTTCCATCATCTGGAAGGAGCAAGAAAGGGAACTAAATTTTTGGAGTGGCTCTTCTAAGAACCAGGTAATCTCTTATTTAATTTTTCTTTATTAATATTTTTAAAGTTTATTTATTTATTTATTTTTGAGAGAGGGAGAGAGAGAGAGAGAGAGAGAGAGAGAGAGTGCCAGCATGGGCAGGGGGAGGAGCAGAGATAGAGAGAGAGAGAGAGAGAGAGAGAGAGAGAGAGTGCCAGCATGGGCAGGGGGAGGAGCAGAGAGAGAGAGAGAGAGAGAGAGAGAGAATCCCAAGCAGGCTCTACACTGTCAGTGCAGACCCCAATGTGGGGCTCAAACTCACAAACTATGAGATCATGACCTGAGCAGAAAACAAGAATCAGAGGCTTAACCGACTGAGCTGCCCAGATGCCCCTCATTTAGTTTTGAGATCCTTTCAAGGTTGGCATTATTTTATGCTGCAGAGTTAAACCCAAAAAGGGTTAAGTAAATTGTCAGTTATTATATAACTAGTAAGGCAAGACTACCCCCTAGAATGGCAAAGTGCCCTTCAGTGTCAGCTGTTTTACTCCTTTCTTCCTGATCACATGAGTGACAACTGATTCCAATGTAGTAAGAGAACCAGATGGGGAGTGCCTGTTTCATAAACCACTGGTGGGAATCTTGATTAAAGAATATGGTGGACGTTGTCATAAGGGGCAACTTAGCACCAGCTTCCTTCCTTCCAATGAATTTTGTTGAGTGCTTACCATATTCTAGGTCCACTTTCAGGTACTTGTTGCATTTCCCAGAAGCAAACTCTGAGGTAAGAATTTGAATAAAAGTGACTTACTAGTAAATATTCCCAGGAAAAGCTGGAGAGTGGGGAGGAGAACAGGAAAGAAAGACAAGTAAGGATGTGATATCAGGAAAAGTCCCACTGGGGAGCTTGGATACCGTGAAGATCACACCTCAGAGGGTCCTGATGGCGGTGAGCTGTCTTAGTGCATCTGGGCTGCTATAACAAAAGTACCATAAACTGGGTGGTTTATAAACCACACACATTTATTTCTCCTAGGTTTGGAGGCTGAGAAATCCCAGATCAAGATGCTGGCAGTGGCAGTGTTAGTATCTAGTGAAGATCCACTTCCTGGTGTCACCTTTTTGCTGTGTCCTCACATGGTGGGAGAGGTGAGCTAGCTCTCTGTGTGTTTTTTATGTATTTGTTTGTTTTAATGTTTATTTTTTTATTTTTGAGAGAGAGTGTGAGTGGGGGAGTTGCAGAGAGACGGGGGGACAGAGGATCTGATATGGGCTCCATACTGACAGCAGGGAGCCCAGTGTGGGGCTTGAACCCATGAACCATGAGATATGACCTGAGCCAAAGTTGGATGCTCAACTGACAGCCACCCAGGTGTCCCATCTATGTGTTTTTTTTTTTTAAATAAAGGCACTAATCTGAATCATGAGGGCAGAGCATAATAACCTAATAACCTCCCTAAGACCCAACTCTTAATATCATCACCTTGGGGGTTAGCATTTCAACATAGGAATCTTGGGGGAATACAAACATTCAGACCATAATGCAAGGGAATTGGGATATTTGGGGAGTTCTCTGACAATGAGAGGATGGTACTGGTTGTTAGGAGTGCTCCTTGCATGTGTAATAATGGGAAAGGGATCCAAGGGCATATAGGCAAAGGCCTTACTGACAGTATCCACTATAAGATTACACATATTTTGGTCATTTTCCAGGTGCTGTGTTCTACCGTCCCAATGTTGAAACCAGAAAACTCATAGCCTAGACTTCCTTGAAGCAAGGGTTCTGGTATATGACCTGGGTCTCATCAGTCAGACATATTCAAGTGTGACTTAAGTTCAGCTGAGAAAGCAGCAAGTGGGGACACTTTTTTTCTTCTCTGGAGGAGGCATTTAGTACTTTGAAAGCATCAATGGCAGAACTTCTGGTGTCCATTCCTAGGGGTCACTGGTGCCAAGCGGCAGTGACCGTGGTGTTGTTGGCCGAGTGACCCCCTGGTGTGGTTGGACCTTGCTTCTGGTTGCCCAGTGGCAAAGCCTGGCTCTCTGGTCCTACAAAGGTTCCATGAATTACCCAATATCCCTTGATACATTCCTGCATGAACTAGTCAGACTGGAGGTGGTGGTTTGCAATTAAGAACACTGAATGGTACGGCTGATATGGTACCAAACCCTGACTAACAATAAGCTGCACATAGATTTTGTTAAGTGCTTTTTACTTTAGACCAAGAAACAGTACCATGCTTCTAAAAATCAACTCCTAATATGTTGCACCTTAGTGGAGAAAGCTTCCCCAAACCCACACAAGGACTTTATCTGATGCCAAACATATTTTTATCCTCTATTTGATATCAGAAAAGGAAAGTAAGACAATGTTCAGTAATTCCATATCTGTCCTGACCAGGGTAGGAAGCAGGTTGGGGTTGGAATTCTCAGAGGTATTGATATCGATATTCTCAGAGATAACGGGCTCCACACTACCATTGCAAAGCTATATAGGGAAGTAGTGTGTTGTTTTAAGGATTTGAGTTCTTAGCAGTTAGGGACTCTGTGTAATGTTTTTAGCAGACATTAAATGTGGGCAGTTAAAAATGAAAAACACTATCTACAGGAGTGACGAGGAGGATGCAAATGAGGAGATGGAGAGATATAGTTCATATTTGCACATTTTCAACTAGAAGATCAGAATTTTATTGTGAATCTTGAAGTTTCATTCAAGAATTCATTCACTAATTATGCCCCATGTGTTTCAGGAATTTATCCTTCCATTTATCCATTCATCCACCCAGCTGTCAAAAAGGAAATATTTAATGAAGGCCTACTATGTGCCAGTACCACTTATATTCCAAAGTGGAGGAAAACACAGTATTATCTTTCTTCTCAAACTGATGAGAAACTCAGCTGATAGCAACACACTTTGGGGGAAAACAAACTGAAAAGAATCTTGCCGAAAGACAATTCTGTATAGGCCTTTTGTGTTTCTGCGTGTCTTTTCAGCAAAGGCATTGACAGCCTTTGTTAGAGACTATGTTTTCAAGGATGTTTGTATAGCAAACAGCCTTGGAAGGTAGAGGTAATAACTCCTTTTGGGGCAGAGGGAAGATTTATTGCTGATCAGGATAAAAAAGATAAAGGCTCACTCTAAGACAAGGGTTGGGGAGGTTGGCTAGCAGACTCTTTAAAAAGGACTGGAATTTCTTAAACTTTCAGTTGCATGCTTAGCACCTACTTAGGGTGTGAGGCATCACCCTCATGGGATTTGAAGGTGCGGGAGGCAAGGCGAAGTGATGCAAACGTGAGGTTCATGTTACCTGTGTGGTTAACAAAGTCCTTTGTCTCTGATCCAGGAGTCTTGGTCAGACTTCCGCTGGCTTCAGGAAACTGTGGCAGGCTAATTGTGAGTTTGCAAGCACAGTAACATCTTAGTCCCTTCGTGGTTCTTGCCACATCTTTCCCCCACCAAAATTTTACTTATCATTTAATTAGAAAAATTCGTAGTACACTATCATGAGGGGTGTGGGTATTCAGGGGTCTTGAGGTATTCAGACTGGAAAGAGAGAAGTAAAGATGTTGGTATTTATAGATGACATGATCTTACATGCAGAAAATATGAGGAACCCACTAAAAAATTGGTAGAAATTATCAAGTTGAGCAAGGCTACAGGATGCAAGATCAATAAACAAAAATAAATTTCATTTCTATGCATTTTTAAAAAGTTTATTGATTTTGAGAGAGAGAGAGAGAGAGAGAGAGAGAGAGAATGAGTTGAGGAGGGGCAGAGAAAGAAGGAGAGAGAGAATCCCAAGCAAGCTCTACACTGTCAGTGCACAGTCCAACACAGTGCTCCATATCAAGAAGAGTGAGATCCTGACCAGAAAAGAAATCAAGAGTTAGACACTTAACTGACTGAGCCACCCATGTGCCCATTTCTAAACGTTTGTAATGAACAATCTAAAAATGAAATTAGGAAAACAATTCAACAATTCCATTTATAATAGCATCAAAAGAATAAAATACTTAGGAATCAATTTAACCAAAGGAGGTATAAAATATATACTTTGAAAACTGTGAATCATGTTGAAAACAATTAAAGAAAACCTAAGTTGGGATGCCTGGGTATCTCAGTGGGTTAAGCAGCCAACTCTTTCTTTTTTTTTTTTTTAAGGTTTATTTTTATTTTTGAGAGAGAGAAAGAAAGAGAGGCAGAGCATGAGTGGGGGAGTGGCAGAGAGAGAGAGAGGGAGACACAGAATCTGAAGCAGGCTCTAGGCTCTGAGCTCTGAGCACAGAGGCTGATGTGGGGCTCAAACTCACGAACTGTGAGATCATGACTTGAGCTGAAGTCGGATGCTTAACCCACTGAGCCATGCAGGCACCCCAGCAGCCAACTCTTGATTTCAGTTTAGGTCATGATCTCACAGTTCATGGGTTTGAGCCCCACATTGAGGTCTGTGCTCACAGTGCAGAGCCTGCTTTGGATCCTCTGTCTCCCTCTCTCTGCCCCTCCCCTACTTGTGCTCTCTCTGTTCTCTCTCAAAAATAAATGTTACAAAATTTTTTAAAGAGAACATAAATAAATGGAAAGGTGTCCATGTTCATGTTTAATATTATTGAAGTGGGCATATTCCCCAAATTGATTTACAGATTCAGTACAATCCCTGTAAAAATTCTAGCTGGATTTTTGAAGAAATTGACAAGCTAATCTTAAAATTTAGATGGAAATTCAAGGAACCTAAAATAGCCAAAATAGTATAGAAAAAGAACAAAGTTGGAGGACTCACATTTTCCAATTTCAAAACGTACTACAAAAATACAATAATCAAAATTGTGTGGCACTGGCATAAGAATAGATATATAAATCAAAGAAGTAGAATTGAGAGTCTAAGAAGAAACCCTCACACGTAACACTCAATTGATTTCAACAAGGGTGCCAAGAGAACTCATTGGAGGTTGAATGAGTGTCCCAACAAATGAATGTCCTAACACCATTTGTTGGGACAACTGGATATTCATAAGCAAAAAAATGAATCTGAATCCCTACCTCACGCCTTGGACAAAAATTAATTTCAAATATTTAAAAATATAAATTTGAGAGCTAAAACTATAAATCTGTTAGAATAAAATATAGATATAGATCTTTATGACCTTGGATTAGGTGATGGTTTCTTGGCTATAACAATTAAAAGCACAAGCAACCAAAGAAAAAGATAAAAAGATTAAAAAAAAAAGAAAAAGAAAAAGATAGAGGTGCCTGGCTGACTCAGTTGGTAGAGTATCTGACTCAATCTCAGGGTCATGAATTCAAGCCTCATGTGGAGCCTACTTAAAAAAAGATGCAAAAGGAAGAGTAAGTGAGACTTCATTAAAATTAAAAATTTTGTGCTTCAAAAGGGCACTATCAACAAAGTGAAAAGATAATTCACAGAATAGGAGAAAATATTTGCAACCATATGTCTGGTAAGAGTCTTATGTAGAGGCTACAACATGGATGAATCTTGAAAACATGTAAGTGAAAGAAATCAATCACAGAAGGGCACATATTGTATGATTCCATTTATATGTAATGTACACAATAAACAAATCTATATATAATGTGGGTTAATGATTGCCTAAGGCTAGGGAGTGATGGCTAAAGGGTAGTGTTTCTTTTGGGGGCAATAAAAAGGTTCTAATATTGATTGTGGTGATAGTTGTACAACTCTGTGAATATACTGAAAACCATTTAATTGTATGCTTTAAATAGGAGAATTGGATGGTAGATGAATTACATCTTTAAAAAATTAAAACAAAATTTTTTTAGTGTTTATTTTTGAGAGAGAGAGAGTGTGTGAGCCAGGGAGGGTCAGACAGAGAAGGAGACACAGAATCTGAAGCAGGCTCTGAGCTGTCAGCACAGAGCCCAATGCAGGGCTCGAACTCATGAACCATGAGATCATGACCTGAGCTGAAGTCAGATGCTCAACCAACTGAGCTACCCCAGCGCCCCTGAAAAAAATTTTTTTATGTTTATTTATTTTAGAGAGAGAGAGAGAGTGAGAGTGGGCATGAGTGGGGGAGGGGCAGAGAGAGAAGGGGACAAGTGGGCTGTGCACTGACAGCCCCACATGGGGCTCAATTCAGAAACTGTGAGATCATGACCTTAGCCAAAGTTGGAGGCTTAACTGACAGAGTCACCCAGGTGCCCTGTGAATTACATCTTAATAAAGGTATTATTTAAAAGTTTGGAATGTATTTTTTGATACCTCAAAAAAAAAAAATAAATAAAAGGGCAAGGATTTGGGGCAATTTTATTGTTAAAACTTTTTGTGTGTCATTGTTATTTAAAAAAAATTTTTTTAATGTTTTATTTATTTTTGAGACAGAGAGAGACAGAGCATGAGTAGGGGAGGGGCAGAGCGAGAGGGGCACATGGAATCCGAAGCAGACTTCAGGCTCTGAGCTGTCAGCACAGAGCCTGATGTGGGGCTCGAACTCACAAACCACGAGATCATGACCTGAGCTGAAGTCGGACGCTTAACCGACTGAGCCACCCAGGCACCCCGTGTTATTGCTATTTTTAAAAGATGTTTTATTGGGGCGCCTGGGTGGTGCAGTCTGTTAAGCGTCTGACTTCAGCCAGGTCATGATCTCGCGGTCCGTGAGTTCGAGCCCTGCGTCGGGCTCTGGGCTGATGGCTCGGAGCCTGGAGCCTGTTTCCAATTCTGTGTCTCCCTCTCTCTCTGCCCCTCCCCCATTTATGCTCTGTCTCTCTCTGTCCCAAAAATAAATAAGCGTTGAAAAAAAATTTTTAAAAGATGTTTTATTTTATTACCAATTTTTAAAAATGTTTATTTTATTTTTGAGAGACAGAAAAAGATAGGGCGCAAACAGGGGAAGGGCAGAGAGAGAAGGAGACACAGAATCTGAAGCAGGCCCCAGGCTCTGAGCTGTCAACACAGAGCCCAATGTGGGGCTCGAACTCAGGAACCACAAGATCATGACCTGAGCCCAAGTGGGATGCTTAAATGACTAAACCACTCAGGCGTCCTTATTATTATTATTATTATTATTATTATTATTATTATTATTATTTAGAGAGAAAGAGAGAGCAAGTGGGGGAGAGGGGGCAGAAGGAACGATAGAATCTCAAGCAGGACACCTCAGGGGAGACTGGATCCCACGACCCGGAGCCAAAATCAGGAGTCAGATGCTCAACGGACTGAGCCACCCAGATGCCCCAGGTGATTTGTATTGTTAAACTGAATTGTAGGAGTTCTTTATATTATGCAAATACCATTCCTTTGTTAGCCAATGTTTCATAACATTTTCTTCCAGCAAAAAAAGATAAAATATAAAAAAACCCATAAACCCAATACTAATACCCAGGTATTTATACATTCTTTTAATAAAACTTCAAAAAAATAGCTCAGCTTAGATGGGAAGGTTGTTCACAAGATCTCAGTTCTGATACATTGCATGATTGCTAATTTTAAGCAACTTTTCCCTACTACTTTTGGGTCAGGGTCAATATCTTATTTTTTTCTTTTCTTATACCTTGTAAGGTGTCTTAAAGCCAATATTTATTGAGTGATTTTTTTTTTCTGAGTTGAAATCCAGTAGTATTTTTGTTTCCTGAAGAATAGGTGTGGAAAATTTTGTCCTTAGTTACAATTTCATTACAGAGAGATGATATTAGCTCTCAGTCATTGTTAATTCGCTGTGGTTTGTTTGCTATTGAATGGTCTTCAATCAGGAGTGACAGGTGCCATACATTCAAAGAAGATTATTTCAGAGGGAACCCCTTCCTTTTTGGAACTCCTTAAAACTACCTTTCTATCACTCTCTTGGGGCACTTCTAAAAAAGATTTAATTTAATTTTTTAATTTTTAAAAAATTTTATGTTTATTTATTTTGAGAAAGAGAGCACAAGCATGAGCTGGGGAGGGACAGAAAGAGGAGAGAATCCCAAGCAGGCTCCACACTGTCAGTGCAGAGCCTGATGCAGGGCTCAGTGCCATGAACCTGAAGATCATGATCTGAGCTGATATCAAGAGCTGGACGCTTGGGGCGCCTGGGTGGCTCAGATAGTTGAATATCTAACTTTGGCTCAGGTCATGATCTCACGGTTCCTGAGTTTGAGCCCCATGTGCTTTGTGCTGACAGCTCAGATCCTGTAGCCTGCTTTGGATTCTGTGTCTCCCTCTCTCTCTGCCCTCCCCCCCCCCCCCCCGCCACATGCTCTGTTTCTCTCTCTCTCTCTCTCTCGCTTTCAAAAATAAATAAATAACTATTAAAAAAATATAAAAAAGAGGTGGACACTTAACCATCTGAGCCACCCAGGTACCCCAAGATTTTATTTATTTTTAAGTAACCTCTATACCCAATGTGGGGCTTGAAGTCATAACTCTGAGATCAAGAGTCATCTGCTCCATCAACTGAGCTAGCCAGGCTCCCCTCTCTTGGGCACTTTGAAACACTGGTTATGTAGAACCTGTGTGGACTCTGGTTTGTCCCTACACTATAGGCACTTTGAGGGCAAGGGTATGTCCCACTTACACTCCCCCCCACCACACCCCCAGAATGATCATCAGGGTGCCTTGCACATAGCAGAAGCAATAAACAGTTGTTGAATTCTACATAAAGTAAAAACAAAAAGTCAAAACCCAAACACACAATATACCAAACAGACAAAAGAAAGATTAATGGGTCTTTAGTGTACACAGTTTCCTTATTTAGTAAGTGAGCTGTTCACATTTCAGACATGACTGAGACGTGAAGGCTCACTTGAAATGCCTTGCAGTTACAATGTTCTGGAACAGAGACCAGCTTCTAACACGTCAACTGTGTACCGTTGTTCTGATCAATAGAGAATGTGAAGTTATAATTTTTTGAAATTTTGCATTCCCAGGCTATACTACCCCAAAAGGTTACACTGGAGGTCCTTGAACCTGAACTAGAGGCAAAGGCAAAAACCACAGCATTATCCACTTTCAAGGAAAGTCAAAGATGGTGTAAGGAACCTGAGCCTAAATTACCTGGGTACCCATTCTCTCGTGGAAGCTGAACAAGGTTATCTAGTCATGGTCATCATAGGGTCTCTGCCATTCATTCCAGTCCATTTAACAGGTATTTTTTTTTAACACCATATGTTTTGTGTGGCTCTGTGATAAAAACTGCCCTTAGAAAAGGAAGACGAGAACTGTTTGAAACCACTAGAGGACAGTGTAATACAACAGAATCCTCCGTGAATTTGTACAGTACTTGCTGCAAAAAGCCAGACTGGGGCAAGAAGAGCGAAGCAGGAATGACTGGGGAACGATTAGAGAAGGAAGCAGGTTTCTAGCCTGATCTATTGTCAATAAAAAATTGTGTATACTTGGGGCGCCTGGATGGCTCAGTCGGCTAAGCCTTTCACCTCGGCTCAGGTCATGATCTCACGGTTTGTGAGTTCGAGCCCTGAGTTGGGCTCTGTATTGACAGCTCAGAGCCTGGAGCCTGCTTTGGATTCTGTGTCTCCCTCTCTCTGCCCCTCCCCCACTCGTGCTCTGTTTCTCTTTCTTTTTTTTTTTTTTTTTTTTTTTTAATTTTTTTTTCAACGTTTATTTATTTTTGGGACAGAGAGAGACAGAGCATGAACGGGGGAGGGGCAGAGAGAGAGGGAGACACAGAATCGGAAACAGGCTCCAGGCTCTGAGCCATCAGCCCAGAGCCCGACGCGGGGCTCGAACTCCCGGACCGCGAGATCGTGACCTGGCTGAAGTCGGACGCTTAACCGACTGCGCCACCCAGGCGCCCCTGTTTCTCTTTCTATCTCAAAAATAAATGAATGTTGAAAAAAAATTGTGCATACTGTTCTGCCTAGCACCCATTTCACAGGCTGGTTATATATGCTGTTTCCTAAAACTAGTTTATGTTTGGCTTTTTCCTGCATCTAGCAGATCTGCTGAATACCTGCTCCTTTTTAGAGGTGCTTACTTTATTCCTTTGCATGCAGCTGGATTTTGGGAGCTCACAGCCTACTTTGTTTTCATCGTAATATACTTTGATTTACTCCGAGTTAAAACTTATGAACACTTCATAACTAATTATTAAAAAATTTTTTTTTCTAAAGTTTATTTATTTATTTTGAGAGAAAGAGACAGAGAGAAAGCACAAACAGGGGAGAAGCAGAGAGAGGGAGAGACAGAATCCCAAGCAGGCTCTGCACTGCCAGCGCAGAAGCCCAACACAGGGCTCGATCCCACAGACTGTGAGATCATGACCTGAGCCAAAACTGAAAGTCAGAAGCTCAAATGACTGAGCCATCCAGGGACCCCCAGAAAAGTTTCTTTAAATTGATGTACATCAAACTGAATCTTAGTTTCTCGTGGAAACAAAAGTAGTGAAGGGAGGTGTCACCCCTGCTTTGGGGCTTGATTTCTTTTTATTTATTTTTCTTAATGTTTCTTAAAAATTATTTGAGAGAGAGACAGAGAGCATGAGAGGAGGAGGGACAGAGAGAGAGAGACCCAGAATCCAAAGCAGGCTTCAGGCTCTGAGCTGTCAGCACAGAGCTTAAAGTGGGGCTCAAACCCACGAACCTCAGATCACGACCTGAGTTGAAGTTGGACACTCAACCGACTGAACCACCCAGGTGCCCCTTTCTTTTTAAAGAAGTTATCCCAAAACACTATATTTGTAAAGTATTAAGCTTTCCAAATTGTTTACATTGACCAAGCAGGTCACAATAAAATACTATATATAATTACACTTCATATGCTATAATCGTACAGAAGCCTAGTCAAAGTTGTTATTGAAAGGGAGAAGAATATACCACCCCAAAATGTGCCATTTTGGCATGTGGATTATTTTGAGCTGAAGGTGATCAAGACCCAACAGACTCAGGGAAAGCTTTTTACCTCTCCCTTATCTGCCTAAAAGAATTTAGAGAGGGAGCTTGTACCAGGAAGAAAGCTATAGCCAGAGATAACTTTTTACAAGGAAAAGACTAATATGCATGGCCTGGCAAACTTTTGTTTACCACACATTTGCCCTTCTGTATTCCTGTTCCTTGTCTTCCTTCCCTTTGAAGTCTCAGGCCCTTACCCCCTTTTCCTTAGCTCATGTTGGTTTGTAAGCCTCAACTGCATGACTGCCTTTCAGTCTTGTGTCATTGTGGGGCTCCAAGATACATGTAATTAAATTTGTTTTTCTCCTGTGAATCTCTTTTATGTCTATTTAACTATTAGGCCAGACAAAGAACCTAGAAAGGAAGAAGGGAAATTTTTTCTCCTCAACATTACCTTCATAATTCTGGTCTTAGTTTTATTAGAAACATGGGAAGATGAACTTCATAACAGACATAAATTGGGGAAATCTTCAGAGTCTTTTTTGAGTAGACTTTTGGAGAGACCTAGCACCCCTCGATGTGCTCTAATGAGAAACTAATTCTGGAGCATCTGTTACGTTGTTTTTGTTTAATGTATGTGTTAAAGCTCGTTGCAAATTTTCTTGAAGTGAGTATAGGCTCAAGTCGTTTTTTTTTTCCCCTTAGAAACAAAAACTTTTATTCTTTCTTGAGAAGCTCTTTCATCAGCTCTGGAAGCTTCTCCTTCATTCTGGTGTTATGCTGATGTTGGGGAGCAAGCGTCCTTGTCGTCTTCAAGGTCCTTCTGGTTGGACTAAGAATCAAATTGACACAAGACAAGAGGAAATCAAATTTGATAGGGTATGTACAGGGAATCCACACAGACAAGGAAATTCCAAAGATAGTCAGGCAGAATGAGGTATATATGTCATCCTGACCTAAGGAGAAAGAAGTAGGGGTCTGGGATTTCAGGGGAAAGGAATGCACTTCACAGGGCAATAAGAAGAGCAAATATTTGGTAATCAGAGGTTTGCCTTGTCAGACAGATGGGTCACTCAGATGAAATTTACCTCTGTTAATAGCCCTTATTCTGGAAATAATTTAGATTCTACTATGTGGTTAAGGGAGAGGCAGAAGTTTCTCTTGAACCTGTACGATCTCAGTTGTCTTCAGGAGAGAGTAATCTTCATGTCAGAGTGACCCATCTTGGGGCATCCTGCCTTGGTCCCTACACCAGCCACATCTGTAACAAGATGCATGAAATACAGACCGAGACCCTGGTTTGTTTCATCCTTAGGGTCACTCAACACACACTTCCATCACAGCAGTAGTGAATTTGGCTTGCGTGGACGCTTGAATGCTGAATTTGAATCTGAAATGCACAAAGTTTAAATTCTTTCATTTTTTGTAAAGCTCTGCAATTTGCCCGATAGCAGTAGATTACAAGGATCACTAGAGCACTCTCCTGTTTTATAAGCTACTTAAGGACTTAAGTATGTGCTATAAATAAGATAAGAAACTAAATAAACCTAGCAGGATCTGTAGGTCACATGCATAGCATTCCTTTGAAAGTTTTCCATTTTGTGATATGGTGGTAGAATGCGTGTTCACGTACACTGATAATCTTGGAAATGCTGAGAAACCATAGGGATAATTAAGTTGGAGGACTACCTAGCCAGGTGCCATGGTTCTTTCTGTGGGACAATTCAAAGGTGTTTCTGTAAGTGCTTCTTAATTGCTCCAAATATAAAATAAATTATTTCTGTCCTCTCCAGAGAAGGACAGAAAGACTAAGTCTAGAAAGTTGGTCTAAGAATTAAAACAGATGGGAAATATTGTGAGCTACGACAGCATATTCTTCAGATCACGTTATTAAAGAGGGCACTGTCGAAAAAACCACAAATAATATGAACAGACTCAATCAGATATTGGAGGCCTGTGCCTATAACTGACCAAGGCTGTTAGGACACATACTTGAAATAGGGTGTAAGAGTGCCATTTCCTTCCTTCCTTCCTTCCTTCCTTCCTTCCTTCCTTCCTTCCTTCGTAATCTCTACACCCAAACGTGGGGCTCGAACTTACAACCTCGGGATCAAGAGTCTTATGCTCTACTGACTGAGCCAGCCAGGTGCCCCAAGGGTACCATTTCTATTGAAAATCTAATCACTGAAAGAATGAATGTGGGATTTTTTTTACTGCTCAACTCATAATTTTTTGTCAGGTACACTAAACCCAGCTTAAAAAAAGGCAGTCTGGAGTTTTAGGGTTTATTAATGGCATTTAGAAAAAAATATATATAGTTTGAAAAGCCCAGAGGCAAGGTATGCCAAAAATGAGCGTATCTGACAGTTTTATAGATTCCTAATGTTAGAAGTTTTCATGGAATTGTGACCTGAATGTAGGAGCAGAATTATCTGAATCTATGGAATTCATGGAGATGTTCCTTGATGAGAAGCAGATATTCCTCATGGACCTTGTAAGTTTGAAACAGAAAAGAGAAATAAAGAAACCAAAATTTATAGCTTTGATGAATAGCAAAATTTGTCAGGAAGAGCTAGATATTAATTAAGTGATTAATTTGTAAGAAGCAAAGCATAAATCTCCTTTAGCTGTGGAAAGGGAAGACAGCCAGAGACAATCATATTTGAGACCCTGGTCTGAACTTGTGCTGGAAAAAGAAGTTTTTTCTTCCGTTCTTATTTATTATTATTACTATTTAAATCAAGGGGGATAAAGCTTGTAGGACGCCACACTCCCAGGAGCTTGGAAGTAAAAGGTGCGCATGATGAGGCAGGCCACTTTTGAGACGTGAAGGAGCAGATGCTTTGCATTATCATTTCTTTTACTATCCAAGAGTGACAAATAGATTGAAAAGAAATGTCACAGCTGAGATATGAAATAAGGCAGATGGCCAGAGCTGAGGATGACAAATTAATGCACACAAGGGCTCATGGGTCACTGGAACTATTGTACCTAGGTGTTCTAGGCTTCTGATTTTTGGGTTCAGGCTTCTGATTTTTTAAAACTCAGAAACATTCTAGTTATTAGATATTACCATACATACTCTACTGTAGCCTGCAAGAATCAGGCAGATGTAGTTTGCTGCTTTATCTTATACCACAGTGCCACCTATAGGAAACTTCTAGGAACTACATGCAGAAGTTCTTAAAATCTATTGGAGACCTGTCTAAAGAATGATTAGAATCATAGGATTTTAGAGAGGATGGGACTTCAAAGGATCCAGCTTTCTACTGAAAGCTTGAATCAATTAAAAACATTTTTTAACGTTTCTTTTTGTATTTTTTGAGACAGAGAGAGAGCACGAATGGGGGAGGGGCAGAAAGCGTGGGCCAGAATCTGAAGCAGGCTCCAGGCTCTGAACCATCAGCATAGAGCCTGAGGCCAAGCTCCAACTCAAGAACCACGAGGTCATGACCTGAGCTGAAGTTGGTCGCTTAACCGACTGAGCCACCCACTCACTTGTATAAATTATTTGATTAGTGGTTTTCTAACTTCAGTGAATGGAAACACACTCTCACCAAGCACTTCGTTCTATTCATATTTTCACATAATGCTACTTAAAAAAATTTTTTTTTAACGTTTTTTATTTATTATTGAGAGACAGAGAGACACAGAGCGTGAGCAGGGGAGGGGCAGAGAGAGGGGGAGACACAGAATCCGAAACAGGCTCCAGACTCTGAGCTGTCAGCACAGAGCCCGATGCGGGGCTCGAACTCCCCAACCATGAGATCGTGACCTGAGCCGAAGTCGGTTGCTTAACCAACTTAGCCACCCAGGCCCCCCACATAATGCTACTTTTGACTCTGTGCTTCCCCACTCCCTTCTGCAGTACCTGAGCCTCCTAGTCCCAGGCCTTTTCAAGGTTGTTTGACATGAATTTGCTTCATTCTCAGTGTACCCCTCTTTGCAGGCACTTCATTGGTGGGTTCTGCCAATTCAGTTCCTTTGCTTTCCATGTTTCAAATTACTGCCTATATCTCCTGTCCTCTTTTTCTCCTCACTCCTTCTTTTTGTGCTTGTGGATTTATGCTTTTATTAAAAAACATTCATTTACTGTTGTTTTGGTAGGTTTTTTTAAAAAATATTTATTTATTTTTGAGACAGAGCATGAATGGGGGAGGGACAGAGAGAGGGAGACACAGAATCTGAAGCAGGCTCCAGGCTCCGAGCTGTCAGCACAGAGCCTGATGCAGGGCTCAAACTCACGGACTGTGAGATCATGACCCGAGCTGGAGTCGGAGGCTTAACCGACTGAGCCACCCAGGCGCCCCTGTTTTGGTAGGTTTTTAAAAAAGAGTTTATTTAATTTTATTTTTTAAAGTGTATTTACTTATTTTGAGAGAAAGAGAGCACAAGCCAGGGGGGCGGGCAGGGAGAGAGAGAGAGAAAGAGAGAGAGAGAGAGAGAATCCCAAGCAGGCTGTGGCTGTTTCCTGACTCAGGGCTGCATCTCAGGGACCTGGAAATCATGACTTGAGCTGAAATCAAGAGTTGGACACTTAACTGACTGAGCCACCTAGGCACCCCAAAGATTTTATTTCATTTTTTAAATGTTTATTTATTAAGTTTGAGAGAGAAGGAGGGAGAGAGATAGAGATAGAGAGAGAGAACAGGTGGGAGAGGGGCAGGGAGAGGGAGAGTGAGAATCCCAAGCAGGCTCCTCACTGTCAGTGCAGATCCCGAGGCAGGGCTCAATCTCCCAACTGTGAGCTCATGACCTGAGACAAAATCTGGAGTTGGATGCTTACCTGACTGAACCACCCAGGCGCCTCCCAAAGATTTTAAGTAATCTCTACACCCAACGTGGGGCTCGAACCTACAACCCCGACATCAAGAGTCACATGCTCTACTGACTGAGCCAGCCAGCCACCCCTGTTTTGGTAGGTTTTGGGAAAAAGAAGAAATAAAAGCAAGAGGTAAAACCCATCATGTTTGATTCTGACTCTTACGCATTAAAAAAATGTAAGTGTAGTGTTTTACGTTTATTTCAAAGTTTTCATTGTTAAATCTAGCTTGTTTTTATGGCCATTGAATCTTCACTCTGCCATTCAATATACTGGCTACCTCTCCCAGTCATCAAGGCAGAGGAAAAGGAAGCTGGCTATACACTCAGCTACCTACTCAATGAACAGGACGAGGCTGAAGACAGAGTCTAGGGACTCTGGGTTGCCATGGATTCATAATTAGCATCTATCTTTGTGGTTATCTGGACCACAGTCCTCCATATTGTTCACAGGTGGATGTCTCTGTCAAACACTGAGCTAAAATGCCGAAGCACAGCCTTGACAGCTTTCTCTGATTTACCAGTCTGGCAGAGTTTAAAAAAAAAAAAAAAAAAAAAAAAAGGAAGGGAAGTGCTGTTAATTCATTAAATTCTGACTTGTCCTTCCTGACTCCTGGGCATGTTTAAGTGCTTCCGGTCCTCCTCTCTGTGTTCAAAGTGATGTTCAATAGCCTGTCTGAGAATTGCATTGTCCATCGTTGCCCCATTTTCTAAGATGCTTCAGAGATAACGAACAGCAGCTCATTTTATCACCACGTTCTTCTAGTAGTAGACTGGGATGTAGTTTGTTGGGGATAGGAGGTTTGCACTGATGTCGTGAACCCAGTTGCTCTCTTATAGTCTGTCCATCAGTTTGGGTTTTTAGGTCTCTCATCTGAATGCTTGTTGTTACTATTTTCTGTCCAATAATCCTTCTCCTTGTTAGAGATGAAAGGTGGAAAATAGATCAAGCGTTCCACAAATTATGTATCTGGCCCTGCGGTTAAGCTTTTTGCTCCTATATAATTTCAAATTGTCATCATTAACATTTAAAAGTTTATAGTAGAGGCACCTGGCTGGCTCAGTTGGTAGAGCGTGTGACTCTCGCTCACAATCTCAGGGTTGTGAGTTTGAGCCCCACAGTGTGTGCAGAGATTACTTAAAAATAAAAAATATATATGGAGTGCCTGGGTGGCTCAGTCAGTTAAGCATCTGACTCACCTCAAGTCATGATCTTGTGGTTCGTGGGTTCAAGCCCACGTTGGGCTCTGTGCTGACAGCTCAGAGCCTGGAGCATGCTTCGGATTCTGTGTCTCCCTCTCTCTCTGCCCCTCCCCTACTCGTGCTCTGTCTCTCTTTCACTCCCAAAAATAAGCATTCAGAAATTAAAAAAATATGTAAAACGTTTATAGTAGACCACTAGAATTTTCAGGGAATTGTGAGTTAGTCAACATTTTTGGTATTTAGCAAATTGATTTAAAATTGGGGGGCACCTGGATGGCTCAGTTGGTTAAGTGTCTGACTTTGGCTCAGGTCATGATCTCATGGTTTGTGTGTTTGAGCTGACAGCTCAGAGCCTGGAGCCTGCTTCGGATTCTGTGTTTCCCCCTCTCTCTGTCCTTCTCCCACTCATGCTCTGTCTCTCTGTCTCTCAAAAATAAATAGACACTAAAAAAATTGTAAAATTGGAAGTAAGGTACTGTGAGGTGATAGAAAACATATATTAGTCTCTACACCTGGTTCCTGGCCCACAGCTCCTAAGCCCTTTGTGATTTCCTAAATGATAAGTGTGTTAGGAGCATCTCTTGTTCTAGTATTTGTCTTTGATCCCAGTTCCTGAAACAGGGTACTAAATCCCTTGGCATTTCCTGGGTGATAGGAGTGTCTTTTGTTCTAATGAAGCTCCTGAATGGATCCTGGATGGGAACTGGTCATTAGAAAGACCAACCCCTGATTAGAAGCTTGGAGTTTTTAGCCTTACCCCCTATTCTCCTGAGATGGGAAAGGGACTAGAAATAGAGTTAATAATTAATCATGCCTATGTGAGAAAGCCTCCATAAAAATCCCAATCATATGGGATTTGGGGAGCTTCCAGGTGAGAGAACACATCCACAATGGGAGGGTGACACACCCCAGGTCCATGGGGACACAAGCCCCTGTGCTCGGGACCTTCCCAGGCCTCCCCCATGTATCTCATCTGGCTGTTCATCTGTATCCTTTATCATAGTCTTTAACAAACTGGTAAATATAAGTGTTTCTCTGTGTTCTGCAAGCCATTCTAGCAAAGAATCACATCCGAGGGGGAGAAGGTCATGGGACCCTCCAGCTTGTAATCCAAGCGAGACAGAGGTTTGGGTAATGTGGGAACCATCTATCTGCAATTGGCATCTGAAATGGGGAGCAGTCTTAGGGTACTGAGCCCCTCACCTGTGGGATCTGATGCAATCTTCAGTAGGGTAGTGTCATAATTGAGTTAAATTGTAGGACGCCCTTGGGTTCTGGTTCTTTGGAATGTTCTCTCTCAGCCCCCTACCTCATCAGGGTTTGCCTGTTCTAGCCCAGAGTCCCCCATCAGGAACTTTCTCTGTATTAGGCAGCCCCCAAAGTGAGTAAACAGCAAATTCTTTTAAAAAATTTTTCATTTTTGAAATATAGTTGCTATACAATGCTATATTAGTTTCAGGTGTACAACATAGTGATTCAACAATTCTATATGTTACATAATGCTCACCACAGTAAGTGTGGTCACCATCTGTCACCACACAACGTTATTTTCATCCGGGTGACTTATTCATATCTGGAAGTTTGTACCTCTTAATCCCCTTCACCTATTTTGCCCATACCAGCACCAGCTTGTTCCCTGTATTTGTGAGTCTTTCTAGTTTGTTTGTTTTGTTTTTTAGATTCCACATACACGTGAAATCATATGGTATTTGTCTTTCTCATAGCAAATTCTTTTTTTAATGTTTATTTATTATTTTGAGAGAGAAGGGGGGGCGGAGGGAGAGAGAGAATGCAGGGGAGGGACAAAGAGAGGAGGGAGAGAATCCCAAGGAGGCTCCATGCTGTCAGTGCAGAGCCCAACTCGAGGCTCGATTCCATGACATGACATGAGCCAAAATCAAGAGTCGGACTCTCAACTGACTGAGCCACCCAGGCACCCCTCTCATAGCAAATTCTTATACTGAATTCACTTTCTCTTTTTTCTTCTTTTCTTTTCTCTTTGTCATCCTCTTTCTAGTTGCCCCATAATCTACCCATTTTTTCACCAAACCCTGATGTCCTGATTCAATGAATATTTCGTCCACCACTCAAAGAGAAAGTGCAATTCTCTAATTCACATTTGAAATCTCACCTTCCTTTTCTTCTGCTGCCTTATGGCCTTGCATTCCCTCCCTGCCTGTCCCGGCCTATCATTTCTGGGGACATATCCCCACTGTGCTCTCTGCATTTTCAGGTAGAGTCTGCAGTTTGTTAAAATCTCTTATATTTGACTGGATGCTTTGGTTCTAAGATTGAGGGGCCAAAAATGGTTTATTCAAGAACAAAAGGTTCTTGGAAGTCAGGGACATGAAGAGTCTCTGTAAGATGCTTTTCAAACCATCTGAGTGTATACTCCCGAGCTCATGGAAATGAGGAAGGAAAACAGAGAGACTTCTCACCAGCTGAGATGGTCTTAAGAGCTGTGCTCCTTATCACATTGGCACATTCTCCTCTGGTTGGCCTTTTCTGAAAAAGGATTTCACAACATTTGCCACCTTATAAGTCAACACACGTGTTATTTCCTGTCAGTTTAACTTCTCCAAACTTTTGTTTAACAATAACCAGAAATTCTCAGAAATGGGAGGATAGTGCAGCCCTGATCTTCCTCATCACTGTCCTGTCATCTCCCTGGAGTTCCTGAAACAATACAAATGGTAGCTCTTAGCAGAGGCCAGAAGTCAGGACAGGGCAGGGCCCTCCCTGTATGGCTCCCCTGAGCAGGACCCTTCCATTTCTTTCTCCTGCCAGCTCTCATGAGTCTATTGTTTGACACCAATAGTGTATCTCTCTTTGTAAGTGACATTTCCTACATTTTTCCCCAATGGGCTATGTTCTATATGCAGTGGCAGCTAAAAAAAAAAAAAAGTTTCCTGAATGTGACAACTGCTGGGTCTGCTGGCCAAGGAAAGAGAGGTGGTGTCCTTGGACATTTCCCGCCTCCAGGTTGGACTGGATCTCTATGTGCAAACAGATATCTTATTTTCTTTTTTGGATTTGGAAGTCATTCCCTTGAGATAAGCAAGAAGCGATCCCTACTAGGTTGCCAACTTCATGATTCTGCCTGAATTTTTGTAAATGACCACTTTGTGTATTAATGGGATCATGCATTTGACAGTGAAAATCCTCATTTTGTCCAACTTTCTGATTTTGCAGATGAGGAAAGTGGCCCAGAGGCATTAAGAGATTTCCCCAGTAACAGTAATATTATTTTATATTACATAGCTCAAAAGCACTATTGCCAGCATTTTACAGAAGAGGAAAGGGGTGGGCAGGACAATGAGTTTGACTGGCCCAGGGCAGCACTGAGTCGGTAACAGAGGCTGGACTTGGAGCCAGGTCTCTGGATTCCCACCATGGTGCTCTTTGACAGACACCATAGCCTCTGGCCATGAGCGGGGACTTTGGAAATAGCTAGGTCTGCTACCCAGAGGCCCCACTTTATTTTTCGGTCTATACTTGGTGATCCAGAACAGTACTATAGGTGCACATGCAATTAAAAAATTAAATTGTGTTTATTTGTCCTTCATTGGTGAAGCACATGGTATGTGATTCAAAGGGCTCAAAAGTGCAGACAGTGAATAAAAGTCTCCTTCATACTCCTGTTCATCACCTGGTTTCCTTCCCCAACCCTCTTGTGTGTCCTTTCAGATATGTGTTATGCTTAAATAAGCAAACATACATATACAAGTATGTGTGTATCTATCTATCTATCTATCTATCTATCTATCTATCTATGTATATCTATATCCCTTTTTTTGAGAGAGAGAGAGAGAGAAAGAGAGAGGGCACAAGTGAGTGAGGGGCAGAGAGAGGGAGAGAGAGAATCCCACAAGGGGCAGAGAGGGAGAGAGAGAGAGAAAGGGGGGTGGGGAGAGAGAGGAGGAGGAGAGAGAGAGAGAAGGAGAGAGAGAGGCGGAGCTCATGTTTTACCCCAGGCAGGGCTCAAGCTCACCTGATTCGGTACTCGAACTCACCAACCATGAGATTACTACCTGAGTCGAAATCAGATGCTTAACCGACTGAGGCATCCAGGCGCCCCCACATGTATAAATATTTTTAAAGATTTTTTAAAATGTTTATTTGAGAGAGAGAGAGAGAGAGAGAGAGAGAGAGAGAGAGAGAGAGAGGATCTGAAGGAGGCTCTGTGCTGACATGGGGCTCGAACTCACAACCTGTGAGATCATGACCTGAGCTGAAGTTGGATGGTCAGTTGACTGAGCCACCCAGGCACCCCAAACGTATACATTTTTAATAAAAAATGGAAGCATATGGTACCCTGTTCTCCACCTTGCATTAAAAAATTGATATATTTTGGGTATCACCCTTATCAGTACACACAGAGCTGCCTCCTTCTTACTGGCTGCAAGTATTCCACTGAAAGGATGTAGTCAAATTTACTTATCCAGGCCTCTCCTGGTGGACATCAAGGTGGCTTCCATTCTTAGGTTGTTGCTATGAAGAATATAATATACATGTTTTTGTATATACATGCTAGAAAACCTGGCAGAGGTTGGCAATCTGTAGCCCGTGGGACAATTTCAAACTGCCATTTGTTTTTGTAAGTAAAGTTTTATTGGCACACAGCCATGCCTGTTTGTTTACATATTGCCTGTGGCTGTTTTCATGCTACAACAGCAGGGGTGAGTAATTGCAACAGAAATACATGGCGTGGAAGCCCAAAATACTTACTACCTGGCCTTTTAAAGAAAACGTGTGCTGGACTCTGATCTATAGGATAAGTTCCAATTAGTGAAATTGCTGGGTCAGGGGTTTTGCATTTCACACTGGATAGTTTATGGCCCGGTTCTCTCCATGGAGGTTGTACCTGTTTATTCCCCCACTGGCAGCGTGTTTTCCCACGTTCACACTAATGTAGTTCATTGGACATTTCCACCTTTTCCAGTCTGATAGGTAGAAAAAAATATTTCTCTTGATTTGTTTTGCATTTCCCTGATTTTGAGTGAAATCGGGCGTGGGGGTCTCCAGATCCCGCTCCCAGTCCCTCTCTTCCTTCCTGGCTAGAAAATGGCTTCCTGGCGGCACCTGCTTCCTCGTGTTGCTCTGCTCTTGGTTTAATCACCGTGCACACTGTGAGCAGCTGCTAGGTGGGAAGAGTTCTGGTTTCAATCTTGGGGAAGTGGAACAGAGATTATGGGGAATTCCTGCATAGAGGAAGTCTCTTCAGAAGGCACAGTTCGACCTCATATAAAAGCAGAAACAAGTGTCACTGGGGTGGGGTGGGATGGGGGCGGTTGTAGGGATGGTGTGGGGTGGTGAGGGAGGAGGGGAATGGGGAGGTGGGAAGTGGCGGGGGGAACAAATCCACCTTTCTTGGGGATGCAGAGAGGAACTGCTTCTTGTCCCCTTGTGGGTTTAGACTGTGCTGTCCTTGGGAATGGGTGTTTGCTGTGGGGAGTCACGTGTGAGAGGCAAGGGGCCTGGGGGTTCCTACCAGACTCAAGAGGTGTCTGCTTCTCTCACTGGTGGGGAGGAAGGCATCGATGCCCAGTGATTTGAGGGTCCGTGTTCGCAGCTCCTACTTTTTTGCTGTTTAGAATGGAGAAGGGTCCTTGATTGGGTGCGAATATGCTTTGGCTGTGGGGACAGGGAGATGGAAGGGCCAGCTGAATCTTTATAGCTTGTCAAATTTAAAGATAAATTGCCCTGAGGATAAAGCTTTATTCCAAAAAATAGCAAAGGACTGAAGTTTTATAGCTAATGAAGTTGAAGAAAGGCTTCTCAGCAACTAACTAGATACTTAAAATATGGCAAGGCAGTAATCACATTTAAATGTGTAAAAATTGAATTTTTTAAGTTCCCAGAGAGAAATTTTGGAAATGATTGTGCTGGAAATGTGCTAAATTAATTATGGTAAATCCATTTAATGGAATAGTATGTGGCTGTTAAAAGAATGTGGCAGATCCATATGTACAGATATGGTATCCTTTCCAAGGAATCAATAACTGGAAATGTCAAGGTAAGGGAAGGTAAATATAGGTCTGGCATCAGGATTTCTAGAATCAAAGAGTTAGACAGGGATTCTTGTGCTTTTAGGAGGGGCTGTGGGAGTGGGAGAATGGGGCAAGGGGAGGGGGGCAAGCTAAGCAAGGAGATGGTCTGAATGGACATCAGCTTTAGCTGGATCCCACGGGAAGCACAGAAGAGTGAATTGCACCACAGAGTCGTCCAACTTTTTACCCCTGTGTTGGCTGTGGTATGTCACAGGCTGGAGGGTGGGGAGAGGATTCCCTTCAGAAGAGGGCAGCTGTGAGCCACTAGTAGCCATCACTCCCAGCAGCCAGGCAATGGGTGAGCTGGCTGTACAGGAGATCTGGGCAGAGCTCCAGCAGTACCCGCTGCAGAAGACGTGCTACCATTTGTGGGAGGAGCAATGCCTATAAATATGCTTGTACGCATGGGAACTAAGAGCAGAGGCTCTTATTCTGGAATCCATGGAACCCTAAGTGCTTCGGAGATAGAACCATATTTCAATATAATTGGTTTTTTTTTAATTCTCTGTATTTTATTTTACATATTTTCAAACATTATTTTCAGGGGTATCCATAGGCTTTATCAGACAGCTAATGAGTGCATGGTGCATGCACAAAAATCAAGACATACAAGAAGGTAGTACAGTGCTCGCTTTGGTGGGTGAGGTGCAGGTGGATACTTAGGGGCCTGGGGTCAGGATTGGGAGAGAGACTTCCTATTCTTGTTTTAAAGAAATTAAGTAATTAATTTTTAAATTTACATTCAAATTAGTTAGCATATAGTGCAACAATGATTTCAGGAGTAGATTCCTTACTGCCCCTTACCCATTTATTTTTTTTTTAATTTTTTTTTTCAACGTTTATTTTATTTTTGGGACAGAGAAAGACAGAGCATGAACGGGGGAGGGGCAGAGAGAGGGAGACACAGAATCGGAAACAGGCTCCAGGCTCTGAGCCATCAGCCCAGAGCCTGACGCGGGGCTCGAACTCCCGGACCGCGAGATCGTGACCTGGCTGAAGTCGGACGCTTAACCGACTGCGCCACCCAGGCGCCCCTGCCCCTTACCCATTTAGACCATCCCCCCTCCCACAACCCCTCCAGCAGCCCTCTGTTTGTTCTCCATATTTAAGAGTCTCTTATGTTTTGCCCCCCTCCCTGTTTTTATGTTATTTTTGCTTCCCTTCCCTTAGGTTCATCTGTTTTGTATCTTCAAGTCCTCATTTGAGTGAACTTATATGATATTTGTCTTTCTCTGACTAATTTCGCTTAGCATAATACACTCTAGTTCCATTCACGTAGTTGCAAATGGTAAGATTTCATTCTTTTCGATTGCTCAGTAATACTCCATTATATATATATATATATATATATATATATATATATATATACCACATCTTCCTTATCCATTCATCCGTTGATGGACATTTGGGCTCTTTACATACTTTGGGTATTGTCGATAGTGCTGCTATATACATTGGGGTGCATGTGCCCCTTCGAAACAGCACACCTGTATCCCTTGGATAAATACCTAATAGTGCAATTGCTGGGTCGTAGGGTAGTTCTGTTTTTAGTTTTTTGAGGAACCTCCATACTGTTTTCCAGAGTGGCTGCACCAGCTTGCATTCCCACCAGCAGTGCAAAAGAGATCCTCTTTCTCCACATCCTTGACAACATCTCTTGTTGCCTGAGTTGTTAATGTTAGCCATTCTGACAGGTGTGAGGTGGTATCTCATTGTGGTTTTGATTTGTATTTCCCTGATGATGAGTGATGTGGAGCATTTTTTCATGTGTCAGTCAGCCATCTGGATGTCTTCTTTGGAGAAGTGTCTATTCATGTCTTTTGTCCATTTCTTCACTGCATGATTTGTTTTTGGGTGTTGAGTTTGGTAAGTTATTTATAGATATTCAATACTAACCCTTTATCTGATATATCATTTGCAAATATCTTCTCCCATTCTGTCAGTTGCCTTTTAGTTTTGCTATAAGATTGTTTCCTTTTCTGTGCAGAAGCTTTTTATTTTGATGAGGTCCCAGTAGTTCATTTTTGCTTTTGTTTCCCTTGCCTCTGGAGATGTGTTGAGTAAGAAGTTGCTGTGGCCAAGGTCAAAGATGTTGTTGCCTGTCTTCTCCTCGATGATTTTGATGGCTTCTTGTCTTCCGTTTAGGTCTTTTATCCATTTTGAGTTTATTTTTGTGTATGGTGTGAGAAAGTGGTCCAGGTTCATTTTTCTGCATGTCGCTGTCCAGTTTTCCCAGCACCACTTGCTGAAGAGATTGTCTTTATTCCATTGGGTATTCTTTCCTGCTTTGTCAAACATTAGTTGGCCATATGTTTGTAAGCCCATTTCTGGGTTCTCTATTCTGTTCCATTTTTCTGAGTGTCTGTTTTTGTGCCAATACCATACTGTCTTGATGATTACAGCTTTGTAATACAGCTTGGAGTCTGGGATTATGATGCCTCCAGCTTTGGTTTTCTTTTTCAAGATTGCTTTGGCTATTCGGGGTCTTTTCTGGTTCCATACAAATTTTAGGATTGTTTGTTCTAGCTCTGTGAAGAATGCAGGTATTATTTTGACCGGGATTGCATTGAATATGTAGATCGCTTTAGGTAGTATCGACATTTTAACAATATTTGTTCTTTCAGTACAGGAGTATGAAATATTTTTCCTTTTTTTGTGTGTTTTCTTCAATTTCTTTAATAAGCTTTCTATAGTTTTCAGTGTATAGATTTTTTTACCTCTTTGGTTGGGATTATTCGTAGGTATTTTATGGTTTTTAGTGCAATTATAAATGGGATCAATTCCTTGATTTCTCTTTCTGTTGCTAAATTTTTGGTGTATAGGAATGCACCTGATTTCTGTGCATTGATTTTATATCCTGTGACTTTGCTGAATCATGGATCAGTTCTAGCAGTTTTTTGGTGGAATCTTTTGGGTTTTCTATATAGAGTATTATGTCATCTGCGAAGAGTGAAAGTTTGACTTCCTCCTGGCTGATATGGATGCCTTTTATTCCTTTGTGTTGTCTGATTGCTGAGGCTAAGACTTTCAATCTATGTTGAAAACAGCGGTGAGAGTGGATGTCCCTGTCATGTTCCTGACCTTAGGCGGAAAGCTCTCAGTTTTTCCCCATCAACTATGATGTTAGCAGTGGGCCTTTCATATATGGCTTTTATGATCTTGAGGTATGATCCTTATACTCCTACTTTCTTGAGGGTTTTTATTAAGAAAGGATGCTGTATTTTGTCAAATGCTTTCTCTGCATCTAATGAGAGGGTCGTGTGGTTCTTGTCCTTTCTTTTATTGATGTGATGTATCACATTGATTGTTTTGCAGATATTGAACCAGCCCTGCATCCCAGGTATAGATCGCACTTGGTCGTGGTGAATAATTCTTTTAATGTATTGCTGGATCTGTTTGGCTAGTATCTTGTTGAGGATGTTTACATGCATGTTCATCAGGGAAATTGGTTTGTAGTTCTCCTTTTTAGTGGGGTCTTTGTCTGGTTTTGGAATCCAGGTAATGTTGGCTTCATAGGATGAGTTTGGAAGTTTTCCTTCCATTTCTATTTTTTTGGAACAGCTTCAAAAGAATAGGTGTTAACTCTTCTTCAAATGTTTGGTAGAATTCCCCTGGAAAACCGCCTGGCCCTGGAGTCTTGTTTTGTGGGAGATTTTTGATTACTTAATCAATTTCTTTAGTGGTTATGGGTCTGTTCAAATTTTCTATTTCTTCCTGTTTCAGTTTTGGTAGTTTACATGTTTCTAGGAATTTGCCCATTTCTTCCATATGGCCCATTTTGTTGGCGTATAATTGCTTATAATATTCTCTTATTGTTTGTATTTCTGCTGTGTTGATTGTGATCTCTCCTCTTTCATTCTTGATTTTATTTGAGTCCTTTCCTTTTTCTCTTTGATCAAATTGGCTAAGGGTTTATCAATTTTGTTAAATCTTTCAAAGAACCAGCACCTTGTTTCAATGATCTGTTCTATTTGGGTTTTATTTGCTGTTCTTTTTACAGCTCTCTT
The DNA here is from genome assembly GCF_022837055.1 of Prionailurus viverrinus. Taxonomy (NCBI): domain Eukaryota; kingdom Metazoa; phylum Chordata; class Mammalia; order Carnivora; family Felidae; genus Prionailurus; species Prionailurus viverrinus. Next base: position 136,412,737 of record NC_062561.1, on the reverse strand, counting down.
TAAGGTATAAGGTTAGGTTGTGTATCTGAGACCTTTACTCCTCCTTTAGGAAGGCCTGGATTGCTGTATACTTCCCTCTTATTACTGCTTTTGCTGCATCACAGAGGTTTTGGGTTGTGGTGTTATCATTTTCATTGGCTTCCAAGTACTTTTTAATTTTCTCTTTAACTTCTTGGTTAGCCCATTCATTCATTAGCAGGATGTTGTTTAGTCTCCAAGTATTTGTTATCTTTCCAAATTTTTTCTTGTGGTTGATTTGGAGTTTCATATTGTTGGGGTCTGAAAATATGCATGCATTGTGATTTTTTTGTACTTGTTGAGGGCTGATTTGTGTTCTAGTATGTGATCTTTTCTGGAGAATGTTCCATGTGCACTTGAGAAGAATGTGTATTCTGCTGCTTTAGGGTGAAATGTTCTGAATATGTCTGTTAAGTCCATCCGGTCCAGTGTGTCATTCAAAGCCATTGTTTCTTTGTTGATTTTCTGTTTAGATGATCTGTCCATTGTTGTAAGTGGGGTGTTGAAGTCCCCTACTAGTATGGTATTATTATCAATGAGTTTCTTTATCGTTTGTGATTAATTGATTTATATATTTGGGTGTGTCCACGTTTGGAGCATAAATGTTTACACTTCTTAGATCTTTTTGGTGGATAGACCCTTTATTATGATATAATACCCTTCTTCATCTCTTGTTACAGTATTTATTTTAAAATTTAGATTTTCTGATATAAGTATGGCTACTCCAGCTTTCTTTTGGAGACCATTAGCACGGTAGATGGTTCTCCATCCTCTTATTTTTAATCTGAAGGTGTCTTTACGTCTAAGATGTGTCTCTTGTAAATAGCTTATAGATGGATCTTGTTTTCTTGTCCATTCTCTTACCCTATGTCTTTTTGATTAGAGTGTTTAGTTCATTGACATTTAGAGTGACTACTGAAAGATATGAATTTATTGCCATTATGTTGTCTGTAGAGTTGGAGTTTCTGGTGGTGTTCTCTTGTCCTTTCTAGTCTTTGTTGCTTTTGGTCTTTTTTTCCCCATCTTTTCTCCCCTCAGAGAGCCCCCCTTAAAATTTCTTGCAGGGCTGGTTTAGTGGTCATGAACTCTAATTTTTGGATTGTCTGGGAAACTTTTTATTTCTCCTTCTATTTTGAATGACAGCCTTCATCGATGAATAAAGAATTCTTTACTGCATATTTTTCTGATTCAGCACATTGAATATATCCTGCCATTCCTTTCTGGCTGGCCAAATTTCCGTGGATAGGTCTGCTGTGAACCTGATCTGTCTTCCCTTGTAGGCTAAGGACTTTTTTTTTTTTTTTTTTTTTTTTTTTTTTTTTTTTCTTTTTTTACCTTGCGGCTTTCATGATTCTTTCCTTGCATGAGTATTTTGTGAATTTGACTATGATATGCCTGGTTGATGGTCAGTTTTTGTTGAATCTAATGGCAGTGCTTTGTGCTTTCTGGATTTTGATGTCTGTGTCTTTCCTCAGGTTAGGAAAGTTTTCTGCTATGATTTGCTCACATAAACCTCCTCGCTCTTTTTCTTCCTCTTCATCTTCTGGGGCCCCAGAAGAGTTCTGAGTTCTCTAATTCTTATTTTGTGCTCTTTTGCTTTAGTCTTGCTCTTTTTCAGCTTCGTTATTCTCCATAAATTTGTCCTCTATATCGCTGATTTGCTGCTCTGCTTCATTCATCCCTGCCACCGTGGCATCCATTAGAAATTGCAGCTCAATTTTGGCATTTTTGATTTCATCCTGACTAGCTTTTATCTCCACAGAAAGGGATTCTAATCTATTTTCGACTCCAGCTAGTATTCTCATTATTGTGATTCAAAATTCTGGTTCAGACATCTTCCTTGTATCTGTGTTGATTAATTCCCTGGCTGTTATTTCTTCCTGTTCTTTCTTTTGGGGTGAATTCCTTTGTTTAGTCATTTTGAAGGAAGAAAGGAATTAATAATGTAAAAAAATTAAAAACAGCACAAAAAAATCAAATAAAGGATGCTAGATCCTAGGTGTGTTTTGGTTTGGTTATTGAAAAAAACCTTGATTAGTTAGAGAAAAAAGAGAAATATAAGAAAATTAAAAAAAGGAAAAAAGAAAAAAAGGGAAATGTTCAAAAATTTGAAAAAATAGATACAATAAAACAGAATAAAATGAAATGATGGAAGTAAAATAGAGTTAAAAAATTTACAAAAAAGTAAAAAACATAGTAAAAAAATTAAAGAAAAATCTTAAAAAAATTTTTTTAAACGTTTATTCATTTTTGAGACAGAGACAGAGCATGAACGGGGGAGGGTCAGAGAGAGAGGGAGGCACAGAATTTGAAACAGGCTACAGGCTCTGAGTGTCAGCACAGAGCCCGACGCGGGGCTCAAACTCACGAGTGGTGAGATCATGACCTGCGCCAAAGTTGGATACTTAACTGACTGAGCCACCCAGGTCCCCCTAAAGAAAAATCTTTTTAATAAAAATGGAAAATAAAAATAAATTTTCCTTCTGTATTCAAGAATAGGAAAAGAAAAGAAAAAAATTAATGGATAGACCAGTGAACTGAATGAAATATGATTGAAATTACATTGTTTTCCCCTAGAATTCAAACCATGAAGCACTTTATAGTCCATAAACTAAGCAGGAGAGACTTATGGTGGTCCTCAAGAACATGGTTGGCCCAGTTGGGTGAGGCTTAGTGTAACAGCTCCCTTCTCCACTAGATGGCACTACTTAGCTTACTGGGGTGGATTGCTGTGGTGCATGTAGTGGTGTATGCGCATGTGTGCAAGGGGTGAAAATGGCACCACCTACCTACCCAGTCTCTAGTATCAGACCTGTGTGCTCTCTATGACTTGCAGTCCAGCACCCCTGTGTTGTATCTGGCTTCTGTCCACTCCCCGCTTCTATACTGTTCGTGACCAAGCTGTCAGGCTGCCGGGCACCACCTTCCTCCTGAGTTTTATCTCAAATGGGGCTGTGTTTCCCAACCCCTCACTTCTGAGGGACTGTGGCTTTGACCCGTTCTGACTCTCTGGGGGAGGGTATCACTGAGCAATGGCCAGGTGCCAGCCCGCCACCAGGAACGTTCGCCAGACTGTGCCACTTCCTATGCCCAGAAACTGTGGCCGGCACCAGCCCACCCGAGAAAAAGTTTGTGCAATTGTGTAGCAGCAGCATTTCAGGGATTGTGGCAAATCACAGCACACATTTGGCACCGGGCTTCACCATTAACATCCTTGCTCCAATCCCAGTGGATGTGGCCATTCTCCGGGGTCTGCTGGGACCTTTGGTTGTGGGGAGGCCGCACCGCCTCTACCAGCAGGGGACCTGTCTCTCCCCATGTGGCCTGAGGGTTCCTTGGGCCTTGCTCTCTGCTCCTGGGGATACACCCTTCCCACCAGAGCACCGCCAGGTATCAAGCTGTGGAGTTTCAGATTATGTGCTCCCCCCATTTATAGAGTCTTAATGGTATTTAAATGCTCTCCTTTCCCCTTTCTCCCTTTTTTGTTCGGTCCCTTGTGGCTGTTTCCACTCTTCCTTTTTCTCTCCAGCTGCTTTGATGGGGGTGCTTTTCCCATACTCTGCCCCCACCCCCATCTCTGTCTTCTCTCTGCAATCGAAAACAGCTCCCTGTACTCCAGGGCTTCTCTCTCCTCCAGCTCACCTCTCCACATTGCATACCTGCCAAATTCTGTGGTTCAGGTTGTGCAAATTGTTCTGTTAATCCTCAAATCAGCTTTCTTGGTATGCAAGATGGTTTAGTGTTGATCTGGGCTGCATTTCAGGGATGAGAGATGTAAAAAAACTTCCATGCTGTTCTGCCATCTTGGCCCCTCACCGCTGCCCCCATTTTTTAAATGTTTGTTTATGACAAAAAATTTTTAAAAATGTTTATTCATTTTTTTGGGGGGGTGGGGGAGAGAGAGACAGAGTGTGAGTGGGAGAGGGACAGAGAGAGAGGGAGACACAGAATCAGAAGCAGGCTCCAGGCTCTGAGCTGTCAGCACAGAGCTTGATGCACGGCCTGAACCCATGAACCATGAGATCATGACCTGGCCAAAGTCAGAGGTTAACCGACTGAGCCACCCAAGCACCCCTAATGTTTATTTGTTTTTGAGAAATACAGAGAGAAAGAGAGAGAGAGAGAGAGAGAGAGAGAGAGAGAGAGAGAGAACAAGCAGGAGAGGGGCAGAGAGAAAGGGAGACATGGAATCTGAAGCAGGATCCAGGCTCTGAGTTGTCAGCACAGAGCCCGATGTGGGGCTCAAACCCACGAACTGCGAGATCATGACCTGAACCAAAGTCAGATACTTAACTGACTGAGCCACCCAGGTGCCCCTTCCTTCCTTCTTTCCTTCCTTCCTTTCTTCTTCTTCTTCTTCTTCTTCTTCTTCTTCTTCTTCTTCTTTTTAAAATTTATTTATTTATTTTGACAGAAAGCATGATTTGGAAAGGGTCTGAGAGAGAGGTGAGAGAGAAAGAATCCCAAGCAGACTCAGTGCAGAGCCCCACGTGGGGCTTGAACTCATGAGCTGTGACATCATGACCTGAGACAAAGCCGGACGCTCAACAGACTGAGTCACCCAGGTGCCTCAAGACTTCCTATTTTTCAGATACCCTTTTGTACTATCGGAATTTCTGTTCTGTGCGTTAACTATATTTCAAAAAGATAAGAGAAAAAAGAAAGAAACTGTATGAAAATTTTTTTTTAATGTTTATTTCTTTCTGAGACAGAGAGAGACAGAGCATGAGTGGGGGAGGGGCAGAGAGAGAGGGAGACACAGAATCAGAAGCAGGCTCCAGGCTCTGAGCTGTCAGCACAGAGCCCAACTCGGGGCTCGAACTCACAGACAACGAGATCATGACCTGAGCCGAAGTCAGTAGCTCAACCGACCGAGCCACCCAGGTGCCCCAGAAACTGTATTTTTAAATGTTATTTACTTCTCCAAAGAGCCAGGGAGGAAAGAAAGAGGAAGAGCAGTTTTGGGGGGGAAAGAATCCCTCAAATGAACCTGATATTTCCTGGGTTTTCTTTTCACTCTCATTTCCTGGTTTGCCTTTTCTGTTCTCAACCGCCTCTCTGATTGCTTGCTTTCCTTTTCAAAAACCCCTTTCTGTTTCTCTAATGCCTGTATTCAAATTTGAAGCTGTTTTTGCACAGTTGGATAGAACTCTGCATAATTAACTTTTACTAATTTTTGCTCAACTCCTAATCAAATGATAACTAAAGTGTAATGTCATTTCTTAGCATATATACCTATACCTGCCAAATAGACTACTTTAGTCTGCATGATTTTTATGGGTCAAAAGCATGCCTTTAGATGGAGAAAATATGTCTGTGATGAGGATAAATTTTGGGGGTTGTTTCATACTCAAGGTTGAGGTTTTTAATCAGAATACATTTGAGGACATTAGATGTCTCCTTTATTCACAATATGCTTCCAAAGAGTCAAGATTTACTAAATTCTACCTCTCAGGATTTTAAAGTGAATGTGCACTCTCTACCACTTTTGTTGCCAAGGGAGCTCGCATCTGCCCTGGAAAACCTTCCCGTGGAGCGATGTCAGCAGAGATAAATGAATGAGAGTACATGCAGTTCTGTAATAATAGTGCAATTTGGCTAAAGGGTGACATCATCTTTTCACTGTTGTATCTGCCATTCTAAGTAGCAGTGAGTCCAGCTGAGCTAGAGAATGAATTACAGGGAGAGTGCACTGGCAAGGTGGGATTAAACATAAAAAATGGAATGGAAAGTTAAATTTAAAAAGAAGGTAGCTTTGTGTATATCCAGTCCACAATATATTTTTTCTTATGTATGGTTTTGATTTAATCACCACATCATAATTTGCCATCATTTTGGATTATGTGGAAAGATGCAAAGCCTCTTGCCTAATGGCTGTTTTGCTATATATACACATGGGTCCCACCAGAGTATAAATAGGGACGTTGGAATTGATTTTAGTCTTTAAAGGGCACATTTAAATGCTGGCAGATAAAATGCCTTTATCAGTTCAATTCACTCACTGTGATTCCACATGCCTCACTGGTAACACTTGAGGGAGGGTTTGCTGGGTTTTATTTGGATGCCGAGAGAAGAATATCACCATCGTTCATGCTGATGAACCCTGGACACGGTTTGTTTCTGGGGAGGAGCAGTATGTGACTCTGTATTTGTTCTTTGAGGGCTGGATCAGTATTAACTCATTGCTTTTTTTTTTTTTCTTTTTAAGTAACAGCTTTATTGAGATAGAATTCACATACCAAAATACTGCTTTTGTTTGCTGATTTTTTTATATTCTTGTCCTCTGATGTTCACAGGCATCAGATAAATTTCTGCAAAGGCACTGATAGTAGTTTTGAGGAATAAATATTGCAGATGGGTCAAACCAAAGAATCAAATTTCAAAGGTGGTTTAAGGAATCATGAAAAGGAGGGAAGAGCAGAAATGAAGGAAAGAGAATTCTAGAAGTAAAATGAGCAGTTGATTATTGAAAAGAAAATCTGCCATTTGAATAAGGACCAAAGAGCTTTCATTATTGGCTCCTCACTTGGCTGTGTCTTTTTTTGAGCAGCAAGTCCCACGATCAAGAAACCAGAAGGAAAGTGGACTTTAATTAGTAGTGATGACAATGTTCCAAACATCAACAGTGAATCTCCTAGGCAATTTCATTTCCAAAGCATGTTCGCATGTATCACAGGTAAATTTTTTTTCATGAACACCATTTTTAACATAGGATTTTATTTGCAGAAGCTATTTTTGTGACCTAAAGTAAAAATGGCTCACTGAAACAGAACTTTGCTGATCTGGTTTCAAAGAATTCTATGAGATGAAACATTCCATGGAACTGAACACAGAATGGGCATATCTGATAATGAAAATGTTCTTTTGGTCCAGGATTATGTTTTATGCTTTAAAAGTGTTAGTATGCAAGGAACAGGGAGGAACAGGACAAGAGGAAGTAGGAAAATACTTTATATTTGAATATGCTTTATATTTTCCAAAATACTCAGACCCACCAAAGCCTGGTAGCAAGTATTATCCTCATTTTACAGATGATAAACATGCTTCTAAGAAATATGTATTATGAGTGATAGAAAATCCATCTCAAACTGACCTAAGCAATAAAAGATATGTCTTTCTCTCTCTGTGTGTGTGTGTGTGTGTGTGTGTGTGTGTGTGTGTGTGTGTGTGTTTTGGCTCAGAGAGTTGAAAAGTCCAGAGCAGGAACTAGCTTTCACTGTGCCATGAAAGAGGTGTTCAGTTGATACCATCAGGGTCCAATTTCTCTAGACAACTTCCAGTTCTGTTTTCCTAATATTCAGTTTTCTTCTAAGACAGGCTTCTTTCCTCCTGAGGAGGCAAGATGGTTGTTAATAGCTCTAAAAAAAAAAAAAAAGTACCTCTTTCTCATAGTCCCAACAAAAGTCTAGTGATTGTGCCTCATTGCCTGTGATTAGGTCACATGTTCATCCCTGAATTTATCACTGTGGCCAGAAGGATGCAGTCCTCTGATTAGCTAGGCCAGAGACAGTAACTCCTGGACCAAATGTATGGAAAGGGGTTAGCATGGCTTTCCACAGAAGGAAGGCATTCCTCACAGTTTTATTGAGCTATAATTGATAGCTAACATTGTGTAAGTTAAAATTACCTAATTTTGTATCTCCAGTGTAGGCTGATTAAATGTTCCACTGATACTGACATGATATATTTTCTTTTTTTTTTGCAACTGGATTCTAAACTTTTTGAGGGTAAGGGTTATATTTTGATAGTTTTTATGTCTTTATGCACAGTGTTTAGCATGCTTATTTGCCTTTAATCAAAATTCAGGAGATACTTGATTGAGTTATTGAGTTTTCCTGGTGAGATTATTAAATTAACTTGTAAAGTGTTATGGGAGCAGCTGGATACTGATTCCTTATTTATTGTGGTGAAAGAGGGGAGGGGAGGGTGGAGCATCCATTTTTATAAAGCTTTCCGGGTGATTCTCTCCTGAGAATTTAAAACTTTCCCTTAAGATTTCAGCATATGAATATCAGAGAGTAGGCTGACCGATATAAAACTCTTCATTGTATCACAAACAGCCAAGGAAGTGATGCTGAAGTCAAGGCCCATTAGAAATCTCTTGGAAGCGAAGACATACACCTATAAAAACTCAAAAAGTACAATATCAACACGAATTAAAATGGAAGAGAAAGACTTTGGTTAACTTGTTCTGTTTCAGTAGCCTATTGCTACATAGCGAATTGCTCCAAAAAGGGAGTGGCTTAAAGCAACAATCTATTATTTCTCATTATATGAGTTGTCTGGGCTAATCTGGCTGGTTTCTCAGCAACATATGGGTGTAACTGCAGTCACTCATGGCGCTCCATTCAGCTGAGAGCTTGGCTGGGGCCTGAACACCCAAGAAGGCCTTTTACTGTCAAAAGTTTCTCTCCTTGGGATGTCTTTCATCATCCGGTAGACCAGCCCTCAATTCTTTGTAGTAGGATGGTTGACTTCCAAGAGGAAGCAGAAGCTGCCACTTCTCTCAACCGGGCTCAGAAGTGACAGGACATCACTGCTGCTACATCTATTGGACAAGACAAGTGACAGGGCTGGTCCAGATTCTAGAGTGAAGGAAGGAAAGTAGACTCCACCTCTCAATGTTAGGAGTGTGCGGAAAGAGGGGAGGAATTGTTGGTGGCCACATGTGGGTATTTTCTGCCATACTTACATCTGGCACATATAGTAAGAAGTGGCTATGCCTTTGGGCCATCTAAACTCAAGTCTAAAAACAATTACAGGATCCATGAAATGGAATACCATTTAGCAATAAAGAGGTATGAAATACAGAACCATTCTACAACATGGATGTACTGAGAAACATCATGCTAAATGAAAGAAGCGAGACACAAAAGACTATGTATTGTATGATTTCATTTGCATGAAATGTCCAGAAAAGGCAACTCTAAGGAAACAAAAAGTAGATTCGTAGGTTGCTGGAGGTAGGAATGGGGGTTAGTTGTAAATGGGCATGAGAAATCTTACCGAGGTGATGAAAATGCTCTAAAGCTAGAGTATGGTTATGGTTACATAACTCAGTAAATTTACTAAAAATCATTGAATTGTACACTCAGGAGGAGTGAATCTCATGGTGTATAAATGATATTTCGATGAAATTGTTAAGAAAATACAGCATGGTGGCCCTTAATTCAAGAGACATGTTCCTGGAGGGCTTTGCATAATTAAAATCTTTGTAAGCTAAGGCTAATTTTCCCACAGGAATAAGTGTAAAGCGGAGGGGATGTACTCTCAAAGTGTAAAACCCTACACCTGTTTTGGCCTGTTTTTGCTTGAAGTGCTTTTGTTTTCTTAGCCTTACATCTCTCACATAATACACTTTCCTAATTTAACAATAGGGTATTTTGAGGTTGGTATCTGGACTTCGGTAGCTTTTTGAACTGGACTAACTTCCAGTCCAAAGAGACTGATTTTCCAGTGAGTTTTTCAGTCACTGGGCCATCACTTAAGTAAACACTTGCATGACACTGTTAAAGACAATTCAAAAGATTTTAATCCCTTTTTAAAAATTTTTAAATTTTTACATTTATTTATTTTTGAGAGACAGAGAGAGACAGAGCTCAAGTGGGGGAGGAGAAGAGAGAGAGGGAGACACAGAATCTGAAGCAGGCTCCAGGCTCTCAGATGTCAGCACAGAGCTCAATGTAGGGCTCGAACCCACGAACCATGAGATCATGACCTGAGCTGAAGTCGGATGCCCAACTGACTGAGCCTCCAGGCATCCCTTTAATTCTTTTTCTAAAAGTTTATTTTTGAGAGAGAGAGAGAGAGAGAGAGAGAGAGAGAGAGAGAGAATGCATGACTGGGGGAGGAGTGGAGAGAGATGGGGGACACAGGATCTGAAGTGGGCTCTGCACTGACAGCCTGATGTGGGGCTCGAACTCATGAACTGAACCATGAGATGCATAGCTCACTGAGCAACCCAAGTGCTCCAAAAGATTTTAATTCTTAGCAACTGTCAAACTTAAAATGAGAGCACAGGGGCGCCTGGGTGGCTCAATCAGTTAAACTTCCGACTCTTGACTTCAGCTCGGGTCATGATCTCCTAGTTCATGGGGTCAAGCCCTGAATAGGGCTCTGCACTGACAGTGCAGAGCCTGCTTGGGTTTCTCTCTCTCTCCCTCTCTCTCTGCCTCTCTCCTGGTTGTGCTCTCTCTCAAAATAAATAAATAAACTTAAAAAAAATAAAGTGAGAGCATATTAGCTATTCAAACCATTGGTCAAGTTTGGATGTCCATATGTAATAGTTTCTGCTGATTAAGGATTACAGGTATTTCTTTTTAAATTTTTTTTTCTGTGAAGATTTATTTACTTATTTATTTATTTAACATCCAAGTTAGTTAGCATATAGTGCAGCAATGATTTCAGGAGGAGATTCCTTAATGCTCTTTACCCATTTAGACCATCCCCCCTCCCACAACCCCTCCAGCAACCCTCTTTTTGTTCTCTATATTTAAGAGTCTCTTATGTTTTGTCCCCCTCCCTGTTTTTATGTTATTTTTGCTTCCCTTCCATAATCTGTTTTGTATCTTAAAGTCCTCATAAGAGTGAAGTAATGTGATATTTATTTTTCTCTGACTAATTTCTCTTCGCATAATACCCTCTAGTTCCATCCACATAGTTGCAAATGGCAAGATTTAATTCTTTTTTGATTGCCAAGCAATACTCCATTGTATATATATATATATACCACATCTTTTTTATCCATTCATCTGTTGATAGACATTTGGGCTCTTTCCATACTTTGGCTATTGTTGATAGTGCTGCTATAAACTTTGGGGTGCATATGCCCCTTTGAAACAGCATACCTGTATCCCCTGGGTAATACCTAGTAGTGCAATTGCTGGGTTTTAGGGCATTTCTATTTTTAATTTTTTGAGGAACCTCCCTACTGTTTTCCAGAGTGGCTGCACCAGTTTGCATTCCTACCAGCAGTGCAAAAAGAGACCGTCCTTCTCTGCATACTCTCCAACATCTGTTGTTGCCTGAGTTGTTAATGTTAGCCATTCTGACAGGTGTGAGGTGATATCTCATTGTGGTTTTGATCTGTATTTCCCTGATGATGAGTGATGTTGAGCATCTTTTCATGTGTCAGTTCGCCATCTGGATGTCTTCTTTGAAGAAGTGCCTGTTCATGTCTTTTTGCCCATTTCTTCATTGGATTATTTGTTTTTTTGGGCGTGGATTTTGATAGGTTCTTTATAGATTTTGGATACTAACCCTTTATCTGATATGTCATTTGGAAATATCTTCTCCCATTCTGTTGGTTGCCTTTTAGTTTTGCTATAAGATTGTTTCCTTCACTGTGCAGAAGCTTTTTATTTTGATGAGGTCCCAATAGTTCATTTTTGCTTTTGTTTCCTTTGCCTCCAGAGACATATTGAGTAAAAAGTTGCTGTGGCCAAGCTCAAAGAGGTTTTTGCCTGCTTTCTCCTCGAGGATTTTGATGGCTTCCTGTCTTCCGTTTAGGTCTTTCATCCATTTTGAGTTTATTTTTGTGTATGGTGTGAGAAAGTGGTCCAGGTTCATTTTTCTGCCTGTCGCTGTCCAGTTTTCCCAGCACCATTTGCTGAAGAGACTGTCTTTATTCCATTGGGTATTCTTTCCTGCTTTGTCAAAGATTAGTTTGCCATAAGTTTGTGGGTCCATTTCTGGGTTCTCTATTCTGTTCCATTGATCTGAGTGTCTGTTTTTGTGCCATGCAGGTGTTTCTCTTAACCAGTTAAAGGGACAGCTTCCTATGGCATTAACCAACACATAGTTTGCAAGTCAGTCAGCCTTCCCTTCTTGAAATTTTGCAAGCTTTGACAAAGTTTATATTTAAGGAGATTTCATATTGTTTAAAATTTTGCTCACAAAGTGAGATCTTATTATTATTTGTATATTACACTATTTGAAATAATTCAAATTCACATGAGATGCAAATACATTATATTATAGAGTTGGTGATGGTGAGAACTTACCAGCCTGGCTTTCCCCTCCCTACCTTGTTATTGCAATGGAAAAACCTCAACATTCAGCATGTGCATTCCAGATGGCTCATGAGCCCTTAGTATTTGCTTCTATTCAATTTGTAAGGGGTTTGTGTTCCATGAATTTGCATTAAGTTTCAGGTTAGATTCAATAATCCTAAATACCAAATGAAATTCTGTCTGATCCATTCAGCCTCTGAATCTTGTCGGAAACTCCAAAATTGGCTTGGGTTTTCTTCAAGGATTTATGAATCTGGGCTGAATTTGAGGTTCATAAAAGGATTCAGTCAGAGTTGCTTTAGTCTGGAATTTCAAAGGAAGTGTTTTGCACATTTCTTTCAGTATGCATCAAACAAGTTGTCAATGTCTGCTGGATTTATGTCCCACTCTTCCGAAATAGACTACCCATTTGGGGATTTCATTTCTTCATCAATGTTATGGGTTGAATTGTGTCACAACATTTACCTGTTGAAGTCCTGACCTCCAGGACCTCAGAATGTGACCTTATTTGGAGATAGGGTTTCATAGAGGTAATCAAGTTAAAATGAGTTCTTTAGGGTGGGTATTAATCCAACATGGCTGGCGTCCTCATGAAAAGGGGGAATTTGGATACAGAGACAGGCACATAGGGAGAGCAGATGTGAATATTAAGGCAGAGATCAGGTTGATGTGCCTATAAGCCAAGGAACACCAAACATTGCCTGCAGACTACCAGAAGCCAGTGGAGAGGACTGGAACAGATTCTTCTTCACAGTAGGTGGAAGGAACCAACCCTGCTGATGATAAACTTCTGTTGTTTCAGTCACTCCGTATACAGTACTCGGTTATAACAGCCCTAGCAAATGAATAGAATTGGTAAAATAAGAAGATAGACAAACGGCATTTGTTTTGGACTTTGACCAAATCCCTTCAGAGCATTATGTCAGTTGATTTTCAGTTGAAAATCCAAAAAGGTAGGCATCCGACTCATTATACTCACAAGGAAATGAAGGCTGAGTGGCTTGGCCAAGATCACACAGCTCATTTCCTTAGCTAACACTGGGACACAGATGTCTTCATTCCTAGTTCAGTCCTCCAGTGCTTGTTAGTGGCAGGGTTTGGGAATTAAAGGCAGGATTAATGGAGATGATCTTCATCTACAATATTAGGAGTGAATGAGATAATTCAAAGAGCTAATGTTTGTCATTCTCTATGTGTCAGGCACTATTTAAGGCTTCCCCTAATTAACTCAACTCATTTACTTCTCATAACAACTCTATGAAATAAGTGTTATTATTACTCCCATTTCTTAGGGAAGAAAAGTGAGACACGGAGAGATTGTGTAATGAAGGAAATGTTTCCAGTCATGTGAAAGAGTTCCTAGGAGGGAAGTGGAAATTTGCCCCATTTCTTTCTCTGATGATTTTAGTTTAATATATTTTTATCTATATATCATATATCAAGCATATATCAAGTCATATATCCACATCATGTATCAATTGTGAAAAAAAAGAGACTTTACCAAATATCAGGTTGATTATTTTAATTTTTCCAGAGTTCCCTTCTAGACTTTTTTCCATTTGCATAAGGAATCTTTACATAGGGTAATCATAACATGTATAAAAATTGGTATTCTGCTTTCTTTCCGTTTAATATCATACTGGAAGCCTTTTCCTATTTTAATGCAGTATGTATCTGCTGTGATCATTTTAATGAATATTTCAGAAATTCCCTGTTAAGCTAAAGAGGCTCTTCTTTTTTGGAAGAACTAAAGAATAACATGATTAAGTTAAGGAAAAGGTCAACACACAATTTGAACAGGTTACCTACAATTTTACGTTTCTGTGCTTTGGTGCTTGATTAATTGCAAAAACCAATGATGTTTGTTAAAAGCTGTTCAAGGGGCTATTGCTGCTTAATTTATTATCCCAAACTTGCTATAAAACAGAAGCCATTTCATTACATTCATGGGTATTGTGGGTCCAGAATTGAGAAAGAATATAATCAGCACAATGGACACAGCTTATTCTGCTCCATGATGTCTGGGGCTTTAGCTGGAAACATTTGGAGAATAGGGGTCAACTTGATGATGGTCTGAAATCATCCAAAGGCTTTTTCACTCTTGTGTCTACAGGTTGATGTTCACTGTTGGCTGAGATCTTGTCTGGAAACTCGGCTGGAACATCTAGAGCTGTCTTCTTTGTACTTGGACTTTCCCATGGTGTGGTAGCTGGGTTCCAAAAGCAAGCATTTCAACAGAACCAGGCAGAAGCTGTGAACTTCCTGTGAACTAGTTTTGGAAGTACATAGTGTCACTTCTACCGTTAGTCATAAACCCTCCCACATTCAAGAAGGGAACCTAGATTTCCGTATCTTTTTAAAAAAGATTTTATTTTTAAGTGATCTTTCCACCCAACGTGGGGCTGGAACTCACAACCCTGAGATCAAGAGTCACATGCTCCTCCGATTGAGCCAGCCAGGCACACCTAGATTTCCATATCTTGATGTGAGGAGAGTTAACATCACATCGAGGGCATGTAGGATGTGAGTTATTGTTGTGGCTAGTTTTGAAAAATGAGACCTGCAACAAGGTCCATGAAGTAAAACTATTTATTTGTGATGTGTGTTTGCTTTTATAGCTCTTGTGAATAAATACACTTATTTATTGTGAATAAATATACCTCTCTTTTCTCTAACCTAGATTGAAAAAGTGTGACTTACTTGGTATATTTTACCCCTAATGAATAGCTGCTGAAAAAATGAACTAATCCTGGTTTCACCACCAAGTTTGTGACCTTGGACATGGGACCTCTCTCTCTCTCTTTTTTTAAATTCCAGTATACTTTTTTTTTTTTTAATTTTTTTTTTCAACGTTTATTTATTTTTGGGACAGAGAGAGACAGAGCATGAACAGGGGAGGAGCAGAGAGAGAGGGAGGCACAGAATTGGAAACAGGCTCCAGGCTCTGAGCCATCAGCCCAGAGCCCGACGCGGGGCTCGAACTCACAGACCGCGAGATCGTGACCTGGCTGAAGTCGGACGCTTAACCGACTGCGCCACCCAGGCGCCCCATAAATTCCAGTATACTTAACATACAGGGTTGCATTAGTTTCAGATGTACAGTACAGTGATTCAACAATTCTGTACATTACTCAGTGCTCACCAAGTTAAGACTACACTTAATCGCCTTCACCTATTTCACTCATCCCCCCAGACACCTCCCCTCTGACAAGTGACCTCTCTTGACTTCAGTTTCCTTATCTGTTATAACTGAACCTATTTCATTGGGCAGTTGTAAAGGTTAAGTACATTAATGCCAGTAAAGCATAATTAGTGTGATACCTGGTTTATAGTGAGTGTTCCATAAACAAACAATAACTGTTACTGTTGTCATCATTTTGGACAAGGTATGGGTGGCTTATGTAATTTTTTTCTGCAGCACATACAAGAGGTGTTCTGACCTAGGGCTTTGATTAAAAAAAAATCTTGATATCACACTGTTCTAAAATTTCAAACAACCTTAAAGGAAGATGTGGGATAATAAAAATCTGATTTAAAAAGGTAGTAGAACGAATTTAACTGGAACTTGAAGAAAGTGTGTTGAATTGGTGACCTGAGGTTCTCGGAAAAACCCAAATGGAAAGAAGTCCAGGAAATTTTCAGTTGAGGAAATGGGGCCTTTGAAGAGTTTATTTTATTTTATTTTATTATTATTATTTTCTTGAAGAGTTGATTTGATATTGGAAATCCCCAGTGGTATCACCTGAGACCCCCATTTCTGTTCCTCTACCTCCCACCTCTTGGAGATTCAAGTCACCTTGGCTCAGGCCCATCTAGCAACTTTCCTGTAACTCTCTGGGTTCTTGTTGTTATAAGGCTGGGCTCCCCAGTCTTCACTCATTGTCTTAACAGGGCCATCTGTATTTTACCTTCTACATTCTCTTGGAGACAAACATTGCCTTTTCCAGCTTTTACAAGAAATTAAGTCCCATAGATGACATTTATCATGATTTTTATAGGTCTATTAAAGACTGAGGCTGTGGGGGGATATTTTCACATTGTAGAGCATTTAAAAGCCTGGTCTGTCTTGCCCCCACCTCACCCCTCATTGTTTGCCTCTTGTAAGGGTGAACTCCAGATATCAGACCCTCCCAGACTTGATTTGTCCCCTAGGAGGCATAGTCCACTTGACCAGCTACAAAGAATAAGTAATGGAAAAAAATTCAAACCAAGAGAGCATTGGAGAGAATCAAAACAACATCTCCACATACATGAAGTTTAATGCTGTTTTTAACCATGCTTTATACATACACATCATCTCATTTCATCCTGCGACCAGGACTATGAAATGAGTACTATTATTATTACCCCCCCCCCCCCCCCCATTTTACAGATGAAGGGGCTGAGGCACAAAGAGTAAAGTAGACAAAGTTACCTGAAGCCATGATGTTTAACTGCAGACCCTTCACCTTTCACTATTACTCTGTTCTCTGTTATTGATTACTTTGTATAATCTTTCCTCCTACTGGGCTAAGAATTTTTCAGACGTGAAAATTTTTTTAATGTTTACTTATTTATTTATTTTTGATAAATATTTATTTATTTTTCAGGGAGAGAGAGGGAGAGAGAGAGCGCAGGGGAGGGGCAGAGAGAGAGGATCCCAAGCAGGGATCAGTCAGCGCAGACAGTGGGGCTCGAACTCACAAACTGGGAGATCATGACTTAAGCCAAAGTCAGATGTTCACCTGACTGAGCCACCCAGGCACCCCTAATGTTTATTTATTTTTGAGAAAGAGTGTGAGTGGGGGAGGGGCAGAGAGAGAGGGGAACAGAGGATTCGAAGTCGGCTCCGTGCTAACAGTAGTCAGCCCACTCTGGGGCTGGTACTCATGAACTCACAAACCACAAGATCATGACCTGAGCTGAAGTCAGACGCTCAACTGACTAGCCACTCAGGTGTCCCAGATGCGAATGGTTTTAACAAGGGGTTGCATGTCCTATATGATCTTCAGGACTCTTCTTCACTTTTTAGGGGGAGGTGTGTATGATCCCCTTTGCTGATAAATGGGTGCTTTTCCGATTTTGTCTTTTCAAAGTGCTTTTTCTATACTTACGGAAAACATTTTAATAGAGAAATCACCAATGTGTAAGAGTTATAAATGAATCAATATACCATAAAAGATGTTCATTAGGAAGATAAGACCTCCTTAGTTTTTTGGTAATTATTTTATGATATTTCTGATTAATGATTTCATTTGGCCTATTTCAGTGTTCAGTGGTCTTCATTTGTTAGTGTTGATTATAGGATTCCATGCCTCATTGGAATCTGACTCTTTTTGACCAACAAATGTGAATTAAAATCAATAGAAATGTCATTAGCATCCCAATATCATGAAAGATAATATAACCATTTCTCATGCATTTAGTTTATTAAAATTTGCTAAAGTGTGAAATATGTAAGACAAGTAATGATGTTTTAATCTTTCACCAAGGTAACAATTGAAAGCTGATTGATTCCATTCAGTAATTATAAAATCAGAATGATGGAAGATTGTAATCAAGTAGGATTCATTCTCCTACTTTGTCACTCCTCCGTGCAAGATAAAATTCTCATTTGCATCATCTCTTTTATCTGAAAAGAAATCAAACTTCTGTTTGGTTCACTAAATCTAAGAGATAGATAATAGGCTTTCCTGGTTCTCGAGGGGATGGTGAGGCAGCCCCTGCCTACTAATAGAGAAGAGGGGACAGTCTTTCCTTAAGACTCGGTGGTCTCTGTGGGAAGGGCCAAGTCTTCTGGGATCTAAACATTGAAACTATAACATTCCTCCAGCTTTGGCATGACCTATGGAGTGAGGTAGGGGCTTGTCTATTATGGTCTTGCTCTTCCTGGCTTCCTAAAGACATCCTTGGGTGGATGTAGCTGACCAAATATTATAGGCTCTCAGTCAATTCAGTTGGCTTGTAGGGTGCTGGGGGGGATCTTTCTTTGTTTTAAAAAATCTGGCAAGAATCCTAATTTCCTTGTTTTTGAAGATATGGGAGAATTGCCATCACCCCATGGGTATACGGTTGTTAGGTTGGGTATAAAGAGTGGGGAAGAGAAGCGCAGAAGGGTCATAAAAAGGGAAGCAATTGAGTCCATGCTGCTAAACCTAAAACTTAGAAATCCAAACCCTGGAAGAGAAAGTGACAAGAAAAATTGGCAGGTGGCAATTTAATGGCTCATATCCATTATCTCATGGGTTTGGTTGGTGGCTTTGAAGTGGACGTTGGAGAGTAGGCTGTTCCTAGCTGTCATTGTTACATAAAACAGAACATGCCATCGGCTAACTTGGGAACACTGAACTCTTACTGGGAAAAAAGAAATTCCTCAGGGAAGTCTTTCTTCACGGTACATGATTCCTTCTTGCCTTCCATTAGATCAAGGCCACTGATCTATATGCTGTCAAAGAACCCTGTGCTTTTCTTTCAGAGTATTTTTTACATGATCATGTTTGTGGGATTATTTGATCAATACCTGTCTCCCCACCATTAGATTGAAAGCTTTGTGAGGGTAGGGACTGAGTGCATGTGTGCTTTTTCTTCACCATTGTTCTTTGAATGTGGTTGAATCAATATTCCAGGCAACCCTGCCCAAAGTCTCTATTCTCTCTCAAGGATCCCCACCTGCAGAAGAACTCGCATGCCTTGTTACAAAGTGATTTTCCTTGTTGACTCAAAAAGCTGTCTGTCTATCTCTTGGACCTTCTGGTTCCTACTCTACTAGCCATACTTATTAATCATCTATAGGACTTGATTGTATATATTTTAGAAATGACTTTATAACACATCACACAAGTTAATCAGGAAGTATTTCCACTCTCAAAGCCTCCTTTCTGGAGGCTCCAAAGACTCTAATGTAGTTGAGGATGTAGAAACTGTGACTTCCATGGCTCAGGAGAAAACATTTGTTATAAGAATATCTACTTTTATTGTTTTGTTACAGTTACTGACCTTCCAACAGATTTTCTGTGGGCAGTAGAGCATTGTGAAAAGATTGTTATTTTTGGAGCTAGACAGACCTGAATCTGAATCCCAGCTCTAACAGTTACAGCTATGAAGCTTCTCATCTGTAAATTTGGGGAAACAGTGCTTATTGTGCATGGTTGTCCTGTGGATTAGAGATAGTATATTTTAGTGCCTGATATAGTGACTGATCTATTTTAAAGACTGAATATATGGTAGGTTATTGGGAGGATTATTATCGGCAAATTTCAGAAAATGAAAAAAGGCCATAGAAACAAAATAATTCTCTTGAAAAATCCACAACAGGGGTGCCTGGGTGGCTCAGTCATTTGAGCATCTGACTTTGGCTCAGGTCATGATCTCACGGTTCATGAGTTTGAGCCCCTCGTCGAGCTCTGTGCTGACAGCTCAGAGCCTGGAGTCTGCTTTGGATTCTGTATCTCCCTCTCTCTGTGTCCCTCCCCTACTCACACTCTGTCTCTCTCTCTCTGAAAAATAAACATTAACAAAAAGCCTTTAAAATAAATAAAAATCCACAACAAACTGCGTGATAGTGCTCAGGAGAATATAGCTCTTTTAAACTCGGTAGAGAGACCGACTCTTCAGAATACTGGAGAAAACTTAAGATTCAGGAACATATGGGCATTGACTCTACTTTCTCCACTACCCAAGATATGGTTTTGTTGATGAATATATCACAGAACTACAAGGACTTGGCATTGGAATGCATTCCCTTAGATGGAAGTACTAGACTATTAGTGTGAGTTCTGAAACGGCAACATAAACCCAAGTTTAAAAGCTTGGCAGAAAATTTGGTGGTGTTCTCACCCTTGCTAGGACCCTTGCTTGCCTGGGGGAATGTCTATACAAGCTGTAAGCTCTAGATGGGAAAGAGAAAAGCTGGACCCCAATACACAGCATCTATTGCTGTTGTGGGTGGAATTTCTCCTTAAGAATTCTTGGCTAAAAAACCGGGAATGTAAAGCACGTGTGTCAGAGGTGTTCGTGGCCACTCTGAGCCTTTTGGAAACACCGCAATCCCTCAGCCCAGTGGTTCTCACCTGGCCTCACATTAGATTGCCTGGGGAGTGGTTAAAAAAAAAAAAAAGAGACTTGGGTCTCCTCACCAGACCAATTAAATGAAAATTTTTAGGAAAGAGGCCCATACATTCATATTAAAAAAAAAAAAAAAAGCTCTCTACATGATTTAATGCCCCAGAGTTGAAGATCACTGCTGGCCCAAACTTCTCAATACTAATCACACTATAAAATCTCATATCCTTACATGTAGAGCAGGAACAAATAGAAGGGTGAATACAACATAAAGAGAGTATATATTTGCTTTGGAGGGCATTGATCTGGGAAATAGGTCTTTCATTAATATGACCTGGGAAAGAGACCTCATTGTCTTTTCAACCATTAAAACCCCACAGGAGGGGAGATGATGGGTTCTGGGAATGGCATGTTAAGATGTATCATTTTAAATGCTGAGTTTTTAGGAAATGCTCTTCTTAGAGCACCTCCCTTGGGCCTGATGGTTTGGCAGCTTTACATCCAGCACTTAGCTGCCCAGCCCCCTGGGATCCTCCCTCTCTGATCTCAGAATGCTGAAGATGGCTATACTGGCAAAGGCAGCATTTACGTCTAGTTCCTACAGTGAGCTGCTTGACTGCCATCCCATATGGGTAAGGACCCTGCCAGGTAGGCACCCATATAGCGTGAGGGTTAACTGAGTAGGTGGCACCTGCAGAGGATCATGACAGTGTGTAGAACCAGAAGGACTCAAGAGATGTGTTGGGTCACTCCTCTCAGTGGGGAGGTTGAGGCCCCGAGAGGTGACAGGTTAGGCAGTGAATTACGGAGCAGCTGGGTGTGAATTACAGAGTGCTGATCCTCATATGGAGGTTAGGGCTTTTCCTCTCTTATATCAGTCTCTCTGTCTTCTCACCATTTTCTTGGCTTTCTCTCTCTATTCTTCCTTTTTTTGTTTTTTCCTAGCCCCGCTCTGACTCCATCTGTATTAGGATTTTCCAGGGAACGGAACCTATGGTATATGCATATATATAAAGAAGTTTATTATAAGGTATTCGGTCACATGGTATGGAGGCTGAGAAGACTCATGATCCTGCCATCTGCAAGCCGGAGGCACAGGAGAATTAAGGGTGTAGTTTGAAGCTCTGAGGGCTGGAGATTCCGATCTGGGTCCAAAGGCCTGAAAAGCAGGAGTGCCAAAGGCAGAGGAGATGATCCACTTCCAGCAGTCAGGCAGAGAGGAGTCAGCCTTTCTCTGCCATTTGGTTCTACCTATGCCCTCAAAGGATTGGATGAGGCCCACCCACACTGGGGAGGGCAGTCTGCTTTATTCAGTCCACTAATTCACATGCTAATCTCTTTTTGAAACACCCTCACACACAGACCCAGAAATAATGTCTAACCAGATATGTGGACATCCCATGACCCAGTCAAGTTGACACATGAAATTAATCATCACATCATCTTCTCCTGTTTCCCTCATTTTTCTTTTTGATTTTGTTGTCTTAGGTCTTATATCTTTATTTTATTTTATTTTATTTTATTTTATTTTATTTTATTTTATTTTTATTATTTATGAATTTATTTTGAGAGAGAGAGAGAGAGAGAGAGAGAGAGCATGCGAGTGGGAGAGAGAAAATCCCAAGCAGCCTCTGAACCGGCATGGAGCTCACCGTGGGGCTCAAACTCATGAGATCATGATCAAACTTGTGAGATCATGACCTGAGCTGAAACCAAGAGTCAGACACTTACTGGACTGAGCCACCCAGTTACTTACGTCTTTAAGGTTTTGTTTGCCTTGTCCCAGCCACTCACGCTGGAAGACTGTTAATTCTTAGGCTCAAATGTGCAGTTTCCGTGAATAAAGTGACTGTTAAAGTTTTGGACCTGTAGTTCAAAAGTATAAAAAAATTAGTCAAAGATGGAAAAAATTAATAGGGGAACCAATAAAAAGGAAATGTAAAGTTAAATATTTTCTGTTCCTTCCCGGGGGCAGGTGCTGTAAGGTGGATGGGAAATGAGGCTGCTGTTCTCTCCTTCATAGAAGGGAAGAGATGATGTTGGACAACTGGAGTGTGGTGCGAAAACTCATTTGGAGAAAGCTTCTGTGGCATCTCAGCAGGAGAACATTTTTATCAACAGGATGGTGATTGCCTGCCTGGTTGGAATTTTTTATTTTCTGAATCATTCTGTTTGAAATCATGGGGATTTGACCACAGGATATTTCCTTCCATTTGTAGGACATTTTGTATGAGGGGTAATACCTTCTCTCCAAACATTTTAGGACATAAAAATGTATTCAAGTGACAAGTATTTTTCCCTTAGACATTACCAAACGAATCCCTATAATATCAGAAAAAGGATAAAGTGTAGATCTAAATGTATTTTCATTCAATTTCTTTTGTGTTTTCTTAACCTTCTTGGAGTGAGTAGATTATCATAAAATTCTGTAAAGGGCCCAAATCTGTGTTGGGCCTTGGGGGAAAGTGACCTCTCTTAAAGTGCTTATTAACAAGCTATAGTGGACATTAAGTTACTTTTGGTGCTCCGCATCTATTCACCTCATGTTTAATCACCTATTCCCCATGCTCAGATCAGGTAGTTAAATGAAGCTGCCCTATTCCCATCTTCGGTGATGGAACAGAAGACGCAGGTCTAAGCCAATGTGCACACAGCATTCTCCTGCCTGTAATTGTTGGCTTGAGATTGGCATGTGACCCTGTATAGCCAATGAGACTATTAAGAGGGAAACATACACTGTTTTTGCACTGAACCCGAAGCTACACGGGGCTGTAACTGTAGCCAATCATATAGGAAAAGCCCATTTGAATGTAAACTAATCCAAGAGATGAAACCTGATAGGAAACAGAAAATGTTTGAATATACTCAAAGGAGATTTAGAGAACTGGACAGAGTTTGAGATAAATTAGTGAAGATAAATGTTTTAGGTAAAATAATGACCCCCCCCCCAAATATGTTGAAGTCCTAACTTTTGATACCTGAGAATGCGAACTTATTCAGAAATAAGGTCTTTGCAGAGGTAATTAAGATATAAGTTAAGGTGAGGTCATACAGGAGTAGGGCAGGCCCTTAACTTAAGAAGACTGATGTCCTGATAACAAGAGGAGAAAAGACACAGACACATACAAAGTAAGAAGAATGCCAGATGGAGACACAGATATACACAGGGAAAAGGACAGGTGACCATCAGAACAGAGATCTTCCTAGGACCTAGACGGGCAGAGAAGGATCATCCTCCTGTAGACTTCAGAGAGAGCATGGCCTTGCCGACACCTTGATTTCAGACTTCTAGCTTTTAGAACTGTGAAACAATAAATTTCTGTTGTTTAAAGCCACATAGGTTGTGGTACTTTATTATAGCAGCCTGACAAGACTAATACAATGAAGAAAGCGTAGCATATGAAAAAAAGTTAACTTTGTTAACTCCAAGGAAAATTAAAAACTTGTTAATGCGAGAAAGGGTAAATAGGGTGTACCGCATGACTTAGCTGTCATGACTTTACTACTCATAGTGTTATAAATATTATTAACCTTACCCAAATTATTCTATACTGGGAACTATATATGTGTGGTGGAGTTGTGTGTGTGTGTGTGTGTGTGCGTGCGTGTGTGCGTGTGTGTGTGTATGAAATCATCTTCCATAGTGCAAGGTCAGTATAAGGTGCCTAAACTGGAATATTGAGAAGTAGCAACATAAAGAGGTTATTTAGAAATGTGGATGTACATAGCAAGTGATCCAGTTAACAGAGCTAAAAACAGAAGGAGAGCGTGGCTGGGACTGCCTTGTTTTTGGAATGAGACCTGTAGAATTATTTGATTCTACACTATGTGCATGAATAACCTTCATATAAAGAAAAACTACTTTAAAAAGGAAAAGAATTTTTGAACCTCTGAAGGAAATTACTTGTAGAACAAAGGAATGTGTTGCCTTTGGACACAAATAAGAAATAGAATACATTTATTTGGTGCGCTAGTTATCCACAGATCTGTATCTATTTCCTTGGCAGTCAGGGAGGGTCAGAGTTCTTCCATAAAGCCTTCACATGTCCCTTTATCCTGTATTCAAACACTGCTCTTTTTTTTGTTTTATTATTATTATTATTTAAAAAATGTTTTTTAAATATCTATTTTTTAATTCTAATTTTTTAAATGTCTATTTATTTTTGAGAGAGAGAGACAGAGTGCAAGCGAGGGAGGAACAGAGAGAGAGGGAGACACAGAATCCGAAGCAGGCTCCAGGCTTCGAGCTGCCAGCACAGAGCCTGATGCGGGACTCGAACCCACGAACCATGAAATCATGACCTGAGCCGAAGTTGGACGCTTAACCGACTGAGCCACCCAGGTGCCCCTTAATGTTTATTTTTGAGAGAGAGAGAGAGAGAGAGAGAGAGCAAGCAGGGGAAGGGCAGAGAGAGAAGGAGACACAGAATCCAAGCAGGCTCCAGGCTCTGAGCTGTCAGCATAGAGCCCTACACGGGGCTTGAACTCATGAACTGCGAGATCATGACCCAAGCCAAAGTTGGATGCTAAACCAACTGAGCCACCCAGGCGCCCCTCAAATCCTGCTCTTATAAAAGAATGAGCACCTCTGTTACCCTAAGTATGTAATTATACTTTAAAACCACAAAGTTCATTTTAACAGGGGTCTTTCCTTAAAACTTAAGGAGGTTCTCAAGATGAATGGCATTTTTGTTTCCTTGGGGTGACAGTTACAGGGCATTTTCTTATCCCACTGGAATTCTAAGTCAGATAGATTCATTTCTGGTAAGTAGCTAAGAGCTGAATGTACCTGGCCTTTGACACTGACGTTAAGGCAGATGATCTCCCAGCCATTCCCTCCAGCCACTCTCAATCCTTCTGCAGCAATTAAGCTTCCAGCCTGCACTGCCGCCTTTCACCATCAGAGGGCAGTGGGGCCGCGAGTGCCTGGGAAGGAGGGGGAAAGATATTTAGCACCTGGGGAGTGGGAGGAAGTGTCTCGCAGGGTGCGCACTTACAGCATCTCAGGAACTAGATATTGCATTGGTACAAACGGTGCGTTTTCTTCTAAATCTTGTGCCAATCCCAAAAGGCAGGAAGTTTGATCTTAATGGCGTTTGCCATGGCTATCTATTTCACTACGAGCCAGGAATTTATTAGGAAAACAAAGAGAATTGCAGAAATAAGTTTAGATTGGCATTTCCCCGTTTTCCTACTTGTGGACTAGATTTGGTCCATGTTCTGGAAGAACATGGTGTCCGCTGGAATGGAGGTCTGCTTTCTTCCCTATTATTCTAAAATAGATGTGCTTCTCACATGCATGGATAGACCATTTACCCCTGATTTGTATCTCAGGGACAAATCTGGCTTATTAGCACCGTTATTTGTAAACTGCTAACCTGGCTCCCTGTGCTGTTGTAATGCTATCTTGATGGGTTGCTGTGAAAATGTGAAGATGTCTGTCAGGCAGGAAAAATTATGTAAAAATGATGTGGGTATAGAAAATGGGATCGACAAAATGTAATAAACTCCTCCTGGGCTGAAGAGCAGAGCTGCATATGTAATGAAGTACTTTAGGATTACGTCACCTTTTATATAACATCTGGCAGTGACTTTTATTTCAGAGCTAATTTGAAGAAGCCAGGCGCTTTTCTTTTCCTTTCCCCAAGACTGCCTTTATCTGAAAAGAAGAAAGAAAGAACTGTTACATTTTGCATGCAAAGAAAGCCAGAGTGTCTAGATTACTCCCTTAAGGTAATGGAGAAAAGAAAAAGAAATTGAAAAAGGTCAGGTGAGCACGGCAGAAGGAATGAAGAGGTTTGTGTGATTCTTAGTGAAATTGGACCAGTCTAAGCAACCAGACAGGTAATCTGGGTGGCTCTACCCTTCCCTCTTCTCTTCTCTGCTTCTGTAAGACCTGACCCAAGAATGCTTTAGAAAGAGTTTTTCTTTAAATATTTTGTCTGAAGTGAGAGATTGAGAAAATTGTTGAGATAATTTAGGAATATCCTAAAATTTCTTCCTCTGGCTTGTGAGAAACAGCTTTCTCTCAAACCAACACCTTTCTCGTTGGTAATATTCAGACTTTCAGATCTATCAAAATAGGTTATTCAGATGGCCAAGTCACCACTCCAGTTTGTCTATATAGACCATGGTGAAGGAAAGGCCTTCAGTCACAATGAAAGGGACTTGACTCCTTGGAAGCCAGGAAGCAGGAGAGGAGAGACCCACCTGGTACCTCCCTTTTGCCCTCACACGGCTTCTCTGCTCATGGGCCCCTTTGCACAACCTGGACTTTGTAAACCATGTTTGCTAGCCTCATTGTCCTCCTTCGCCATGTTACTTCTAAATCTTCCATTTTTGCCTCAGCCCTGAAAATGCCCTTTTCTGAATTTCAAGTCCATGTCTACAATTCAGAAGAGGCAATGTGTTACTTTTGTACTTAGTGGGTTCCCCACAATGTGTTTGAAAGTTGGTTGGATGTTTGAAAGTCGAACAATAGATTTGCATGTTGTATGGAAGAATTTGTTCGTGGGGAGCTCAAGTGTATGATGAAATCTGTAATTATGGTTTCTGACGGTGCCACCTCCCTGAGGCCTTGGTAACCCTGTGGGTGGGTGAGAACAGGCACAGGGGCTGGAGTGGGTGGTGACCTGCCAGTCGTGTGGGCCTGGGAAGTTGATCCAGAAATATCTCTTTCATAGACTTAGCTTTCCTTCTCTCAGCCCAGCCTGAAAAGGCAAGGGCTCGAGTAAGAGGGTGTGGTTTTCACCCCATATCCAAGAATAAACATATGTGACCCCCATGAGGTGGTATACAGGGGGTTGGTGGACATGGATTTGGTGGAACACTGGAGTTGTTGGGGGGGCAAAGGACACCCTCCGAGATAGTGGCCCTACATGGACTGGCAAACTCCAAGTTCTGTGGCCCGCGATCTCTGGGGTCCTCAGTGGCAGGGGATGGTGCTTCAACTTGGCCATGTAGACTTATCTCTAGCACTGTGGGGAGTAGGTGTTGGAAGTTGGAGATTCTTTTGTTGTTTCAGCTTGGACCTGGCCCCTTTTCCCAGTAGCTATGGCTGCCTGGCATGAGATCCTTCTGTCATTATTCGGAGGCAAATTAGGAAAGAGAATTCTGAGTATGAAAGGTTTGAAGCTGTCGGTGCTTAATAGTGATGGTGTGGTATATGGGGTATCTATTTCTGCATAACATACGAGCCCCAAACTTAGTGTCTTAAAATAACATTTGTTGTATCTCTTCATTTTGTGGATCAGGAATTTGGGCAGTGCTTGGCTGGGCGATTCTTTTGCTCCATGTAGCATTGACTGGGTCACTTGGTGCTCTTCAGCTGGTGGCTGGTTTGGGCTGAAGGGTCCAAGATGGCTTCACCCACAGCCTGATGTCCTGATAGGAGTGACTTTAGTTAGGTCCCTTTCCATCTCCATGTAGTCCTAGGGCATCTCATGTGCTCAGAGGGCACTCGGACTTTTACATAGTGCCTTGCTTAAGACTCTAAGAAGACAAGGAGGAAGGTGCTGCTTCTCGCAGAGACAGCACTTGGAATTGGCATGGCGCCAATTCTGCCATACTCCATTGGTCAAAGCAGTCACAGGGCAGCCCAGAATCGAGGAGAATGGAAACAGATCTCATTTTTCCAAGGAGAGGAGTGTCCAAGAATTTGTGGCTGTCTTTGATCCACCACATGTGCGTTGTATAAAGGTACGCTGTGTAGAGGAGGAGCTGCAAAGAGGATATGAGGCGGAAAGATACTCCCTTGTGTTTGCTTCCCAACTAAGGACCACAGTTTTCCCAAGGAAGTGGGTTTACCGAGACGACTAAGCTCACCTCTTCTGCTGTCACCTGAGGAAAACATACTTCTGTTAAACCAGGGCAGTATCGAAGATTCCGTCCCCCTTTGTGGTTTTGGTTCAAAATAAAACTCTCGTTAAAGTGCGTAGGAACGCTGATGGTAGGTGCACCGAGAAAATGTACGTGGATTATGTCTGAAGGGCACTTTCCAGATGATATTGGCAACTTTCCAAAGGAAGATTGGGAACATTCCTCATCTTCTCCACTGTGTCACACAGTTGTGCCAATGACTAAACAAGCAATGGGTCATGCAGATTTTTTTTTTTTTTAATGCAGAACAGAGGAGGGGAAAGGGAGAGAATTGTTTTTCAAGCTCTGATTTAACTATGTATCATTTCCTTTGTCTGCCAGTTCAATACAAGGTCCCAGAAAAAGTAAAAATGATGGCAATAGTATGTTTCTCTTTGTTGTAGATGTGATATAATACTGGTGGTGTCATGGGGTCCCTCTTCAGACACTCATTTATTTTAACTAATTAGTTTTTGAAAACATAGTATGTGCACAGAGTACAAATTTTAAGGGAACAAAGGGCATAGAATGACAATCTCCCCCACATTCCTATCTCTGAGTCTCCTATGTCCCTTCCTCAGAGGCAGTCACTCTTTTTCTGCAGATGCTTCCAGACAAATTCCATGCATATCCAAATCCCCCAAACGTGTGTAAGTAATTATAGGACATATAATGAAATAACCTGCCCCTCACAAACAGAAGCATGGTGTATACTGTTTTGTACATTGCTTTTTCATGAAACAGTAATTTGGTCTTTTTCTATACTAGTAGATAGAGATTAAGTTCTTTTTTTTTCATAAGAGCTACGTAATATTCTGTTCCATGAATGTATTATCATCTTTTTCTTTAGGCCAGTCTCCTGTTGATGGATATTTAGGTTGTTTCCAATCTTTTGCTGTTATAATCAATACAGCAGCGAGTAGGCTTGGGCACCCAGAAGTCCTTGTGCATATGTGAGACTATGTGTAGAAATGGAATTGCGCGGTTGAAGGGTATGAACAGTGCAATTTTGATATCTATTACCAAAAGATCCTCCACAGAATTTCCGTTAGTCTACATTCCTCCACCCAGCTTTCCTTTTGGATTTTGGGGATTGTCAGTGCCATTTGTTTTGAGGAAGTCAAAGGTGAAGAGGTGAAGAAATAAACTGTAAGATTGAACAAGGAAAGATCAACATTTGTGTTTTTTCAAAAAGTTTATTTATTTATTTTGGGAGAGAGAGAGAGAGAGAGAGAGAGAGAGAGATATCACGAATGGAGGAGGGGCAGAGAGAGAAGGAGAGAGAGAATCCCAAGCAGGCTCTGCACTGTCAGCACAGAGCCGGATGTGGGGCTTGAATTCACGAACTGTGACATTATGACCTGAGCTGAAACCAAGAGTCGTTCACTTAGCCAATGGAACCATCCAGGCACCCCCCTCTTTGTGTTTTTTTTTAAAATGTTTATTTATTTATTTTGAGAGAGAGAAAACAAGTGGGGGAGGAGCAGAGAGAGACAGAGACAGATAATCTCAAGTAGGCTCCACGTTCAGCTTGGAGACCTATGCGGGGCTTGATCTCACGACTGTGAAATCATGACCCGAGCTGAAATCAAGAGTAGGAAGCTTAACAGACTGAGCCACCCAGGTGCCCTGACATTTGTGTTTTTATATCAGCCTCATTTTATGAGAATTCTAAGCAGCTTACCAAATATTTTGGCAAAATAGACTAAGTGTCAGGCAGTCCTCTCTGCTGGGAAGGCTGCCACATGGAGGAATGAGGAGATTGGACACAGAGTGATAAGAATCTGTTTCTAGTCTGACATTGCCAGGACTCACTGGGGGATCTTGAATAAGCCAATTATCCTTTCTTTGACCTTGGTTTTCTTATCTGTCAAATGAATATTTGGAGTAAATGATCTCAGAAGAATCCTTGGATCCAAAATTATTTGATTCTATGAAACTCTCTTCACTTTTTATAATAAAAAATTCTATACAGGAACAGCTAGATAATTTGGAAGACCCCATGCAAAGTGAAAATGTGGAGCTCCTTGTTCAAAAATCATTAAGAATGTCGAGATGGCCACAGTGAGGCATTAAGCCAAGTGTGTGAGCCCTTCTAAGCCTAGGGATCTTGTGCAATTGCATAGGTCATAAGCCCATGAAGCTGGTCCTGCTCCTGTAAAGATTCTTGCCTCCAAATTAATGGTTTATTTATGGGGCACCTGGGTGACTCAGTCAAGTGTTGGACTTCTGCTCATCGTTCACGAGTTCGAGCCCCATGTCGGCTCTGTGTTGACAGCTCAGAGCCTGGAGCCTGCCTCGAATTCTATCTCCCTCTTTCTGCCCCTCCCCCAGTTGCTCTCTGTCTCTGTCTCTCTCTCAAAAATGAATAAACATTAAAAAAAACCCTAAATTAATGGTTTATTTCTACTTAAGTATTTGGTGGTAGTTTAACATAGACATGTGCTTGAGACACTCACCATTCTTTTTTTAAGTTTATTTTTATTTACTAAAAATTTTTTTTCAACATTTATTTATTTTTTGAGAGACAGAGAGAGACAGAGCATGAGTTGGGGAGGGGCAGAGAAAGAGAGGGAGACACAGAATCTGAAGCAGGCTCCAGGCTCTGAGCTGTCAGCACAGAGCCTGATGCAGGGCTTGAATTCACAAACCAAGAGATCATGACCTGAGCCGAAGTCGGACACTCAACTGACTGAGCCACCCAGGGGCCCCTATTTTTATTTATTTTTGAGAGAGAGATTATAGAGCAAGCGGGGGAGGGGCAATGGGAGAGGGAGACAGAATCCCAAGCAGGCTCCATGCTGCCAGCACAGAGCTCAATGCGGGGCTTGAACTCACAAACCATGAGAACATGACCTGAGCTGAAATCAAGAGTCAGACACCCAACCAACTGAGCCACCCAGGTGCCCCATTCTGCCATTCTTTTCTAAGGAAAACTACTTTTGTTCACAGCCCTTTGCTAAAGAACCTGCCCTAAGCGGTACCTTGTTGAGTGGGCATCTGATTGGATCAGAAGTAGACACCTTATCCCAAGGGCAGCCAGCTCATAGGCTGGTAGACAGCTAGTAGGAGGGCCTAACAGGAAAAGCTCTGGCCAGTGAGAGCTAGTAATTACGTTGGTAAACAATCTCTGGAGAAATATGGAGCTCAGTCAGCTGTATTGGGGCTTAGGAAATGGTGAGTGGGTCTGGACAGGTAGAGAAAGGAGAAGCCACACACATTACCCTGTATAACTGATTATACCTCATTACCTCATGTAGCCTACGTGAAATTTTGACTGTCCTTTGCAACCTCAAAAATATAATTAACCCAGTGTTATCCTAGAGCATAGCTTCAGCCTATTAATGCTTAAGCCATCTCAGGAATGTGGATTAAGAACAATTAGAAGCAAGGAAATAAAAAAAAAAAAATTAGCTCCCAAACCCTGTTTTCTCTTCCATCGGCCAGCTACTGCATTGGAATCAGCTGGTGAGTAGCCTGTGTCCGCGAGGTGAGGGGTGATCTGAGCTGACTGAATGCTGCCTTCTGCCTTTTTCCTGCTTCATTTATTCGCGTCATAGCCAACTTTCTTACATGTCCCTTGGAGTTTTTTTTTTTTTTTAACTTCTCTTCCGTTATTCTTGACATCTTGTTCTACTTCCAGTGGAGTAGCCCTAGGAAAAATGTAGCTTTTCCTTTCTGTTGGCCTATGCTCATAGATCCCTGGAGTCGGCAGCAGGCTGAGGCGGGAGCCGCACTACTTGACCTCTCCAGACCTGTTGTAGTTTAGCCATGCTCAGGAAAGGATTCCAATGTAGTCATTTTCCCACCCCTAATTATAGAATGTCTATGTAATCATTTGATGCTTTTCCCTCTCCTTCGCAGCTCAACAGAGGCTGAGTTTGTTGGTCTTCCGATGAATAACCAACTAATTTGGTCAGGAATGTCATATAACTTCTCACTGACAGTGATTTGCTTTCTAGGAGGCATTAAAATCTGTGGTGTGTGGGAGCATTATTTATAATGACACACAGGACACAGAGCGGCCTATTTATATGGGGCATGCATACAGCTGCCCTCTGCAAAATGGATCCCGATTCATAGAGCTCACTCCCTAGCCTGAGCGCGCAGGATGAACATGAGATAGGATGCGGGTAGCGTGACTTCCTCACAGGTCCCTCTTGGAAGGGCACATTTTAGTTATGTTTGTGGGGTAGTCTAGAAAGACAAATCATCCAATTGGTATTATACATGCAAAGAGGAACATTGCTGTTTGCTGTTATGTGAATGCACTGTGTCCGGTTTCCCACCCTGACAAGGCTCAGGTGCAGGAGGAGGTAACAAAGGTGAAAGGCCTGGAGTTCTATGTTCGTCCTTGCTGGGGCTGCCGGCTGAACTTTGCCGAAACGCAGAGGCCATTTTGATGAGCACCTGAGGGTCAGTTCAGGGACTGGCTTGGGCCTGAGGGCTCTCTGGGGTGCTTGCTAGGGGAACATGCTAGCACCACGTGCAGACATCAGTTTTGCGCATAAGAAAGGAATAAATGAACCTGGTAATATTTCCAGGTTCAGATTTTTCTGTGAATTCCAGAATCCTAAGCTTTTCCAGGTCTCAGCCCTTTCCTCATAAACAGAGATGTTAATGCTGACCTTCCCCTTAGTGCCGAGACGTAATGCCCGTATGTGTTATGGTACTACTTCTTGTTTGCATGAAATATACCTAGTTTTTGACAATAATAAAGATTTAAATCAGATTTTCTTAGTAGAAGAAAAGAATATTTGGGAAAATCTGTCCGACTGAAAAGTAGTTTAGGAACGCTTATCTGTATATATTTAAATTTATTAAGAGACCACAGTTTTAACAGAATAGTGGATGGGGTGGACTGGTTGGGGGGGGTGTAGGTAAAATGTCCCTCAAGAGTCACGAACTCAATCTGGTAATTGGAGGTGAGAGGGAAAGAACTCTTACGGATTAGAACATGATTATCCTGAGGAAATCCAGAGGGGAAATGAATACTTAATTCCTGGGATGAAGAGGGATTAACAGCAGATTACCACAGTGATCCCTACTAGAAGCAATTTGGCCTACTTTATCTTCTCTATTTCCCATTTGGTTACATTTTCATAAACTTACATATTTTACAACCTACATGCTAAATTCTGAAAGCAATGTCATTTAGCTTACAACCAAATATAGACCTATCATTGACCACTACCCATTTATACAGACACATGGTTTCCTCTGCAAATTTCTCAAAGAGGACAGAATAGATGGCCTAAATAGAACACGGGTCAACATCTCCAGCTACTCTATGATGTTGTCTTGACTTTGTAGTTGGTGAGTGATGTGACTTCCCACCCCAACGATGAAAGGCTGGTGACAGCCACCCACAGGAACAAGGTTCTGGTGTGCACTAGGAGGGAGCATACAATTTGTGGATTAAATGAAATGTCAGTGAACAGTCGACATTAGACAAAATTGTGATACATTCCAGAGGCCAGAAAGAATGAAGGACTTGGGCAATTGGATGGAATGTTTCCCTAAAAATTCGCCCCATTCCCATTTGTCCTGGTTGCAAATTGGTCAAATAATCTGAGAATATAGAATAAAAAGTAAGTATACATTGTATACAGTACATTGTATACATCCACATTTTCTTGTCATTTACCAATATGTCTTGGAGACTGTAAACAGATCAACTGCCTTCTTCAAAAATTTCTTTAATTATTATTATTATTTTTTGAGAGACAGAGAGACAGAATGTGAGTGGGGAGAGGCAGAGAGAGAGGGAGACACGGAATCTGAAGCCGGCTCCGTGTGCTGTCAGCACAGAGCCGGATGTTGGGCTGGGACCCATGAATGGTGAGATCATGACCTGAGCTGAAGTCAGACACTTAAATGACTGAGCCACCCAGGTGCCCCCACTGTCTTCTTTTAAACTGTAGTATGGGTCTCCTTTAGGTGGACATTTAGCTTTCTCTACTATAAATAATACTTCAGTGAATATCCTTATTTATGCTTCTTTGTGCACAGGTGCGAACGGTTCTCTAGGCTAGAGGCTTGTGACTAGAATTTCTGGGCAGAACTGTATGGGTATTTACAATATTGACAGATATTGCCAAATTGTCTTTCTAAAAGGATACTGATTTTCATACCCACCATCAGTGTACGTGATAGTACCCATTTTTTTCTGTATCCCCAACAACTCTGGATATCATCAATCTTGTTAATTTTTGCCAATATGGTGGATAAAGAAGAATGACTTAGTTATTGTAATTTGTTTTTCCTTGATTGGTAAAAGTTGAGCATTTTTTCTTGTACTAATTGATGATTTGCATTTGTTCTGTGAAGTGTCTATTTTTGTCCATTGTCCATTTTTTTCTATTGTGGCGTTTGTTATTTTGTTGCCTTCGGGTCACTCCTTACATATTTTCTGGATATACTTATATATACTTATTTTATTTATTTATTTATTTTTTTAAATATGAAATTTATTGTCAAATTGGTTTCCATTTAACACCCAGTGCTCATCCCAACAGGTGCCCTCCTCAATACCCATCACCCGCCCTTCCCACCCTCCCACCCCTCAGATACCCTCATGGTATCTGAGTGTGGTTTTGATTTGTATTTCCCTGATGAGGAGCGACTTGGAGCATCTTTTCATGTGCCTGTTGGCCATTTGGATGTCTTCTTTAGAGAAGTGTCTATTCATGTTTTCTGCCCATTTCTTCACTGGATTATTTGTTTTTCGGGTGTGGAGTTTGGTGAGCTCTTTATAGATTTTGGATACTAGCCCTTTGTCTGATAGGTCATTTGCAAATATCTTTTCCCATTCCGTTGGTTGCCTTTTAGTTTTGTTGATTGTTTCCTTTGCTGTGCAGAACTTTTTTTTTTCATGAGGTCCCAATAGTTCATTTTTGCTTTTAATTCCCTTGCCTTTGGGGATGTGTCAAGTAAGAAATGGCTGCGGCTGAGGTCAGAGAGGTTTTTTCCTGCTTTCTCCTCTAGGGTTTTGATGGTTTCCTGTCTCACATTCAGGTCCTTTATCCATTTTGAGTTTGCTTTTGTGAATGGTTTAAGAAAGTGGTCTAGTTTCATCCTTCTGCATGTTGCTGTCCAGTTCTCCCAGCACCATTTGTTAAAGAGACTGTCTTTTTTCCATTGGATATTCTTTCCTGCTTTGTCAAAGATTAGTTGTCTCTACTTTTGTGGGTCTAATTCTGGGGTTTCTATTCCATTCCACTGGCCTATGTGTTTGTTTTTGTGCCAATACCATACTGTCTTGATTACAGCTTTGTAGTAGAGGCTAAAGTCTGGGATTGTGATGCCTCCGGCTTTGGTCTTCTTCAAAATTACTTTGGCTCTTCAGGGTCTTTATACTCATTTTATATATTTTATATATTTTGACATTTGTCTTTTTTCTTTACCTATGGTGCCTTATTTTGTTCAGAAGTTTATGTAGTAAAATCTGTCACTCCTTTCCTTTATGGCTTAATAATTTTGTACCTGTTTCAGGATTATAAAAATATTTTCCCTAATACCTTGTAGTTAAAAACATAATTTGGGCCTTTAATGAATCTGATATATAGTTTTTTGGTAATATGTGAGGTAGGCAAAGTTTTCTTTCTTCCTGGAACAAATTCTCATTCTCATTACACCAACCTGAACTATTCCATATGTTTTCCTATACACTTTGGATTTATGGATCTTTAGGAAGTCTGTAGAGAGAATCCCTGAAATTATATGTGGAATTGTGCGTGATGTGTTTAGGGATATTTTTTTCCTGTAGAGAGAGCCCTTCATTTTCATCAGATGCTCAAAAGGATGCATAGTCCAGCAAAGGTTAAGAAGCCCTGTGTTAGTTACATTCTTTTTTCTTCCATCGGGAAGTTTCAGAGAGGTAGCCTTGTTTCCCTATCCCTTTCAAACTCTCACTTTCATTTCTTAAATTCTTCTCATGTAGTATCAGGAGGGTTTTCCAGTTCATTCATTCAACAACTATTAAGTGAGCACATACTATATTAGGCATCATATCAGCTGCCCTCAGCTGGCTGATAGTCTAGCTGGGGAGGCAAATAACTCTCAACACATTAGAGTATAGTATGATAGTGTTAGCATAGTGCTATGAACAGAGAGCTACAAAAGTTTATAAATGAAAGCAAGTCCTAGACTATGTGTGTGTGTGCGTGCATGCGCGTGGTTAGTCATTTCAGAAAGATGATTCTGGCATCATTTTGGAGAAGAAAGAGAAAACAAAGAGACCAGTTAGAAAGCCAAACTCTGGTTCCATGGTGGGAGAAATGGAAGAAGTGTGAGGGGTTGAGCTGGAGTTGTATTAGTAGAGAGAGAATGAGTGTCAAAAATTCAGGATGTACTAAGAAGGGAAAATAGACTGGAATTATTGGTTGAGCTGTTGAATATGAGGGTCAGTAGGAAATTAGAAGGCAGGAATAATGGCACGGTTTTTGGTTTGGGTGACTGGTTGGTTCAGGGAGTCGTTGCTGAACTAGGAGATTTAGGCTCAGTACCAGATTTAAAGAAGCTGAGTTCAATTTTGTACATTTACACTAATGCACATTGATACAGAGGCAGAAAGGAATGTGATCACCCTAAGTGAGGGTATAGATGGAGTGAAGATCTGGGGAATGTCAGTGCTTTATGGGTTTGTGGAGAAAGGGGAAGGTTAGAAGGTCGAGAAATAGATACGAGAAAAATCAAGAGAAAATACCATAGCAGACATGGGAGGAGAGAGTTTCAGAAAGGAGGAAATGGTCAACAGGGGAAATACTGCAGGGAAATCAACTGAGATAAAAACAGAAAAGGCCCACTGAGTAAACAATTGGGAGATCATTGGTGGCCTCCCTGAGAGCCCTTTGAAGGCTGCGTTGGGAGGAGATGCTAGTGGGAGAGAAAATGCTGTGGTGAGGGAAGGGGTTGGAAGACTGAATGCAGGGTGAGGTGGTGAAGGTAGTATGTAGGCAAGTCTTGCCGAAAGCTTTGCTGTGAGGGTTTGGTGGTAGCTGGAGAGGTATGTGGGAAAACCGCTCTTCACTTCTTATGTAGTGGAATTACGAGGTAAGGCCATTAATGAAGCTCCGTTGAAGTTAACCCCCGAGCTAACGAATGGAGTTATATGGTAGGTATGTTTTATTCTTGAAGGATTTCAAAGCTGAACTTGATAAAGGCTTTCTTTGACTCATATTCAGGGTGTTAATATTGAACAGCTGAGATAGCTTGGTCACTGACTAATCAGGATAGAAGATACAAACTCTCAGAACAGATGCTGGCTGTGAGCAACTGGTAGGGCCCAGCTAATGAATAATAGTCCTGTTTCCTATTGCCAAGGACTATCTGGCTAGATGTGTGGATGTCTTTCTCAGAAATACCTTGATCAAAGGGACTGGTTTTCTAGATTGAATTAGTGGAACTTGTAGGGCCCTAAAAGGACCAGATCATAGAAGTTATAACTAGTATTGAAAATATATGCAAACTCTTCTGCTAAATTTGATTGAAGGCCACATTTAAAAATATTTATTTATTTTTGAGAGAGAGAGAGACAGAGACAGAATCTGAAGCAGCCTCCAGGCTCCGAGCTGTCAGCACAGAGCCTGATGCGGGCCTTGAACTCACGAGCAGCAGGATCATGACCTGAGCTGAAGTCAGATGCTTAACTGACTAAGCCACCCAGGCTGAAGGCCACATTTGTAATAAGGAGCCTTAGGCAGGGGGTGGGGCGGGCAAAAAGGACAGAAAGCAAACAGAAACACTGAAAAGTTTTGTCTTTCTTCCCCTAAAAACCAAGATAAACGGTACGTGACCGGTTGGGGAGGAAGAACAAAATGAAGGTAACACATTCCAAGTAAGAATTATAAGGGCAAACAGACTTTAATTTCAAGTGGTATTTCATTTTGAGCTATAAGGTTAGGAACAGAATATATTTTTCTGTAGCAGAGCATGCATGATAGGGAAATTTTCTGGGTCCACTGATGTTTCCTAGGGAATTAAGGCGATACGAATTAGCACCCCTTTACACGTGCTCTGTGTTTTTATGACAGGATGGGGGTGCAGGAGCAGAGGCCTACAGCTAAAAGTAGATGCACTTTATCATTCTAGCTCAAGACTCCTCCTCATTTTTTCCTTTGGTAAGTGTACAATCTTGCATTATGCCAGGAAATAATTTTTTTCAAATAGGAACTGCAGCATATTTTTTTTCTTTTGACAAATGTCATACAGATACACGTCTCAGCATAATTGGCCCTCTTTCACAGATTTTCATGTGGAATATTTATAGTGAAATGTAAGTCTGTCTGATATATAAACAAAGTTAATTGCAGCTATTATACTCTCCTTTACACTTCTCAGTGATTGCTTAGAATGTCATGTCTCGATACACTTTGAGGAAAATTGTAATTTAAAAGTTAGTTTTGAAAAGAAAGCAGAAAAAAATGAGAGTTTTGTGGGCTGGATAAAGTGCTTAATGTTCTTTTGGTGGGTAGAATCAATAATGTTACCTTTCTTGAGTTAAAAGAAAGACAGACTATGTTTGTTTACTTGAATTCTTGTCTATTGTCATTTTTTTCTTTTTCTTTTTCTTTTGGTTGAATTCTTCTCTTTTAGTTGTATGCTGGAGTTGACTGGAGAAAATACAGGCATACCTCAGAGATACTGTGGGTTGTGTTCCAGACCACCCCAATAAAGTAAATATCGCAATAACCCGAGTCACATGAAGTTTTTGGTTTCCTAGTACATATAAAAGTTATGTTTACATTGTACATTTACATTGTCTGTTAAGTGTGCAATAGCGTTAGGTTTAAAAAAACAACAAACATTATTTAATTAAAGAATCTTTTTTTGAGGGGTGCCTGGGTGGCTAAGTTGGTTAAGCATTTACCTTTGGTTCAGGTCACAATCTCATTGTGACATTGGGCTCTGCATGCTGACGACACAGGGCCCGCTTGGAATTCTGTCTCCCTCTCTCTCTGCCCCTCCCACCCCCCCTGCACCCCCATACTCTCTCTCTCTCAAAATAAATAAACTTAAAACAATCCTCCCCCCCCCCACATCTTCTGTAGCTTCTTCTCCTCTCTCAGCCTTTATATAATTGAAGAGAGTTAGGGCCTTCCTCTGGATTGAGCTTTGGCTAAAGAGACTGTTGTGGCTGGTTTGATCTTCTATCCAGACCACCCAAACTTTCTCCATATCAGCAATAAGGCTGTTTTGCTGTCTTTTTAAAATTTAATTTAATTTTTTATTTAAATTTTAGCTGACATACTGTACAATATTGATTTCAGGAGTAGAAGTCAGTGATTCATCTCTTACATACAACACTCAGGACTCATCACAACAAGTGCCCTTTTTAAAAAAAAAAACTTAAAAAATGTTTATTTATTTTTGAGAGAGAGAGAGAGAGAGAGAGAGAGAGAGAGAGAGAGAGAGGGAGACAGAGAGAGAGAGAGAGAGAGAGAGAGAGAGAGAGAGAGACAGAGAGCACAAGCAAGGTAGGGACACAGAGAGAGACACAAAACCTGAAGCAGGATCCAGGCTCTGAGCTGTCAGTGCAGAGTCCAACGCGGGGCTCTAACCCACAAGCTGTAAGATCATGACCTGAGCAGAAATCAGACGCTCACCTGACTGAGCCACCCAGGCGTGCCAACAGGTGCCCTTCTTAATACCCATCACCCATCTGGCCCAACTCCTACCCACCTCCCTCTGTTAACTCAGTTTGTTCTCTATCATTAAGAGTCTCTTGTGGTTTGTTTCCCTCTCTTCTCTTCCCCTGCCCCTTCACATATGTTCATCTGTTTTGTTTCTTAAATTCCACATATGAGTGAAATCCTATGGTATTTATCATTCTTTGATTGGCTTATTTTGCTTAGCATAATACATTTTAGCTCTATCCATGTCATTGCAAACGGCAGGATTTCATTCTTTTGGATGGCTGAGTAATGTTTCATGGTATATATATATTACATCTTTATCCATTCATCAGTCAATGGACATTTGGACTCTCTCCATCATTTGGCTATTGTTGATAATGCTGCTGTAAACATTGGGGTGCATGTACCCCTTCGAACTCGTATTTTTGTATCATTTGGGTAAATACCTAAAAATGCAATTTTTGGATTGTAGGATAGTTCTATTTTTAGTATCTTTATGTTTATTTATTATAGAGGGAGAGAGAGATAAAAAGAGTGTGGGGAGAGTGGCAGAGAGAAAGGGAGAGACAGAATCTCAAGCAGGCTCCCTGTTATCAGCACAGAGCTCTATGTGGGGCTTGAACTCACAAATCATGAGATCATGACATGAGCTGAAATCAAGAGTCAGATGCTTAACTGACTGAGCCATCCAGGTGCCCCTCTATTTTTAGTTTCTTGAGGAACCTCCATACTGTTCTCCAGAGTGGCATTCTCACCTTTTTTCTCCACATCCTTACCAATACCTGTTGCTTTTTATGTTGTTAATTTTAGCCACTCTGACAGGTGTGAGGTGGTATCTCATTTTTTTTTTTAACATTTATTTATTTTTGAGAGACAGAGAGAGACAGAGCATGAGCAGGGAAGGGGCAGAGAGAGAGGGAGACACAGAATCTGAAGCAGGCTCCAGACTCCAAGCTATCAGCACAGAGCCTGATGCGGGGCTCAAACTCACAAACCATGAGATCATGACCTGAGCTGAAGTTGGCCATTTAACCGACTGAGCCACCCAGGTGCCCCATCTCATTGTGGTTTTGATTCACCCTGGTGATAAGTGATGTTGAACATCTTTTCATGTGTCTGTTAACCATCTGGATGTCTTTTGTGGAAAGTGTCTCTTCATGTTTTCTGCCCATTTCTCCACTGGGTTGTTTGCTTTTTGGGTGTTGAGTTTGATAAGTTCTTTACAGATTTTGAATACTAACCCTTTATCAGATATGTTGTTTGCAAATACCTTCTCCCATTCTCTAGGCTGCCTTTTAGTTTTGTTGTTTCCTTTGCTGTGAAGCTTTTTATCTTGATGAAGTCCCAATAATTCATGTTTGCTTTTGTTTCCTTTGCCTTCAGTGACATGTATCATAAGAAGTTACTCTGGCTGAGGTCGAAGAGGTTGCTGTCTCTTTCCTTCTCTAGGATTTTGATGGTTTCCTGTCTCACATTTAGGTCTTTCATCTATTTTGAGTTTATTTTTGTGTATGGTGTAAGAAAGTGGTCCAGTTTCATTCTTCTGCATGTCGCTGTCCAGTTTTCCCAGTACCATTTGTTGAATTTCCATTGGAAATTCTTTCCTGCTTTGTTGAAGATGAGTTGATCATACAGTTGTGGGTCCATTTCTGGGTTTTTTGTTGTGTTCCATTCACCTAAATGTCTGTTTTTGTATCAGTACCATACTGTCTTGATGACCACGGCTTTGTAATATAGCTTGAAACCTGGAATCGTGATGCCTTCAGTTTTGTTTTTCTTTTCCAGGTTTTCTTTGGCTATGCAGAGTCTTTTGTGGTTCCATACAAATTTTAGGACTGTTTGTTCTAGGAGCTCCTGGGAGGCTCAGTTAGTTGTGTGTCTGACATCGGCTTGGGTCATGATCTCGCAGTTTGAGAGTGGGAGCCTTGCATTGGGCTTCTGGTGTCAGCACAGAGCCTGCTTTGGATCCTCTGTCCTCCCCACCATCTCTGTACCTCTCTCGCTCATGCTCTGTCTCTCAAAAATAAATAAAACATTAAAAAAAGGGATTGTTTGTTCTAGCACTACAAAAAATACTGGTGGTATTTTGACAGGGATTGCATTTAATGTGTAGATTGCTTTGGGTAGTATAGACATTTTAACAATGTTTGTTTTTCCAATCCATGAGCACAGAATGCTTTTCCATTTCTTTATGTCCTCTCCAATTTCTTTCATAAGTGTTCTGTAGTTTTCAGAGTACAGATCTTTTACCTCTTTAGTTAGGTTTATCCCTAGGTATCTTAAGGTTTTTGATGCATGCTTTGCTTTCTTACCATTTGTGTGTTCATTGCAGCAGCACTTAATTTCAAGAACTTTTCCTTTGCATTCACAGCCTGCCTAACTATTTCATGCAAGGGGCCTAGCTTTCAATCTATCATATCTATGATATGCCTTCTTCACTAAACTTGATCATTCCTATCTTTTGATTTAAAGTGAGCGACATGAGACTCTTCCTTTCACTTGAACACTTAGAGGCCATTGTAGGGTTATTCATTAGGACTAATTTCAATATTGTTGTGTCTCAGGCAACAGGGGGGCCTGAGGAGAAAGACAGAGATGGGGGATTGGCTGGTGGGTGGAGCAGTCAGAACACACACATTTATTGATTAAGTTTGCTGTCTTATGTGGGCACCCCAAAACAATTACATGGGCACCCTAAAACAATTACAATAGTAATATCAAAGATAACTGATCAGAGATCGCCATAACACATATGATAACAAAAATGTTTGAAATATCGTGAGAATTGCCAAAATGTGACAAATACAAAGTGAGCAAATGCCATTAGAAAAAATGGTGCTGAGAGTCTTGTTTGATGCAGCGTTGCCACAAACCTTCAATTTGTAAAAAAAACACAGTATCTGTGAAGTGCAACAAAGTGAAGCACAATAAAAGAAAATGTGTCTATAAATCAGAAACAGGCTGCATTTGTGCCATTTTTTAAATGGGCTGGAAAAATATTCTTATCAGGAAACATAAGAAAGGAATAAATATCCAGAATAAGCATTTCACCTGCAGAAATAGTACTATTACTTGACAATGCTTCTAATTCTGTTTTTCCAAATCAGGCCAATTTGAGGGGATGGGTTTGGAAGATTAAGCTGAGGGTGAAGGTCATAAATAATTTTGACCTTGAGCGCTTACCAAGCAAAACCACTGGGAGCTCAAACTTTCCCTCCTTTTTTCACCTTCTAGCTCTTTCTCTTTCTTTGGCCTGGTGCTTGTTGATGCACATCTTCTCCATTGAGAATCTCAACCTCTCAAACATCTCTTCTGCTATTCCCTGTGCTGATCTTTGTTTTGGGGCTGGTTGGCCTCCATTGGGAGTTCGTATCTACCACCTTGATGACCCTGTTATGCCAGTCTGCTGATGCCTCTCACTCTGTTTCCTCACCAGTGTTCTAGTTCTCTAAGTCAAGAACAACCCAAAGGGTAGTCTGGATCTTTCCGTCCACCTAGAACTCTTTGTTTTAAGGAGACTTAGACAACCAATCCCAAAGATGGGTTGTGGACATTTGAATGCCAATGTGCAATGCTACAGATTTTGCTTTTTTATCAGTACCAAACCAGTGACCCAGGAAGACATCTTGGTGTTTCAATAGCCTACTTGAGCAAGGGTCTTCCTTCTTCCCAAACACAGTTCTCTTAGTGACAGGCCAGAAAATCCATACATCCTTAAGTACAAAAGATCCCCTGAGAG
Source organism: Prionailurus viverrinus (assembly GCF_022837055.1). Taxonomy (NCBI): domain Eukaryota; kingdom Metazoa; phylum Chordata; class Mammalia; order Carnivora; family Felidae; genus Prionailurus; species Prionailurus viverrinus. The sequence goes on along the minus strand of NC_062561.1, from coordinate 136,369,436 downwards.
TTGATTCTGCTCCGATATTGCTCAGGACATGGTCATGCAAATTAAATCCTACTTCTGAAGACTTTTTGAAGCCTTTTAAAAAAGGGAAATACTTCCACAAATGTGCTGACCTGATATTTCACTTAAATACCTAGAGTCTTAATTAAAACAATTTTTCTATCATTTTCTAAAGTAATTCTCTAGGGCTATCAATAGCTCTCTCGATTTTCTGCAAATGATAATGAGGTCATGGAAATTAGACTTTCTGGGAAGTCTGACCATATCTCCAGTCCTAGTACAATCTTTCCCTTAGCCTAACCTTTTACTTTACATCACTAGAATTTGCATTAGGTGGTCCTAGATGATGAGTTGCTTCTTACCATGGCCTTTCTCAGTCAACAGTGTCTATTGAGGGCCCGCATGCTGGTACCAGTACCATAAGAAATTACAAATCTTTGCTTTTAAAACCCTTGCTGTGTGCTTGATCATGTTGGGTCAGGTAGAGGGTGGGCTGTGGTCTCCAGGACACCAGAAGTCACATGTTTTGTCAGTCCAACAGAAGACAGACACCTGCAAGGATAGACTGTCGGTAGTATTTCTGGAAGGAGGTGGTATAGGGTAATCTTTCAGAGCATTGGCTTTGAAATCTGGGTCCAGATTTCGGCTCCACCACCCATTAGCTGTCTTCCCTTAGACAAATTTCTTCACCTCTTTGTGCCTTAGTTTATTTCCTCTTCTGTGAAAGAGGAATGATAATATATTACCCACCTTATGTAGACTTGTTTCAAGGATTGAGAAAAAAAAGGCTTAGCATAGAGCCTGGAACACAACTTAATAGCCTTCATATTAAGTGGCCTATTGGCCTCTTCTTGGAAACTGCTTGTCCCAAGGAGGGCCCAAAGACAGAAATAACTACAGAAATATTGAACATCTAGACTATACCAAGGGAGAGGTGCATTTTTTTTCTATTGAGAGCCACTGACCCATGGTAGAAAAGGATCAATTGAAGGCCTTGTAAAAAAAACTAATTTGCTTTTTTCACCTCAGGGAAATATAAAATATTGAATTTACCTACTTTTAAGAACAAGGAACATAGCACTTTACTCAATAAATACCTTGAATAGATTTCTAGAACTTTAAGGGACCTCAGAGACCATCCACTATAATCTCTTTATTTAATAGATGAGACAGCTGAGGGCCAGAAATATAAACTGACTTCATCATAATTACTTTCCTTCACCATGACAGACCACAGGAATAAAACCTTTACTTCTAACTCCGAGCATTTTCCTGCTATTCTCTTGGCCTGGTTGTTCAGTAAAATAATAGGGAGAGGAAGAGAGAAAGGAAATCGAGATGAGTGGGAGAGAAGGAAAAGGAGTCTGAAAGAAAGAGGGAGATACTTATAGAAAGAGGAAAGGACAAAAAAAGAAAGAAACAAGGTGGTCATTTCTTTCTCTCTTTCTTCCTTCCTTCCTTTCTTTCTTCCTTCCTTTCTTTCTTTCTTTCTTTCTTTCTTTCTTTCTTTCTTTCTTTCTTTCTAAAGATTATCTGTTCATTTGTGTATGTATGTATGTATTTATGTATGTGTGTAATCTATATACCCAAGGTGGGCTTGAATTCAAGATCTAGAGTCATATGCTCCTCCGACTGAGCCAGCCAGACACCCTCAAAGTGGTCATTTCTAACAGCAATAGAGTTTCATTAAATACTTATCATGTCAAGTTAACCTTCTTTCCTTTTTCATTGAGGTCTGATATTCTGAATGAATATTTGGGTAAGTGACAGATCCTCATCACCAGTTGGGAGCCTATGGAAATAATCCAGGTGAGAAATGTTAATGACTCAGATGAGGGTAGCAGCAATAGAGTGGTTCTAGAAGTTGGATCTGGGATATATTTCAGAGAGATAGAGGTATATTGTTGGATTGGATGTTGGGAGGCAAGTGAATTCAAAGTTTTTGATTTGAGTAATTGGATGGTGATAACCATTTGCTGAAATGGGTTAAGCCTTTGGGTATGCTTTATTCGATTTCTCAGGAAAAATTTTGTGTGTATAGTCGGATATTTGAGTTGGGAGTTCAGGAAGGAGCAAGGCTGAAGATACAAATTTGGGACTTGTCGGTTGGTAAGATATTTATGGAACTGGATGAGATCATCTGGAGATGAAATAAAAGTAGAAAGAAGAAGAATGCGAAGTCCTGAGTTCAGAGTACTCTATCTTTTAGAAGATTAGCAGAGGAAAGGGTGCCACAAATGAGACCCAGGAGTTATTTCTGAGGAAATGCTGAAGACACGGTTTTCTGGAGTTTCAGCAAGTAATTTAATAGAATCATTTGTAAGGGATGAATGAGATATGGAAGAGTGTGGGCAGGATAGTAGTACAGGTAGGTGGGTTAGGACTGTTTGCACCAAATAAGGGTGGAAACTCGAAGATCTCTAGGAGAGTACCTCAGGTCTTGGTCATGAACCTGGTTAAAAACCTCTTGAGTACAAAGAACTTGGGTCAGGTTTGCAATGATACAAAGATGGGGAGATAGTTACATCAGATTGATTAGCAGGTTATTTTATTTTTTAAGTTGTATTTATTTATTTATTTATTTATTTATTTTTAATATTTATTTATTTTGAGATAGAGACTACAAGCAAGGGAATGGCAGAGAGAGAGAGAGAGAGAGAGAGAGAGAGAGAGAGACAGCAAATCCCAAGCAGGTCTGCACTGTCAGAGCAGAGCTTGACGTGGGGCTCGAACCCAAGAACCTGTGAGCCAAAATCAAGAGTCATATGCTTAATTGACTGAGCCACCTAGGTGCCTCTTATTATATTTTAGAGAGACAGGGTGGGGAGAGAGACAGAGGGGAAGAGAGGGAGCTCGATGCTCCATGGGCCATGACCTGAGCTGAAATCAAGAGTTGGATGCCCAACACACTGAGCTACCCAGGCACCCCTGATTAGCAGGTTTTGAAAAATGTGGTGAGCCATAGTACATGCCCTGTATCTGTTGTGCTAAACCAAGTATGGGGTGATGACGGACTGGTCTGGAATGGTGCTCATGAGAGTGGCGGATTAGACTCTAGACACATTTGAAAAGAGAGTTGACAGGATTTTGTGATTGATTAGATACAAGTGGTGAAGGAGAGAAAAGAGGTCCAACTGATTCAAGGGTACTGTAATTAATGTTTTTAGTGTAGGATGGAATAATAATAATGATGATAATAATAATAATAACCCAGCCCAACATGAGCTAATAACTCATTCTTTACCAGAACCTGTAGTAACTCCGATAGTTTGAATTTATATAGTTGGTTCTATATATTGAAGGGATAGTAAAAATAATTATAGCACATTGGCTCTTCCAAGCTTAAAAGATTATGAATTAACCAATTAATATGTTTCTGTTTGCACAAAAGCTGGTAGCTGAAAGCCAAATGGTATAATAAGATCGGTTCAGACTTCACTTTTTGATGCTTTGCCAGTTGTTTATTGATATGATTGCATTTATTTATGAGGCTGCTGGTGATTTGAATTGCTGTAAGGGCCTGAGTTATTTTACAGAACCGTTCTCTCCTGCTTAACTAAATGACATTAATCTTACCCCTCTGAAGCAATGCCTAGTGGCCAAGTAGAGATTTCTGTCTAGAGCATCTAAGATGCTCTTAGTGATTGGAATGTGTGAGAGCCCTGAAGGAAAGGCCTGTAGCATTTTTTCCATACCTCAGAGACTTTGCTAAGATCCTGTATGGTGTTCACAAAGTGGGAGGAGGCATATTCAGCATTCTTCAGGGGAAAAAAACCTTTTCAAGCACTTATTTATATGAGCACTCATTTACATATCATCATTTTCTTACCATTGAACTCAGGTATGCTGTTAAAAAGAATGAATATTATGGTCTTAAAAAATCCTCAAACTTGGGGCCACCTGGGTGGCTCAGTCCGTTGAACATCTGACTTCGGCTCAGGTCATGGTCTCCGAGGTTTGTGAGTTCAAGCTCCACATCGGGCTCGCTGCTGTCAGTCTGTCAGCGCAGAGCCCAATTCGGATCCTCTGTCCTCCTCTCTTTTCCCCTCCTGCACTTGTGCTCCCCGCCAAAAAAAAAAACAAAAAACAAAAAACAAAAAACAAAAAAACAAACCCTATAAAACAAAACAAAAAAAACCCCACAGCCCTCTAACTTGGACTTTTCCTGTACTCCCTATGAAATTAGTCTAAGGTCGTAAGTTTTACTGTGTATGTCATTTTGTGCACTTTATGCCTGATTTGTCTCTATAAGAATATTAGCCACTTAAACGAAGAGAACAATTTTTACCTCCCCAGGTTATGAACATGATGGCATATATTTAGATTAGGTCAATAAGTATTGGAATAGTAGGAATTTAGAGCTGGAACGAAAATAGATATTATCTGGTCTACTTCCTTTTTTTTCATATGAAGGAATAGAGGTCTAAAGAGGTAAGTCATTTGGCAAACTTTATTTTTTATTTTATTTTTTTTTGGTGAGATACCACCCCTAGTTATCCTTTATTGTTCTTTTTTTAAATATATGAAATTTATTGTCAAATTGGTTTCCATACAACACCCAGTGCTCATCCCCAAAGATGCCCTCCTCAATACCCATCACCCACCCTCCCCTCCCTCCCACCCCCCATCAGCCCTCAGTTTGTTCTCAGTTTTTAAGAGTCTCTTATGCTTTGGCTCTCTCCCACTCTAACCTCTCTCTCTTTTTTTTTCCTTCCCCTCCCCCATGGTCTTCTGTTAAGTTTCTCAGAATCCATATAAGAGTGAAAACATATGGTATCTGTCTTTCTCTGTATGGCTTATTTCACTTAGCATAACACTCTCCAGTTCTGTCCACGTTGCTACAAAGGGCCATATTTCATTCTTTCTCATTGCCACATAGTACTCCATTGTGTATGTAAACCACAATTTCCTTATCCATTCATCAGTTGTTGGACATTTAGGCTCTTTCCACAATTTGGCTATTGTTGAGAGTGCTGCTATATACTTTGGGGTACAAGTGCCCCTATGTGTCAGCACTCCTGTATCCCTTGGGTAAATTCCTAGCAGTGCTACTGCTGGGTCATAGGGTAGGTCTATTTTTAATTTTTTGAGGAACCTCCACACTGTTTTCAGAGTGGCTGCACCAGTTTGCATTCCTACCACCAGCGCAAGAGGGTTCCTGTTTCTCCACATCCTCGCCAGCATCTGTAGTCTCCTGATTTGTTCATTTTGGCCACTCTGACTGGTGTGAGGTGATATCTGAACGTGGTTTTGATTTGTATTTCCCTGATGAGGAGCGACGTTGAGCATCTTTTCATGTGCCTGCTGGCCATCCAGATGTCTTCTTTAGAAAAGTGTTTATTCATGTTTTCTGCCCATTTCTTCACTGGATTATTTGTTTCTCGGGTGTGGAGTTTGGTGAGTTCTGTATAGATTTTGGATATTGGTAAACTTTATAAACCTAACTGATAATAGAGGTGCTGCTGTGTTCTCGCTGCACTTGATTTTAGTTTGTCTTATTACTTACTGGTAATGGCAACTTTGATCACTTGATAAACATGGGATCAGGTTTTTCCATTATAAGTTATTCATTTTCCTTTTGTAATTAATACATGTTTTGTGGAGAGGTACTTTAAGACCTTGTATATATCTCCTTCCTCATCAAATTTTACCAGCTATTACTCATTGATGTTTCTTGTCTAAATGAATTATTACTATAATGGTTACCAGATGGTGATTTTCTAATTATATCATTCCTTCTACAAATATCAGTTGGCATTTCATTGTAAGGAAAAGTTTTCTTTTTCCCCATTTGGGCTCATATATTAGTTTGGACTCATAGATATCCTTTCTATTCAATGGTATATAGTTTATTTCTATTACTACTTATTTTCATGTTCAATTTTCCTATATAGGCCATTAGGAGGTGCTTCAAGCTGGTTCCTGTGTCCTTTAGATGCAGCTCTGTAATTTTATTTTTCTCATTTAATTAAAAAAAAATTCCAGCGTATGGGTGCCTGGGTAGCTCAGTCGGTTAAGTGTCTGACTTTGGCTCAGGTCATGATCTCACGGCTCATGAGTTCAAGCCCCACAAGGGGGCTTTGTGCTGCTGGTGTGGAGCCTGCTTGCGATTCTCTGTCTCCCCCTCTCTCTGCCCCTCCCCAGCTTGTGCTCTCTCTCTTTCTCTGTCAGAAATAAATAAACATTGAAAAAAAATCCCAGAGGCACCTGGATGGCTCAGTCAGTTGAGCACCTGACTTTGGGTTAGGTCATGTTCTTGTGGTTTGTGAGTTCGAGCCCCACGTTGGGCTTGCTGCTGTCAGCCTGTTAGCAGAGCCCACTTTGGGTCCTCTGTCTCCCTTTCTCTGCCTCTCGCCTGCTTGGACTCTCCCCCAGATAAATAAATATTAAAAGAAAAAAAGAAAAAAAATCCCAGTGTAGTTAACATACAAGTGTTATAGTAGTAACAAGTGTACAAAATAGTGATTCAACAGTCCCATACATTACTCAGTGCTCATTACGACAAGTGTACTTTTAAGTGTACTTCACCTATTTCACCCATATCCTCACTTATGTCCCCTCTGGTAGCCATCTGTTTGTTCTATTTGTAAATAGTTAAGAGTCTGTTTTTTGGTTTGTGTGTGTGTCTCTCTCTCTCTCTTTTTTCCCTTTGTTCATTTGTTTTGTTTCTTCAATTCCACATATAAGTGAAATTGTATGGTGTTTGTCTTTCTCTGACTGGCTTATTTCACTTAGCATTATACTCTCTAGATCCATTCGTGTTGTTGCAAACGGTTTCTCATTTAATTTTTAAGTTGTGGAAAAATACATAAAGCATAAATTTTTACCATTTTAGCTGTTTTTAAAGTGTGTCATTTAGTGGGATTAAGTACATTCATGATGTTGTGCACCTATCACCACTACCTAGTTCTAGACATTGTTTCATCACCTCACATGGAAACACCGTACCCATTAGACATTCATTCCCCATTCCCCTGTCCCTGTAGCTCTTGGAAACCATAAATCTATTCTCTCAAAGGATTTGGTTATTCTGGATATTTCATATAAATGGAATCATACCATATGTGACCATTCATGTCTGGCTGCTTTCACTTAGCATAATGTCTTCAAGATTCATCCATCTTGTAGCATGTATCAATACTTCATTTTTCCATGATTTTGTTTATACCACATTTCGTTTATTCTTTCATCTGTCGTTGAACATTCAGGTTGTTTCCACCTTTTGGCTATTTTAAATAGTGCTGCTATAAAAATTAATATGAAAGTTTTTGTTGGAACACTTGTTTTCAATTATTTTTTTTAAAGTTTATTTATTTATTTTGAGAGAGAGAGAGAGAGCAGGGAAGAGGCAGAAAGAGAGAGAGAGAGAGAGAGAGAGAGAGAGAGAGAGAGAGAATCCCAAGCAGGCTCCACACTGTCAGCACAGAGCCCGATGTGGGGCTTGATCTCATGAACCTTGAGATCGTGACCTGAGAAGAGATCAAGAGTTGGACGCTTAACCAGCTGAGCTATCCAGGTGCCCCATCAATTATTTTAAGTGTATACCTACCAGTAGAATTGCTGGATCATATGGTAATTCTATGTTTAACATCTTGAACAACCTCCAAACTGTTTTCCATGGTGGCTGCACCGTTTTACATTTCTACCGGCAATATATGAGGGTTCCATTTTCTTCACATCTTTGCCAACACTTGTTTTCCTTTTTCAATTGTAACCATCCTAGTAAGTGTGAAGTGGTATCTAATTGTGGTTTCGATTTGCATTTCCCTAATGACTAATGATGTTGAGCATCTTTTCATGTGCTTGTTTGGTCCTTTATATATCTTCTTTGGAGAAATGACTATTAAACCCATTTAAAAAATTGAGTTGTTTGCTTTTTATTGTTGAGTTGTAGGAGTTCTTTATATACACTGTATACTAGACTCTTATCAGATATATGACTTACGAATATCCTGTCCTGTTCTGCAAGTTGTATTTTTAGTCTTAATAGGTACTCTCTTTGGTGCCCAAAATATTTTAAATTTGATCAAGTCCAATTTACATGTTTTTTCTTTTGTTGCTGTGTTTTTAGTGTTGCATCTAAGAAACCATTGCCACTGTCATAAAGATTTACTTTTCTGTTTTTTTCTCCGAGTTTTATAGTTTCAGCTCTCACATTTAGGTCATTGATAAATTTCAAGTTAATTTTTTATATATAGTATGAAGTAGGGGTCCAACTTCATTCTTTGGCATGCAGGTATCCAGCTCTCTTAGCACCATTTGTTGAAGAGACTGTTCTCTTTTGCCTTTCATGATTTTTTTGTGCTTTTTTTTTTTTTTTTTTTTTTTTTTTAGGTCTTAGGGTTTTATTTAAATTTTTTGGTGTTATAATTGTATTTATTTTTTCCTTACACAGAAACACTTTTTTTCCATTTATATTAATATATTTGTTCCCAAAATATCATGCCTGTACTTTTTAGTAAAGTATATAAACAAAGATTACGATTTCTTTGCTGGTAGTTTTGCCTTTATTTTGTTATTTTCCCCCTGCTTTATTAAGGTATAACTGACAACTAAAATTGTATATATTTTAGGTGTCCAACATTATGATTTGATATATCTATAAATTGTGAGAGATTTCCACAATCAAGTTAATTAAGACATCCATCATCTCATATAGCTACTTTTTTTTTTTTTTTGGTGAGAACGCTTAAGATTTACTCTCTTAGCAAATTGTCAGTATAGAATACTCTAGTCACCATGTTGTACATTAGATCCCTAGAACTGATTCCTCTTTAAAAATATTTAAGTTTATTTATTTATTTTGAGAGAGCAAGAGAGAAAGAGAGAGAGAGAGCAAGAGAGAGAACACAAGTGGGGCAGGGTCAGAGAGAGAGAGAGAGAGAGAAAGAGAGAGAGAGAGAGAGAGAGGATCCCAAGGAGGCTCCACACTGTCATCACAGAGTCCAGTGTGGGGCTCAATCTCATGAACTGTGAGATCATGACCTGAGCTGAAACCAAGGGTTGGGAGCTTAACCGACTGAGCAACTCAGGTGCCCCAGAACTGATTCCTCTTTTTTTTATTTTTTTAAAAAAAAATTTTTTTTTTCAAACGTTTTTTATTTATTTTTGGGACAGAGAGAGACAGAGCAGGAACGGGGGAGGGGCAGAGAGAGAGGGAGACACAGAATCAGAAACAGGCTCCAGGCTCTGAGCCATCAGCCCAGAGCCCGACGCGGGGCTCGAACTCACGGACCGCGAGATCGTGACCTGGCTGAAGTCGGACGCTTAACCGACTGCGCCACCCAGGCGCCCCATTGATTCCTCTTAAACTGAAAGTTTGTACACTTTGATCTGGATGCCCCCATTTTTTCCACCCCTTCTCTCCACTTTCAGTTCCTGGCAAATACCATTCTGCTCTCTGTTTCTAGGAGTTTGATGTTTTGAGATTCCACTTATAAGTGAGACCATACTATTTGTATGGCAGGATTTTCTTCTTTTTAATGGCTGAATAATATTCCAGCATGGATGGACATTTAGGTTGCTTCTGTATTTTGGCTATTGGGAATAAAGGTGCAGTGAACATGGGAGTGTAGATATCTCTTTGAGATACTGATTTCATTTCCTTTGGATATATACCCAGAAGTGGGATTGCTGAGTCATATGGTAGTTCTGTTGTTAATTATTTGAGGAATCTCCATACTGTTTTCCATAGTGGCTATGCTAGTTTTCATTCCCACCAATATGAACACTTAATTTCTAGACTAACATAGTATTTATCCCAGGCTTTTCCTGCCCTCCTCCTGAAAGTAGCCATATCTCCTAGAAGCCTTGGTTCCTTTCAGGGAAGAATAGTATTCAGAAACCCAGATTTAGATACTAGGTATATTATTATTTTTGGGGTGTTGGTATTCCTAGGCCTGCTCAGTGGACAGAGCTATGTATGCATATACTGCTTCCCCCATATTGAAAACCACCAGCTAATATCAATACTTGCACTTCCCAACCATCACAGAATTCACTCTGGCTTTCTCTCATTATATGTAATTCTCTTCTCTGACAGTGAAGAACATGGCTTTATTATTCTCAATATATTTACTTATTACAATCAATCTCTCTTCACCACCACTCTTTCTCCTTGCATAGATGATCTCCTCACTCTACTTGGACTTTGACACTTTGTGCTGGGGTATGACCACCTGTCTCCTGAGTGGACACCCTCTTCCCTTGCTTCAGCTTGGACAACCCATACTATGCCGCATAGAGGATCTCATTTTGCTGTGGCTTCAACATCCCATGTTTACCTGCTACTACTTCCTTCCTCACACCTCCCAGATGCCTACCTTGCTTGGCACCACCTAATAGATTGTGAACTGAATTATTCATGAAGGAAGGAGAGAGGGAAGAAGGAAGGAAGGAAATTGACTAATTTCTAGGCTCATCATTTTTTTGTAATCTTACAACTTTCTCTGTGTTCAATGTACTTCTTGCTGGTATGTGTCCTTTAATAATTATTTTTATGTTTTTGGCAGATGGATTAGCTGGCTATAAAATTCTAGCTTAAGTTTTTTTCCTCTCTGCACTTTTTTAAAAATAAACTTTTTTGGGGGGAATTTTAGATTTAGAGAAAATTTGCAAGGATAATATAGTTTTCATAAACTCCTCATTGATTCTCTCCTTTATGTTAACATGTTATATGACCACCTCTCTATACTTTTAAGACATCATTCCATTAACTTTTGACTCCTAAGTTTGCTAACAAGAAATCTGCTGTTACTACAAATGTCACTCTGTTTGAGATTGTCTTTTCTCTCTGCTGGGTTTAAAGATTATCTCTTTATTCTTAATTTCTACAGTTTCACTTTAGTGTGTTCAAATTTGGTTTAATTCGTATCTATTCTGCTTAGTACTGGGGTTATTTTGAGCTGATTATTCACCAGATTTTATTTCTTTTAATCCTGGAAAATTATCAATAATAATTTCTTCAACTATTACAGTTGAAGTAATCATTCATTTCAGTTTATTCTTCTGGAATTCCTATTTATTATAATGTTGAAATCTTTTAATCTACTTCCATGTTTCTTAACTGCTCATTTAAATCTATCTGTCTGTCTATCTACCCAATTCTCTATCTCTATCTAGAAGTGAGAACAATATAGTCCTGTTTATTGTATTTTTATTTTTTAAATTTTATTTTTTATTTTTAAAAATTTACATTCAAATTAGTTACCATATAGTGAAACAATGATTTCAGGAGTAGATTCCTTAGTGCCCCTTACCCATTTAGCCCATCCCCCCTTCCACAACCCCTCCAGCAACCCTCAGTTTGTTCTCCATATTTATGAGTGTCTTCTGTTTTGTTCCCCTCCCTGTTTTTATATTATTTTTGTTTCCCTTCCCTTATGTTCATCTGTTTTGTCTCTTAAAGTCCTCATATGAGTGAAGTCATATGATTTTTGTCTTTCTCTGACTGACTCATTTCATTTAGCATAATAGCCTCCAGTTCCATCCACATAGTTGCAAATGGCAAGATTTCATTTTTGATTGCCGAGTAATACTCCATTGTATGTATATACCACATCTTCTTTTTCCATTTATCCGTTGATGGACATTTGGGCTCTTTCCATACTTTGGCTATTGTAGATAGTGCTGCTATAACCATGGGGGTGCATGTGTCCCTTCAAAACAGCACACCTGTATCCCTTGGATAAATGCCTAGTAGTGCAATTGCTGGGTCGTAGGGTAGTTCTATTTTTAGTTTTTTGAGGAACCTCCCTACTGTTTTCCAGAGTGGCTGCACCAGTTTGCATTCCCACCAACAATGCAAAAGAGATCCTCTTTCTCCACATCCTCGCCAACATCTCTTGTTGCCTGAGTTGTTCATGTTAGCCATTCTGACAGGTGTGAGGTGGTATCTCATTGTGGTTTTGATTTGTATTTCCCTGATGATGAGTGATGTGGAGCATTTTTTTCATGTGTCAGTTGGTCATCTGGATGTCTTCTTTGGAGAAGTGTCTATTCATGTCTTTCACCCATTTTCTCACTGGATTATTTGTTTTTTGGATGTTGAGTTTGCTAAGTTCTTTATAGATTTTGGATACTAACCCTTTATCTGATATGTCATTTGCAAATATCTTCTCCCATTCTGTCGGTTGCCTTTTAGTTTTGCTGATTGTTTCCTTAGCTGTGCAGAAGCTTTTTATTTTGATGAGGTCCCAGTATTCATTTTTGCTTTTGTTTCCCTTGCCTCTGGAGACGTGTTGAGTAAGAAGTTGCTGAGGCCGAGCTCAAAGAGGTTTTTGACTTCTTTCTCCTCGAGGATTTTGATGGCTTCCTGTCTTCCATTTAGGTCTTTCATCCACTTTGAGTTTATTTTTGTATATGGTGTAAGAAAGTGGTCCAGGTTCATTTTTCTACGTGTCGCTGTCCAGTTTTCCCAGCACTATTTGCTGAAGAGACTGTTTTTATTCCATTGGATATTCTTTCCTACTTTGTCAAAGATTAGTTGGCCATACGTTTTGTGGGTCCATTTCTGGGTTCTCTATTCTGTTCCAGTGATCTGAGTGTCTGTTCTTGTGCCAGTACCCTACTGTCTTGATGATTATAGCTTTGTAGTATAGCTTGAAGTCTGGGATTGTGATGCCTCCTGCTTTGGTTTTCTTTTTCAAGATTGCTCTGGCTATTTGGGATCTTTTCTGGTAACATAAAAATTTTAGGATTATTTGTTCTAGCTCTGTGAAGAATGCTGGTGTTACTTTGATAGGGATTGCACTGAATATGTAGATTGCTTTGAGTAGTATTGACATTTTAACAATATTTTTTCTTCCTAACCAGGAGCATGGAATCTTCTTCCATTTTTTGGTATCTTCTTCAATTTCTTTCATAAACTTTCTATAGTTTTCAGTGTATAGATTTTTCACCTCTTTGGTTAGATTTATTCCTAGGTATTTTATGGTTTTTTGTGCAATTATAAATGGGATTGATTCTTTGATTTCTCTTTCTGTCACTTCATTGTTGGTGTATAGGAATGCAACCGATTTCTGTGCATTGATTTTATATCTTGCAACTTTGCTGAATTCATGAATCAGTTCTAGCAGTTTTTTGGTGGAATGTTTTGGGTTTTCCATATAGAGTATCATGTCATCTGAAGAGTGAAAGTGTGACCTCCTCCTGGCTGATTTGGATGCATTTTATTTCTTTGTGTTGTCTGATTGCAGAGGCTAGAACTTCCAATACTATGTTGAATAACAGTGGTGAGAGTGAACATCCCTGTCTTATTCCTGACCTTAGGGAGAAAGCTCTCAGTTTTCCCCCGTTGAGGATGATATTAGTGTTGGGTCGTTTATATATGACTTTTATGATCTCGAGTTATGATCCTTCTATCCCTACTTTCTTGAGGGTTTTTATCAAGAAAGGTCACTGTATTTTGTCAAATGCTTTTTCTGCATCTATTGAGAGGATCATATAATTCTTGTCCTTTCTTTTATTGATGTGATGAATCACGTTAATTGTTTTGCAGATATTGAACCAGCCCTGCATCCCAGGTATAAATCCCACTTGGTCATAGTGAATAATTTTTTTAATCTATTATTGGATCTGGTTGGCTAATATCTTGTTGAGGATTTTTGCATCCATGTTCATCAGGGAGATTGGTCTATAGTTCTTTTTAGTGGGGTGTCTGTCTGGTTTTGGAATCAGGGTAATGCTGGCTTCATAGAAAGAGTTTGGAAGTTTTCCTTCCATTTCTATTTTTTGGAACAGCTTCAAGAGAATAGGTGTTAACTCTTCCTTAAATGTTTGGTAGAATTCCCCTGGAAAGCCATCTGGCCCTGGACTCTTGTTTTTTGGCAGATTTTTTTATTACTAATTCGATTTCCTTACTGGTTATGGGTCTGTTCAAATTTTCTATTTCTTCTTGTTTCAGTTTTGGTAGTGTATATGTTTCTAGGAATTTGTCTATTTCTTCCAGATTACCCATTTTATTGGCATGTAATTGTGCATAATATTCTTTTATTATTGTTTTTATTTCTGTTGTGTGTTTATTGTATTTTTAAATTCACTCTGTTTCCTTTCTTAATTTCTAATTGCTTCTATTAAATATCCACCTATTCTTGTTTCATGTTTTGCTTGGTTTTGTTGAATAATTTTATATTCTTTTTAAGTGAAGGTTATGCACTCTCTCTCTTTTTTTGCAAATATTCCATGTTTCTAATTTAAAGTCTTTGTTAAGCTGTTCTATAAAATTAATTTTCCAGACTGAATGCATGACTGTTAATTTTGTTGGTTTTCTTTCTTAGCAACCAATTATTGTTTTTGGAATTTGGGTTTACCAGTAATTTTAGATAAGACTTTTTGTTTCTCGCTCCTCTTTCTTTCTCCCACTCACCCCATCTGCCTCTCTGTCCAGCATTTTTGTTGTACCCTCCTCACCAAGCATTCTTCAGGTCCCTAATCTGTAACCAGGCTTTAAATTTCTGGTTGGGGTTTCTGTCCCATAGTGATGGAAGGGTACTCAGGAACCAGTCAAATGGCTGGTGGGCAGTTTTGGCTCAGTTCTTATTGGCAAGGCTGTGGGTTTTAAAGCGATAGCTTATGTATTTTTTACAGGGGCAATATTCCCCCCAATATGGTGAAAATGGATTCTTGGAGGGCTAAAAATCTTAAGTATTACAGTGGCCCTTCAAAGCTCAACCCTACCCTTAAAAATCTTATTACTTAGCATTTAACTTCTCTCTTTAGGGAAAATTTAAATTAAAATGTTCTTTGTAGGGGGATAATAATGAAAAAAAATTGAAAAACATTGTTCTAGCTCTGGGCAGAAGCCAGCTATGTTTTGTTCAGTAGTGAGCCTTCTTCCCCATCATCTATGGAGCTTTTAGAACTCTTTGACTCCAGAAGGGCTGAATTCCTGGCCAGCATAGCCATAGCTTCATCCTTCCTCTCAGTTTTATATTTCTGTTCCCTGGAGTTGCTTATCTTGTTTCAAATCTAGAGATATTTTCTCTTTTCATATTTGACCACATATTACTATATACTTGGAGCATAGAGGGAGTAATCAAAATGTGAACTCATTACACTATCTTGACTGGAAGTCAATATTTATTGTTTTATTTACCAGTCATTCCAATGTTTTTGTAAATTTTTTTCTTAACTTATGTACTTTTATAAGACTTATAAGGGGCATCTGTGTGGCTCAGTTAGTTGAACATCAGACTCTTGATTTTGGCTCAGGTCATGATCCCATGAACCCTGTGTTGGGCTCCACGCTGAGTGCGGAGCCTGCTTAAGATTCTCTCTCTCTCCCTGTGCCCCTCTCCCCTGCTTGCATGGTCTCTCTCTCTAAAATAAAAAAAAAAAAATAAAAAAAGACTTCTAATACTTATATAAGACATAATATAGGAACATCCAGCTGATAGATGTCAATTACATTCATTTGGTTATCTGTGCTTAACTTTCTAGCTCAGCATTTTTGAGGTTTCTGAATAACGTAGATCTTTTTTAGTTAGTACCATCTTCTCTGAGAGGTTCTGAGCTTTTGAGGTCCCATTGTTCTGCAGCTGGAAATTTATGGCCAAGTTTCTCAAGGGTACACTCAATGCATTCATAATCTGCTTGCTAGTAGCATTTGCAATTATATTCCAAAAGCCTTTCCATTGTTTAAGTCTGGATAGCACGACACTTCAACAATTCATGTTTTATATGGCTGTATGCATAGTGGTTAAAGCGACAGACTGCTCAGTTTATTGGGACCTCTGTCTCTTGGATTTATTGCAGTTAGTTTTAGGAAGAGGATTTTTCCAACTTTAGTGAGGTTTGTAGTGACTGGCAAGACAATTATTTCTTTTATTCAGAGACAAGCAAAAATGAAAGAAAATCATTCACAATTCTATCACTTATTTTGATGTATATTCTTCTAGGCCCCCAAATGCATCTATATGTTTATAAATAATACCCTCATATAAAAGTGATTATGCTGGGGCACTGTGATGGTTCAGTCAGTTAAGCATCTGACTTCAGCTCAGGTCATGATCTCGGGGTTCATGGGTTTGAGCTCTGTGCTCTGTGCTGATAGCTCAGAGCCTGGAGCCTGCTTCAGATTCTGTGTCTCCTTCTCTCTCTGACCCTCCCCTGCTCATCCTCTGTCTCTCTCCCCAAAATAAATAAACATTAAAAAAATTAAACAAAAAGTGATTTTGCTGTATTTACTGGCCTATAAAATATACATTTTTCTCATTTCTTAATATAAAGTGAATATGATATATTCCTGGGTCAGCAGGTGTGGATGGAATCCACATCATATTCTTTTGTATCAATTTTCTGTTTTAAACCATTTAGTTTCTCTCCAATGTCTGCTATTTTAAACAATAGTGAAATGAACAAGCTTATACACACACTTTTGTTCATTTGTTCATGTTGGAGGAGGTCACGGAGAGGACGTGACCATGGGTTGACCCAAGAGCTGGATTGGGGCAATGGGAGGCTCCTCACCCCCACCCCTGTCCTTGGAATGTGTGCTCCCCACTGTTCCCACAGTGGGAGCCGTTTTCAAGGACATAGCCTTGACAGAGTAAGGTGTTGTTGAGACCATCTTGAAGTGACTGAACCCACTATATAAAGGCCTCCATATAAACTTGAAAGCTTCTGGTAGCTGAGAGCTACTCGTCCTGCATCTGCTTGAGACCTGCCTCATAAGTAAGTTCTGTTGCTGGTTACACTTGTCACTTACCACCCTGCAGTGGTGGCTGCTCTCTTCTGTCCCCACCTCCTTGGAGGGCTAGTTTACGAACCTAAAGTTAGGAAGCATTCCAACAACAAGTTCTAGACTATTTTGTTATCTTTTTTTTTTCTTTAAGGAAACAGACTATTTATTATTTTTGAGAGACGGAGAGAGAGCATGAGCTGGGGAAGGGCAGAGAGAGAGGGAGACAGAGAATCCCAAGCAGGCTCCATGCTGACAGTATGATCACGAGAACTGGGAGATCGTGACTCAAGCTAAAATCAAGAGTCCTACGCTTAAACAACTGAGCCACCCAGGCGCCCTTATTTGGTTATCTCTACTCAGGGGGACACGAAAAGCAGAGGAAGGACTGCTGTGACCATATCCTGGGGAGAGTCAGGCATGCAGCAGGACCTGGGGAAATGTTATCAAATGAACAAGGCATTAGAATTAGCACGAGGCGTTTTGGTAACATGCATGCAAAATCAGATAGCTCTGAAGAGTCTGAGGAGACAACTCAGAAACTCTGTGTCCCTCAAGAAGGGTTTTCGCAAAGCCTGAAAACCTGCAGTATGTTTCCTAGCAACAAGTCTTGCCCTTTCAGCCGGTTTCGTCCTGAAACAAAATAAAATTTTATTTTTATGATTGAATGAGTTCAGAATACATTATGCCCACTCTCATGTCTGGAGTCATCTTTATCTCCCTTTATTACATTAGCTCTAAATGAACTTTTCCAATTTTCCATCATGTACTTTGGTAGTCTTTTTTTACCCTCTGATTGAGGTTATAGAACAGGGTTGAAGGGAGGAGGTACATATTTCAAAATTTGGAGCAACCTAGGGAAGAAAAGAAACTTTAAAAATCTTCTTTTTGGGGCGCCTGGGTGGCGCAGTCGGTTAAGCGTCCGACTTCAGCCAGGTCACGATCTCACGGTCCGTGAGTTCGAGCCCCGCGTCGGGCTCTGGGCTGATGGCTCAGAGCCTGGAGCCTGTTTCTGATTCTGTGTCTCCCTCTCTCTCTGCCCCTCGCCCGTTCATGCTCTGTATCTCTCTGTCCCAAAAATAAAAATAAACGTTGAAAAAAAAAATAAAAAAAAAATCTTCTTTTTGCTCTGCTTTTTTTTTTTTTAATTTTTGTTTTTGAAACTTCTAGCCTTCACTACAAGGTTGTGATCCTTTCAAGTCACACACTTGTTCTTCAAGGGGTCATTGCAGAGTTATTACCTTAAGAATACATCTCAGGTATGGACTAAAATGCAGTACAAGCTTCAACTTTCTGAAATGTCTGTTTTGGATCGTCTACCTAGAATGTAGTAAGAACTGGAAAGTGGCCAAGAGGGCTCAGAGCAGCCAAACAGGCAGCATCGAGTTGATGAACTGAAGTGTGGGAACTTTACTTATGGCAGAGACCCCCAGACCCAACTCTTTCTATGCCCTGTAACCAACAAGTTTTGATAAGTAGATTCTGAACACCTAGCAGATTATTAGCTGTGGGTTAGGAAAAGGGAGCTGGGAAGGCTGGAGAGAAGCAGAAATTGTGAGCTTCCCAAAGGAAAGAAACAAACAAACTAAAACCACAGAAGACAGAGTGTGGGGCTCATAAACTTTTGAGTAAGAGTCTTACCCAAAAGTACAGCCCCCATGGAGACAGTCACTGACGTGCATGAGGATGAATCATCAACAAGATATTAAAATTTGAGGATAATCTGTTTAAGAAAGCAGAGAGCATAGACTATAATGAGAAGGATTTCCATGGAAAACCACGAGTGTCTTAAAAGTTTTGATGCTTAAAGCAGTAGGACTTGAATGCATCTGGGAAGTTTGGCTTTTCCAAAGACTTCTGGGTGGCTGATGTGTTACCAGGAGACTGACAGTGGTTCTTTTCCTCCTGATTTATAAAGTTTAAACAACTAACTGTTTGGTGAAAAAAATGGGGATATTGATCACTTACCAAAGAAGTCATACATGTAACTGGCTTGTGTAGAAAGGAGATGAGGTGGGGAAGAGGGAAAGCCTTTGTAAAAATGATCCAAATTTAGGGGCACCTGGGTGGCTCAGTTGGTTAGGCAACTGACTTTGGCTCATGTCATGATCTCGCCACTCATGGGTTCGAGCCCCATGTCGGGCTTTGTGCTGACAGCCCAGAGCCTGGAGCTTGCTTTTGATTCTATGACTCTCTCTCTGCCCCTCCCCTGCTCTCTTTCTCTCTTTCTCTCTCAAAAATAAAAAAAAGCATTAAAAAGAAAGGCTCAAGTTTGAAGGAAAGGGTGGAGGTGTAGGACGCAGGTGCTACTGGGCACAGTATGGGTGCTGAGTGCATGTGTTGTAAACCGAAGGGAGCTTCTTTCAAGACTGACTCTCACCTGGTGCTTTGGTGATCACTCCTGAACCTGAATGTGATGGAGGATGGTTGAAGGAGAGGAAAAAGTCAGCCTGGGGAGCTTGGGCAGGACCAGGTTCCAAGTTAAGGGTTCCTGAAATGGAACCTGCTTGTGGTAGCCCCTGCTTCTTGGGTAAGGGCTGTTTTGTGTGGCATTTGGACCCTGGAGGTGCTTCTATCAGGTAAGAAGACTGGCTGATCTCGTATCCATGCCAGTATGGCCTGTCCCTACCCTGTGTAAGACCTATAGTGGTACCTCAGCAGGTTGGTGAGGAACTTCTTGGCATGCCTGATCCTCTGGGCCACAGTGACTGGGTGAAAGTAAGAAGAGGCCCGTGGCTATTGCTGTAATAACTCTAGTTCCTATTCACTGAAAAGAAGAAAGGAAAAAAAAAAGCTGAATTGTTTAGGTTCTTGATGTAGGTGTGTTTCTTTTATTCTTGAATCATCCAAGGAGAATCATTTCATAATAATTCACTGAATGTAAGATAAGCATAAGCTTAGTTTTAAAAGAAAGAGGAGTAGAGTTTGAGAAGATACAAATTCCAGGGGCGCCTGGGTGGCTCAGTTGGTTAAGCGGCTGACTTCAACTCAGGTCATGATCTCAGTCTGTGAGTTCGAGCCTTGTGTCAGGCTCTGTGCTGACAGCTTGGAGCCTGGAGCCTGCTTTGGATTCTGCATCTCCCTCTCTCTCTGTTCCTCCCCTGCTCGCACTCTGTCTCTCTCTCAATAATAAATAAAGATTAAAAAAAATTAAAAAAAAGATTAAAAAAAAAGAAGATACAAATTCCACTAAAATTTCCACTCTTAGTTGGTAAGGCATTATTCTCTGTAAAGTCTTTGTTATGAAAACTGCATAAAGATCACATAATCTTTTATTGCATAATTTAATGCCATTGTTATTAATCTACAAAGCATTTCTTACTGGAAAAGTTTAAACTCTTCACAAGAGTGTCTGTGAGGAAACCAATATTACTAGTGTTTTATAAAGAAAAATGAAGCTCACAAGATTGAAATGAGTAGTCTCAAGGATCACCAGGAAAGGAGTTAATGTTCTGAAAGAGAGATAAAGGTTCTCTGTAGTTTCATCTCCCTTCTCAGAGATAATAACAGCTGACATTTTTGATGTATTTTCTCTAAGCTTTTTTTCTTTGCTATTGGTGAAAAATGTATCATGATATTTGGTAAACATTTTCCTATGTTATTCAACAGTCTATTAAAACATGATTTTAGGGGCACCTGGGTGGCTCAGTCCGTTAAGCATCTGACTTTGGCTCAGGTCATGATCTCACCATTCATGAGTTCGAGTCCCACATCCGGCTCTGTGCTGACAGCTCAGAGTCTGGAGCCTGCTTCAGATTCTTTGTCTTCCTCTCTCTGCCCCATCCCCACTCGCACTCTGTCTCTCTCTCTGTCTGAAAAATAAACATTAAAAAAAATAAAAAAAAACCTATGATTTTAAATAGTTGTGTAACTTTTCATTCTGCAGATGTCCCACAGTTTATTTAACCACTCTTCCCTTATGAGATGTTTTGGTTGCTTCCTGTCTGCTTTTGTATAGGATGCTGTGACAAACATGTTTGCCCACATATCTTTACAGGCAAAGAGGCCTGATTTGTGCAGAGGTTGTCTGGAAATCCTAGAGAGGTGAAAAGCCACCATCAATAAGCATCTAGAAATCACCTGAAATGTGTAAAATGCTTTTTTGGAGAAAGAGAGAGAGGAGGTCCATGTGCATGTGTGTGAGTGAGGGGATGGGGCAGAGACAGAGAGGGAGAGAGAGAATTCCGAGCAGGCTCCACGCTGTCCGTGCAGAGCCCAACATGGGGCATGATCTCCCAAATCGTAAGATCATGACCTGAACCTAAATCAAGAGCCAGATGCTTAACCGACTGAGCCACCCAGGCACCCTCAAAAGACTCTTTTTTTTTAAAGTTTATTTTGAGAGAGAGAGAGAGAGACAGAGAGTGCCAGTGGGGGAGGGGCAGAGAGAGGGAGAAAGAGAGAATCCCAAGCAGGCCCTGTGATATCCACATCGAGCCCCACATGGGTCTCGAACTCAAGAACCTTGAGATATGACCTGAGCTGAAATCAAGAGTTGGACTCCTAACTGACTGAGCCACCCAGGCGCCCCCAAAAGACTCTTCTAAGTGTGGGGGCATAGAGATGGAAAAGATACACTGTCTGAATGTAAAGAGTTAACACTGAGACTAATACTTAGTGTAAATAATAATACAAGGCAATAATAAATCCCAAAGGCATGGGATGAACAGCAGTACATAATGATATGCCATACAGAGAGTTGACACTCAAGAATGTTGATTGCTTTGTTTTGGTTTGCAAGACCTGAGCATTTGAGCCACTGAGAATGGAGAGCTGGAGATGGGCCCTTAAGGCCAGTGCCTTATACTGAATTTGGATTTATACTGAAGCACATCTGCCTTCAGCTTCTGGTTCGTGTTACTAATTACCAGCAATATGACCTTGGACCGCTCGCTCTCCCCCTTGTGATCCCAGCCTTTTTATCTGCAAAATGGGGTTAGTAAGAATGTCACTGTCACAGAGGATTAAATGGAATAATGACTGTGAAGGGCTTTCTAATGTTATTAATTATCATAAAGGGAAAATTTTCTGAGAGATTTCAGAAGGGTGCCTGGAATTTTGATACCATTTTAGTGACTGTATAATAAGATGATGAAAGTAGCTTGCCTTCCAGTCTTTGAAACAGCAGGGTAACAT